>NC_133309.1:6515510-6597386 GCF_012295235.1 Primulina huaijiensis
CTTGTACAATTTGTAAGATACATAAGGGCACCGATAGCACTTAAATATGGTACTTCTGGACCAAGAATATCTTCATCATCTTCACATGGACGGAATGGATCTTTTTCTATGTTTAATGATCTAACAACCATTTGAGTACTTAAAGGATTTGATTTATCCATATTAAAACGTTTAAGGATCTTTTCTGTATAATTTTTCTGGTGAACAAATATTCCACATTCTTTTTGTTCAATTTGTAAACCCAGACAATACTTGGTTTTTCCAAGATCCTTCATTTCAAATTCTTCCTTCAAGTATGACACAACTTCATGAATTTCATTATTCGTTCCAATGATGTTTAAATCATCAACATATACAGCAATAATTACGCATCCGGATGTTGTTTTCTTAATGAAAACAAAAGGGCATATTGAATTATTTACATATCCCTTTTTCATCAAGTGATCACTTAGTCGTTTATACCACATTCGGCCGGATTGCTTTAACCCATAAAATGATCTTTGTAATTTAACAGAATAACATTCTCTGGGTTTTGAACTTTGTATTTCAGGCACCTTAAATCCTTCAGGGATTTTCATATATATATATATTACTATCAAGTGATCCCTATAAGTAAGCTGTAACAACATCCATAAGACGCATTTCTAAATTTTCAGATACTGCCAGGCTAATCAAATACCGAAACGTAATTATATCCATCAAGGAAGAATACGTTTATTCATAATCAATTCCAAAAAATAAAAAAAAACCTTGTGCAACAAGTCGAGCTTTATATCTTACGATTTCATTTTTCTCATTTCGCTTTCGAATAAAAACCCATTTGTATCCAACAGGTTTTACACCTTCAGGTGTAAGGACTATAGGTCCAAAAATATTCCGTTTATTTAGCGAATCTAATTTAACCTGGATGGCATCTTTCCATTTTATCCAATCCTGCCGATTTTTACATTCACCAAAAGATTTTGGTTCATGATCTTCATTATCATTTATGATGTCGATTGCCACATTATAAGAAAATATATCATCAATTTCTTCTATATCTTTTCGGTTCCATATTTTTCCAATATTAATATAATTGATAGAGATTTCATGATTCTCGTCATTTTGTGGTTCTGACAGAATATTTTCATCATCATGTGTTTCTTCAGGAACAACATTCTCTATTTTGTGATCATCATGTGTTTCTTCAAGAACATCATTCTCTATTTTGTGATCATTGTGTTTCTCTATGAATTTTCTTTTTCGAGGATTTTTATCCTTGGAACCGACTGGCCTTCCACGCTTCAGGTGTTTTACGACATCATGATTTTGTTCAATTTGTTTCTTTGGAATTTCAATTCGAGCATGAGCATTTACAGCATGTATATATGATTTATTTACCCTTTTTTCATCTGTAAATGCATCTGGTATTTGATTTGCTATTCTTTGAAAGTGCACAATTTGCTGTACATATTTTTCACATTGTTGTGTTCTTGGATCCAGATGTAACAATGATGATACATACCATGTAATTTTTTTTTCGGTATGTTTCTTGTCTCTCCCTAACATTGGGAAGATTTCCTTATTAAAATGACAATCAGCAAAACGTGCTGTGAACACATCGCCTGTCTGAGGTTCAAGATATCGAATGATTGATAGACTATCATAACCGATATAAATTCCAATCTTTCTTTGAGGTCCCATTTTCTTTCGTTGGGGTGGTGCAATAGGCACATACACCATACATCCAAAAATTCTCAGATGAGAAATATCATGTTCTTTACCAAATGCAAGCTGCAATGGGGAGTATTTATGATATGCATTTGGTATGATGCGAATTAATGCAGCAGCATGTAAAATTGCATGTCCCCATATAGAAATAGGGAGTTTTGTTTTCATAATCATTGGTCTAGCAATCATTTGCAGACGTTTAATCAATGATTCAGCCAATCTATTCTGTGTGTGTACATGAGCAACATGATGCTCAACAATGATTCTCATAGATATACAATAATCATTGAAAGTTTGGGAAGTAAATTCACCAGCATTATCAAGTCTAATTTTCTTGATTGTATGATCGGGAAATTGATTCCTCAATTTTATTATTTGAGCAAGTAATATTGCAAATTCAACATTTCGAGTTGACAATAAACATACATGTGACCATCTGCTGGAGGCATCAATCAATACCATAAAGTATCTGAATGGTCCACATGGTGGATGGATTGGTCCACAAATATCAACCTGAATACGTTCAAGAAACATTGGTGATTCAGTTTGGATTTTGGCTGGTGATGGTCTTATAATAAGTTTTCCAAGAGAACATGCTTTACATTGAAACTTATTATTCTGAAAGATCTTCTGGTCTTTCAATGGATGACCATGTGTATTTTCTATAATTCTTCGCATCATTGTTGAACCAGGATGTCCTAATCGATCATGCCAATTGGTTAATATTGAAGAATTATCAATTACCATGTTTGATTCAATGGGACGTATATGTGTATAATGCAATCCAGTAGGGAGCATTGGTAGTTTTTCAATCACATATTTCTTTCCTGATTTATATGTGGTAAGACACATATATTTCTCATTCCCTTCATTCATTGTTTGAGTATCATACCCATGGGAATATATATCATTAAAACTCAACAAATTTCTTTTCGATTGTGGTGAATATAAAGCATCATTGATCAAAAATTTTGTACCATTAGGTAACAAAAATTGTGCTTTACCACATCCTTTAATCAAGTCTACAGGACCTGANGTCAACAAATTTTTTTTCGATTGTGGTGAATATAAAGCATCATTGATCAAAAATTTTGTACCATTAGGTAACAAAAATTGTGCTTTACCACATCCTTTAATCAAGTCTACAGGACCTGATATTGTATTCACCATTGTTTTTGTTGGTTTTAGTTCCAAGAAATATCTTTTATCTTGGAGGATAGTGTGCGTTGTACCACTATCAGGTATGCAAACTTCAGCTTGGTTCATGGCATTTTCCATATTTGAACTTCAAAAAAAATATGCAATGAAATAAAATTACTAACAATACATTTATAAAAATAAAATACAATACAATAAATATTTAAAAATATAACACACTATAAAATATTTTCATATGAATACAAGAAAAATAAATTATTGTGCATTTATATTCCACCAGTATATTGTTCATTTTCAGAGAAATCATTAAGAAAATCTGCAGCATCAATATTTTTCATTTCTATCCCACCAACATATTGATCAATTCTAGAGAAATCATTCAGAAAATCAGCAGCATCAAAATGAGTTGAATTACTCAAACGGTCACCGCGTTCAGTGAAGTTGGTCTCTTTTTCTTTCCCCTTTATCGATTCTTTATAGACCTTGCAAAGATGCTCGGGGGCTCGACAAATACGAGACCAATGTCCTGGAGTGCCGCATCTGAAACAAGAACTTTCAAATCTTTTCGAGTGATTTTCATTAACACTCATGTTCTCTTGATGCCTTTTCAGTGTGTGGTTCGTGACACCCTTTTGAGATGAGTTATAAAAATAACTATCTCGATTGTTTTCAAAACCATGGCCTCGACCACGACCATGACCAATTCCACGTCCACGTCCACGTCCACGACCACGACCACGACCACGACCACGACCTCGACCTCGACCTCGACCAAAACCTTGTCTTTGAATTTGATTTTGGTTTCCAGGTTTAAATTCATTTTTACGTACAGCATTTACTTCTGGAAATGTTGTTGATCCAGTGGGTCGGGACTGATGATTTCTCATTAATAGCTCATTGTTCTTTTCCGCCACAAGAAGACAAGCGATGAGTTCAGAATATCTCGCAAATCCATGCACTCTATATTGTTGCTGTAGAGTTATATTTGATGCGTGAAACGTGGAAAATGTTTTTTCAAGCATTTCTGATTCTGTAACCTCATGTCCACAAAATTTTAATTGCGAAATTATTCGATACATCGCCGAATTGTAATCACTTACTTTCTTAAAATCTTGGAATCTCAACATATTTCATTCATCACGAGCAGTCGGAAATATAACTTCTCTTATATATTCAAATCTTTCTTTTAATCCTTTTCACAGAGCCATGTGATCTTTTTCGATGAGGTATTCACATTTCAAACCTTCATCAAGATGTTGGCGCAAAAATATTATAGCTTTACCTTTTCTTGTGATGAAGATATACCATTTTCTTTAATAGTCTGGCTTAGACCCAATGACTCAAGATGCATTTCTACATCGAGAGTCCATGACATATAATTTTTCCCCATAATGTCGAGTGCAATGAATTCGAGCTTTGCCAAGTTAGCCATGGTGGTACTAAAAAGAATTATGATGCATTTTATTAGTTAATGAATATTGCAATACAAAGTAATGGATAAACAACAAGTACAATGATTCGTAAAAATAAAGAAAACACACGAGAAGGATATTCTTCGATAAATACAAGACTCGTGAGTATGATAACCAAAGTAATTAAAAATAACTTTGTGAAAGCCATCTTCTTTTTTCTTCAAAAATTTGATGAAGAATAATTTTAGAGAAGAAGAGAAAGTTGGAGTGATTGAATATGTTTGTGAGATCATATTTATAGGACAAAAACTAGCAGTTTTGTTACCGTTTATGACCGTTGGTATATAAGAAAATAAATGTATGTATTTGTATAATTTTATGGTAATAATATGGTGTATATAATATTATTAATGTTTTAAATAATTATGTATATTATATCACAATATTATAATGAAATGTCATAAGATATTTTGTTTAAAAATCTTATAGGCTTTTATACTTGTCGTATCCCTTACCGGGAGTGTGGGATGTCGTCTTAACATCCTCCCAGGATTTATAACAAGTTTTTTTAAAAATTTATTTTTATTATTTATAATAACATTATATTATATATTAAATATATAAACAATAAATAAATAAACAATAAAATAAATATTATTACTTTTGTTACCTTTTTTTTTTGTTTTGGAGTTTGGAAAAATATGGAGGACTTTTAGAGCTTTGTGCTGATAACGTATTGTGAAAAAGTAAAAATTTACGATAAAAAGTAAAAATCTCAAAATTATCACACTACACACTTTATAATATTTTTCTCTCAACTCAATTGTGATTTCTTCACAAATGAGAGATTTATTCATAGAAATTTTTTACAAATAATCCAAAAATAAATTACATCATTACCTTCATCATCACACACAAATTTCAATATTCAACACCTAATTTTACTTAATTTTCAACATTCAAATATTCAACATTAAATATTCAAATATTCAATATTAAAATATTAATTTTCAACCGTGAGTAATATTTTCATTGAAATTTGTTAACTCAATTAATGTGATTAATTAAGGAAATTACAATTAGAAATATTAATAAGGATTTGATTTTTATTTACGTGAAAATCAATTAAAAGGCTTTGAGCAAGAATTCTTTCGGCTCTTCCAATTAGCAAAAATAATTTTTGTGCTCTCAAAAAGTTTTTGAAGAAAATCGTGTTCTATCTCAACGCAAAACATCTTCTATGCTTTCTAGTGCGAGTTAGAAGAGGAACAAGTAATCCGGTCGTGAACCTGATTCTAAGATTAAAAAAGTAGATCGAAGAATGTTAGTAGAGAATTCTTCAAGAGCTATTTCCGCTAACCCCGAAATAGTTGGAGTCGAGTGAATTAATTCACTAAAAGTGTATTACTAAACATCCTATGAATGTTTATTTGATTTATAAAACCATACGAGTGCCCAAAGTAAATATTTTGATTGTCAAAATAAAATAATAATTTTAAAATTTCCGCTGCATTTTGGGCACGAGAAAATCGAGATCCAACAGTGGAATCAGAGACGGGTTCTCTATATCGTATGGTTTTAAATCATGTTGAATAATATTTCTAACCACACAAAAAAAAATTTCAGGAAATTGATGCACCAAAAAAATTTTAATTTTATCAGATTTTCGTAAAAAAAATTATTTTCGGATCTGCCTGGAGAGTCCGCGCAGTATGCGCGCGGCCTGAGCGCCGCGGGCGCATGGCTGTGCGGGTGCGCACAGCGTGCCTGCAACTGCCCGAAACGTTCATCCTCTTCACCTTGACATAATAGATTTAGCTTTCCATCAGCTTACTTTTGATCAACAATAAAATCATCACTAATAATTGGGAAAATTAAAAATATATTGGAACTTAGAACTTTTATACACACTCACACTATATTTTACAATGTGATAGAATAATTCTCAAGCTAGCACAAGACCTCTATTTATAGGCCAAATGAGCGAAAGGGTCAAAAATTTTATTAATGTTATGTAGTTGTAATAGTAGTCTTTGTCTCCTCCAACTTCAATTCCATATCCCTTCTTTCAAGGCTTTGTTCCACGACCTTAATCATCGAATTTGACTCTGCTCAAAACAGTAAACATGTGGAGAATTGTCTGTAGATGAATGTGGCTACTTGGTTCACCTCATTTGGTTAAATATTGAAATAGTTATGATTTTTTTACCATATGCTGGTAATGATAAAAGTAAATTTGTCCTCATTTTGATATTTGCACAATTTGATCATCTTAATGAACTTTTTAGGCAATCATATCTTTTGCAAAGTTGTAGATAATTTCTCAAGAATTTCAAACATATTTGAATCACCTCAATAGTTATCATTATTTTACCAACACGTAGAAAACCTGAAAATAAAACATATTTAGTAAGACATTTAAATATAAACAAACAATATTAAAATAACATAAATTTATAATTTTAATGAAACTTAAAATTTAAATTACAGGTTTTAACATATAATAAATTATTAATTTTAAGTTTTATCAGTTATGTGCATCATGAGTCCAGTAAAGTCAACCATCAAGACCTCCATTAACATATTATCATAAGCATCTGCATCAATCATACCTAGTGAGTCTAAAGACTCAACACATCATATTATTGATAACAAGTACTACATATACAGATCACATACAACAGTGAAAAATACTTGTACTTAAAATATCGTTTTCATGAAGATTCAGAAACTTTAAATAAAACCATTTTCATAAACATTTTCATGATGCATAAACTTTAAATAAAAACATTTTCATAATGTTGCATCACTTTAAACATAAACTTTTTCGTAAACATTTTCATATAAACATAAACGTATTCATAAACATTTTCTTATCATCGTAAACATATTCATATTAATATTAACAAATTCATATTCATATTCGTGTTCATATTCATATTCGTGTTTGTTGAATTCATATCGTGATTGCGACTCGTATTTTAAAATGTATTGGGCGATGGATCCATCAACATGTAACCACAGTACCGGGCGGCGGGGACATCAGCAACACTCTCACCGGTCAACTGGGTCTTGGCCTTACGTATTAACATATTCATATTTGTATTCGTATTCGTATCAACGGAAACACGATCGTCGGGCTCCCACTGGGACCATAACCCTCACGATATCTCCAACATATTTAAGAACAATCCCTTCACGTCCTTCATCATTTCGTATTTCTATCACTTAATAAAAACATGCATAATAATATCGTTTTATTTTGAAACCAAGCATGCAACATATCTTTTAAATGTCAATGCTAAACCATAAAAATCCGTAAAAATTTAAAAAAAACGTTTTAACATATAAAAATCATAAAAAGTCATAAACATTTTAAAATAAACATTTTAACGTCATAACATTTAAAATAAAAATTTAAATCATAAATGTTTAAAATAAACATTTTAACATAAAAATCCATAAACATAAAAACTCCATAAACATATATTGACATATTAACATATAACTATTCATGAACATCCATAATCTTTGAAAATAATCATATTAGCATATAACACAGCATTCAAGATACTGCCATTACGTTTAATAATTTTTAGGTGTGAATAGACCGTTTTACCCCTAGACGTAAAATTTCACGTTTTTGATTTTTCTTAATTCCATTGACTCTAACTTGTCCCAAAAAATATTTAAGCTTACATGAATTTTTTCGTATTTTTATTTAGCTTAAATCGACGACATTTAAATTAATATTTAATTATAACATATTAATGCGTTTTAATCACGAATTAAACCAAGCCTTAATATAAAATTCTCAAATTAAAAACTTAGATTTTTAATAATTATTTGAGCTTAAACCTAATTTTCCATAATTTTATAAATCTTAAAACTAGGTTTTTCGTTAAATTCATCGATTCGTTTTTAAACTTAGACGTACACCCTGGTTTTGACTCGTATGGACTCGAAACTTAACCAAAACTTACTAAACTTGGACCAAAGATTAATAACACCTAACTAACCCATATACAACAAAATTCCAGCCCATTAAGTCCCTTGAACATGCCAAGGAAGCTACTGAATTTTTCTGCACAAGAGTCCTAGTCCTAATATGATTCGAACCTAGGCTAGCTTCGCCTCCAGCCCTTAACCACCATATCCAGAGTCTACCCATCCCTCCTATGAATCCCACTTAAGTCTAGTGGGCCCTCTCTAACCGCAGCTAGCAGCCGTGACCCTCAAAGACTCCTAGTCGAAGAGTCCTTTCCCTTAAGGAGTCTATTTTCGTTTTTACTGCTTCCCTATTTTTTTCAGCCTTTAAACATACACCTTGGGACCCTTGAACATGTGTAAAAACATCCTTTCAACCACACCTACCATGGCAGCCCCTTTGTGCATCATTATGAGGAGTTTTAAAAGATGAAAACACTAGTTTTGTGCATGTATAGCCATAAAAATGAAAATATAAAAGTTGCATCATGTTTTTCATGCAATCATGCATCAAACACATAATATGGTGTGAAAGATGAGAAAAAGGAGATTAAGGCGTGATTTTGCATTTTAAACGTACGATTTTACGTTGACAAATCGAAGAACGACGACGAACGATAATGGCTTGAATTTATTTGAAGAACCTCGATGCTTTTCCCCTTAATTTTCCTTGTTTGTGCGTGTGTTTTGCTTGGTGGGGAGGATTCGCAAATTGTTGGGGAGATTTGAGAAAGTGTCGTGAGTTTATGAATTAATGGGAAGGGTTTTGAGAATTTTATAGTTTAATTAATCACTAATTAGGCTTAGGCACCTTAAGTAGGTAATTTAGGCCTATTAGTGCTTAATTAGAATTTTAAAAAAAGTAATTTAGGCCTATTAGTGCCTAATTAGAATTTTGAAAAAAGTTATGTTTAAATAAGTTTGTGAATTTATTTGCCGGGTTGCCAAAATGTTTTTTGTTGAAAAACCAAAACAGATAAAATTTACGTCCCGGCGTATAAAATCACCTCAAAACCCATTATTTTCAAAAATAAGAAAAAGCTTCACCTTTACTGTGGGGACCCGGACGCTAATCATCTTCTTAATCGTCATTGGGATAATTGGATCAAATTAATTAATCTAGGTCTAAATTTTTTTCATACAGTGCGGAACGTAATTAAATTCATCTAATATACATATCGGTATAACAGTACAAGTCTTGTACAACATACAACCATTTAAAACTCAGGTTCAACAACTAATTATCAAGTATTCAATCCCTATTTACATCAATGTCCGTATTCTCCACTCTAATCACGATCTCTCCTCGTCTCCTCGACCCTGATCCTGTCCCATCTGTTGCCATGCATACATACAAACACGACAACAGCCGGATAATTCCGGTGAGAAATACATCCCAGTATAAATCAACAAAACATGCAATCATATAATCGATAGAAACGCATGAAATAGATATCAAGAACATGTATCAAATCTGAACACATGATTCAATATAAACCTGTAAATAAACTCGTGACTCCACATCTCAGACTAGACTCATTCCTAGTCTAGGGATCCCGGTTTTCCAGACGTTGGCATACTATATCGAATCTCCGCAATAGAAGTAACTCCACTCCTAAGCAAACATCGATATGAACCAAACATCAAGTGTCTTGACCTATCCGTCAAAGACTTTGGCACATCCACCAATTACTCCTCTGTGACAATGTGCAATGGGCAAGCGACTACTCTATCACAATCTGGCACCTCTGTCACAAGACCAATCGTCTAAATCATGCGTTCTCTAAATCAATAGAACAAGCATATCAATGCAATAAATTCAAACAATAGCAAATAAGTATGTGGTTTAGGGAAACTCAAGTTCTAACTCACTTGAGTCATTCTTCTCGGTTTAACATTGATTTATACATTTCTTTTCTCGGGGTTCGGCTTTGTTCTGTCTTTAAAATATTCAATACCAATCTGGAATGACATTCGAGAAGTACCATATTAATATACAATTCAAATCACGTCATGATTGATCAATCTCAATCGTATCAAATTCTGACGGCATAACGGTACAATCTCGACATACACTCGGCAACTCAATATCAATAAACAATCTCGCAACTCATAATCTCAACAAATACAATCATAATTCAAATTTGCTCAATATCAATCGATATAATTTGAAAAATGATAACAAGTGCATATACGGTCCGTTTTTCGTTCCGGTTTTGATTTTACGATTACCAGTATTTCCCGAACGCATAATAACAATCAAATCACAATTTCATCAACATCTTATTTTCGAATCATGCTGGAAATAAATAAAACTTACATCCTTTTGTAGCTCTTATCGAGAGGATCACAGAACTAAACTCGGATTGAAATTCTGATGTTCTTGCACAATCAAATTTCTAAGAATTAATGAAGCTTGAGGTTTAATCTATGGAGGTCTCGATCTCTTTTTGGACATGCTGAATGCTATATGAAGAATTTACACCCTTTAAAAGCATGGCAAGACAAGTGTCCCACTCAATCCCATTAATTGCACTTTAGTCCCTGAAATCTTCACTATTTGCAATTTGGTCCTATCATTCAATTTCAATCCTATAGAATTGTAAAACCATAAAATATGATTCAACATTCCAAAATTCATAGATTAAATAATCTCGGATTAAAATGATAAAATCTCAGGCCTTACAATTCTCCCCCTCTGAGACATGATTTCGTCCTCGAAATCGCAGGTAATCAAATCACATAAGATAAGAAGATATAACAGAAGCTAAAATAAAAGACTCACATTAGCGAAATAATTCTGGGAACTTCTGTCTCATGTCTGATTCAGTCTCCCACGTAGCTTCTTCCATGCCATGACGAGTCAATTGAATTTTCACAAGTGGAATAGTCTTTGTTCTGAGCTGCTTTTCTTTACGATCAATAATCTGAATCGTTTTCTCGATATAACTCAATGTCTCATCCAGCTCAACCTCGTCTGGTTGAATAATATGCGAATCATCAGGGAGATACTTCCGCAGCATAGATACATGAAAGACATCATGTATTCCAGATAGAGAAGGCGGCAATGCGAGTCGATAGGCACGATCTCCTATCTTCTCGAGAATCTCATTCGGCCCAATATATCGTGGAGACAGCTTCCTTTTCTTGCCAAATCTGACAACTCGTCTGAAAGGTGAAATCTTCAGGAATACTCGGTCTCTTGCTTCAAATACCAACGGTCTCCGTCGAACATTGGCATATTTGGCCTGTCTGTCTTGAGCTGTCTTCATTCTCTTCTGAATCAGTTTCACTTTCTCAGTCATATCTCTGATCATATCAGGTCCAGTCTCAGGTACTTCAGAGACATCGTCCCAATACAAAGGGGATCTGCATTTCTTGCCGTACAATGCTTCAAACGGTGCCATCTCAATACTCGTCTGATAGCTGTTATTGTACGAAAACTCACAAATTGGCAATGCCTCTTGCCATCCAATGCTAAAATCAAGCACTACAGCTCTTAGCATATCCTCCAGTGTCTGGATAGTCCGCTCTGACTGTCCATCAGTCTGTGGATGATATGCGGTACTCAGATGTAACTTCGTACCTAGAGCCTGCTGTAAACTCTGCCAAAAGTGCGAAGTAAACTGATGATCACCGTCTGATACAATCGACTTCGGCACTCCGTGCAATCTTACCACTTCTTTGACATAAATATCTGCCATCTGGTCATGTCTGTACGTCATCTGATGCGGAATAAAGCATGCTGATTTGGTCAATCGGTCAATCACTACCCAAATCGCATCACACCCTCGGGAGGATCTCTGTAACTGCATCACAAAATCCATGGAAATGTGATCTCATTTCCATTCAGGAATAGACAAACTCTGCAGTAGACCTCCTGGTTTCTTTTTTTCTGCTTTCACCTGCTAGCAATTCAGACATCTAGATACAAACTCTGCAATATCATCTTTCATTTGTTTCCACCAGAACTGTCTTTTCAAGTCATTATACATCTTTCTGCCACCAGGATGAATACTAAATCGACTGCTATGCGCTTCTGACAATATCTGTTGTCTCAACTCTGAAACATTCAGCACAACCAATCGATTATTCACATACAGTACATCCTCACGTACCTGATATTCTGATCGATGCCCTGCTCTGACCATCGATAACGAGTTCTGTACATTTTGATCAACTTTCTGAGCCGCTTTAATCTCAAAAATCAGCTCTGGTTCAGCTTGAACAACATATAATCTCAATGGTCTACTATTTGTCTCAAATACCAATCCAAACAAACGGCAATCTTCTATCAAATTCGAAACACCAATAGTCGATTAAGACAAAGAACATACCTTTCGACTTAGTGCATCAGCTGCTGCATTCGACTTTCCAGGATAGTATTTGATTTCACAATCGAAATCCTTCAATAAATCAAGCCATCTTCGCTGCCTCATATTCAGTTCTGATTGTGAAAACAGATATTTTAAGCTTTTTTGATCAGAATAGATCTCAAATTTCTCACCGTAGAGGTAGTGTCGCCATATCTTCAATGCAAATACAAGGGCCGCCAATTCAAGATCATGAATTGGGTAGCGAATTTCATGTGGCTTCAATTGTCTCGAAGCATAGGCAATGACATGGCCTCGCTGCATCAAAACACAATCCAACCCTCTGTGAGAAGCGTCACAATATACAACAAATCCACCAGTACCTGACGGGATAGTCAATATCAGTGCACTGGTCAATCTCTTCTTCAACTCAACAAAACTGGACTCACACTCCTCATACGAGACAAATGGAGCATTCTTCTGAGTCAGCTGCGTAATCGGTTTAGCAAGACTGGAAAAATCTTTAATAAATCGTCGATAATATCATGCCAAACCCATAAAGCTGTGAATTTCTGGCACTGATGTCGGTCTCGGCCAAGAAATAATGGCCTCAACTTTTTCTGGGATCTACTGATATACCATCTCCGGATATAATGTGACCCAGAAATAAAACCTATTTCAGCCGAAACTCACATTTCGACAGTTTAGCATATAATTTCTCAGTCCTCAAAATTCTCAAAACAGTTCTCAAATGCTCAGCATGGTCAATCATATTCTTCGAATATATCAGAATATCATCAATGAAAATAATCACAAAATCATCGAGATACTTCTGAAACACACGGTTCATCAGACGCATAAACACAGCTGAAGCATTCGTCAAACCAAACGGCATGACAATAAACTCATAATGTCCATTCCTGGTTCTGAACGCTGTCTTCGAGATATCTGAATATCTGACTCTCAACTGATGGTATCCAGATCTCAGATCAATCTTGGAATAAACAGAAGAACCCTGCAACTGATCAAATAAATCATCAATACGAGGCAAAAGATATTTATTCTTTACCGTAGCCTTGTTCAGTTGCCGATAGTCGATGAAAAGTCTCATTGACCCATCCTTCTTCCTCCCAAATAACACTGGAGCACCCCAAGGAGAAACACTCGGTCTAATATATCCCTTGGCCAGTAAATCTTCTAACTGCTCCTTCAACTCTTACAATTCAATAGGTGCCATTTTGTACGGAGCTCTAGAAATCGGAACTGTACCTGGTACCAATTCAATGCTGAAATCTATCTCTCGAATCGGGGCAATCCCGGAATCTCATCTGGAAAGACTTCAGCAAACTCACACACCACTGGCAAGTCAGCCAATGGTGGGCTCGATTTCAGTACGTCAACTGAATAGACAAGGAATCCCTCTGCTCTTTTCTGTAACAATCGAGTCATATATAATGCAGATATCAAAGGAATTCTAGCTCTAGAACCCTTACCGTAGAATTTCCACTCATCAGCCATGTCAGGTCTGAATCTCACAATCTTATGGAAACAATCTACTGTAGCTTTGTACTTGGTTAGCATATCAATACCGATAATGCAATCAAAATCAGACAACCCAAGTACAATGCAATCTAATTCAATCTCATGCTCATCATACCGCAGTATACAAGATCTAACAGATGTCACTGATATAAGACCTCTCCCTAAAGGTAAAGAGACAGATACTACAGTAGATAATGACTCCACAGGCAAGGAATGCATCAATGCAAATCACTCAGATATGAATGTATGAGATGTACCAGTATCTATCAATACATAAGCAGGATAACCAGAAATAAAACAGTTACCTGCAACAACATCGTTTGGTGCTTCATGAGCCTGCTCTTCTGTCAAAGCAAATACTCTGGCCTGCTGTCTAGGAGGTTGGCTAATTATCTGGCTTCCTCCTGGCCTCTGCTGTGACTGGATGGATGGTGGTGGCTGGAAAGAACGTACAGCTGATGATCGCCTATCAGTCTGAGCCACTGATCCAACTGATTCTGCTCCCTGGGATCCTTGGGAACCTCTCTGTGGACAAACTCTTGCAAAGTGTCCCTGCTGTCTGCAGATACGGCAACTACCAATCACTCCTTGGCATTGCTCATTGGGATGTCTCCCTCCACAAGTTCTGCAGTAAACTCCGGTATAATTCTGGCTCTGTTTGGAACCACTAGAGCTAGAAGAACTGCTGCCCGACTTCTTAAACTGTTTTCCTCGGGCTTTCAGAAAATCTTTCTTTCCACTACTGTTGCTACCACTCTCAAATCAGGGAGGAGGTTGATGTGGTCTCGGTGCTGAAGGAACATACAATGCTCTTTTCTGTCTAATAAGACCAGCTTCAGCTCCCTTTGCTCTGTTCAGGGCATCAGCAAAGTTGTTCGGTCGCCCTCTGTTCACCAATGTAAAAATCTCAGGATTCAGGCCATTAATGAACTGATCAACAACAGCTTCTTCATTCTCAGCAACATGTGGAGCAAAACGCAGCAAAGTAGAGAACTTGGCCACATACTCTTCAATGTTCAGCTGACCCTGTCTCAAGTTTGCAAACTCTGCACCCTTGTCTTTTCTGTACGATATTGGGAAAAATCTTTGATAAAATTCAATCTGAAAGATATTTCAAGTAATAATCGTACCTCGATGTTCCAAAGCCTTCTTGGTTGTAATCCACCAATTCTTTGCAACGACATGCAACTGGTGCCCGATCAGTTTAACTCTCCACTCATCTGTATAGTCAAGTGAATCAAATAACATTTAAATATCATCAAGTCAGCTCTCGCAGTCAACTGAAGTCTCAGTACCCTTCAAAGTCGGTGGATGGAATGACTGAAATCTCTTCAGTAGCGTTTCTATCGGTGTTGCTGTCACATCCATCGGATTAGCCGAAGTACTGCCCTGCTCTGGTACTCTTCGGGGAGGCATATATGATTAGCAAAAGGATTAGTAACCCAATACAACAAATCTAATTCAATTCAGTCCCCCCTCCAATCATCTTACTGCTGATCAATAATCGGTTCTGATTCATTCTCAATTAATACATTTTACCAATCAAATCAGATAATCAGGTAAACATGTAATAATAAAAGCAGTAATCATGCTAGCAATCAAAAGCAGGAAAGAAAACTCAATCTACCCCGCTCACTAGCTTCTATCTCCGTCTCCAGGAACCTGCAGTTCTAGACCTACTACTCTGATACCACCTGTTGTGGGGACCCGGACACTAATCATCTTCTTAATCGTCATTGCGATAATTGGATCAAATTAATTAATCTGGGTCTAAATCGTTTTTTTTTATACAGTGCGGAACGTAATGGAATTCATCTAATATAAATATCGGTATAACAGTACAAGTCTTGTACAACATACAACCATTTAAAACTCAGGTTCAACAACTAATTATCAAGTATTCAAACCCTATTTACATCATTGTCCGTATTCTCCACTCTAATCACGATCTCTCCTCATCTCCTCGACCCTGATCCTGTCCCACCTGTTGCCATGCACACATACAAACACGACAACAGCCGGATAATTCTGGTGAGAAATACGTCCCAGTATAAATCAACAAAACATGCAATCATACAATCGATAGAAACGCATGAAATAGATATCAAGAACATGTATCAAATCTGAACACATGTCTCAATATAAACCTTTAAATAAACTCGTGACTCCACATCTCAGACTAGACTCATTCCTAGTCTAGGGATCCCGGTTTTCCAGACGTTGGCATACTATATCGAATCTCCGCAATAGAAGTAACTCCACTCCTAAGCAAACATCGATATAAACCAAACATCCAGTGTCTTGACCTATCTGTCAAAGACTTTGGCACATCTACCAATTACTCCTATGTGACAATGTGCAATGGGCCAGTGACTACTCTATCACAATCTGGCACCTCTGTCACAAGACCAATCGTCTAAATCATGCGTTCTATAAATTAATAGAACAAGCATATCAATGCAATAAATTAAAACAATAGCAAATAAGTATGTGGTTTAGGGAAACTCAAGTTCTAACTCACTTAAGTCATTCTTCCCGGTTTAACATTGATTTATACCTTTTTTTCTCGGGGTTCGGCTTTGTTCTGTCTTTGAAATCTCCAATACCAATCTGGAATGACATTCGAGAAGTACCATATTAATATACAATTCAAATCACGTCATGATTGATCAATGTCAATCGTATATAACGGTACAATCTCGACATACCCTCGGCAACTCAATATCAATAAACAATCTAAGCAACTCATAATCTCAACAAATACAATCATAATTCAAATCTGCTCAATATCAATCGATATAATCTGAAAAATGATAACAAGTGCATAAACGGTCCGTTTTTCGATCCGATTTCGATTTTACGATTACCAGTATTTCCCGAACGCATAATAACAATCAAATCACTATTTCTTCAACATCATATTTTCGAATCATATTGGAAATAAATAAGACTTACATCCTTTTGTAGCTCTTATCGAAAGGATCACAGAACTATACTCGGATTGAAATTCTGATGTACGGATCTTGCACAATCAAATTTCTAAGAATTAATGAAGCTTGAGGTTTAATCTATGGAGGTCTCGATCTCTTTCTGGACATGCTGAATGCAATATGAAGAATTTACACACTTTAAAAGCATGGCAAGACAAGTGTCTCACTCAATCCAATTAATTGCACTTTAGTCTCTGAAATCTTCACTATTTACAATTTGGTCCTCACAACTCTTTTTCATTCAATTTCAATCCTATAGAATTTTAAAACCATGGAATATGACTCAACATTCCAAAATTCATAGATTAAATAATCTCGAATTAAAATGATAAAATCTCCGGCCTTACATTTACTTTAAATAATCAAAACAATTATTTTAATAAAAATGTTTTACAATTTTCAGCCCTCGGTCTCCGTTCCTCGATCGCAACTCAAAGAATCTTTAAAAATACATTTTAATGCAACCATGTAGAAAAATATATTTTTAAACTAGTCAATATGCACACAAATAATTAATTTATGCAATTAAAACATTTAATTAAAATACAAAGGAATTTAATTACTTGTGCATGTGGTTCGCGTGGAATTTTAAAATTTTCGGGACGTTACAATCTTCTCCCTTAAATTGAATTTCGTTCTCGAAATTTGCTTATCCTTGATATCCCAAAGTTTTGTCTCAGTTCAAGTATCCCAAAAATCCACGCTTCGGTTGCGCTACTCTGATCAAACTTAATTTCTAGAATGTCCTTACGTTTCCTTGATCCCAATTGATTTTACCTTCTAAATCTTTTTGTGAATCGCAACTTAAAAAAACCCATAATGACTTAGTATTGTTACTATTATAACCCAGAATTTCAACTTTTCTTAAAATTTCCAATATAAAAATATGGATGACCACGCTTATCGTATATTACTTTCCTTATATTATACCCAAAATGTCATCAACCTATCAAATTTCAATCATAAAATCACAAACGCATCCGCTGACGCTTAGATTTTTCAAGCTTAGTATTGATTCATCCTGAAAAACCCTTGACTAACATCCCTTATAACACTATAAAAAAGATATCCCAAGATTTCAAATATTCTTAAACGTCTAAATCATCGAAAATTCTTATCATTTAACCCATTCAATTATCTTTTATTGCTAAACTAGTTCTCAAATTCCTTAAAAATTGTAAAATTAATTATTAATTTCCTCAAAAATTATCTTAATTGGTCCTAAATTTCGAAAATTCTACGATTAACCCATAAGTTCTTGGCATTCTTAATTCTCTTCTACGGGTTTCCCATAACACAATTTCGTTAAATTTAAACTTATTTACCCAAAAATCAATTCCTATAACCAATCTTACCTTTCATCAAACTTAAAATCACAATTTATACGTTTTCTTACTTCCACAGATAATCGCAGTCCTCGAATCATTATTACTTATGAGTAATTCCCAAAAATTAATTCAACTAGTAACCACGAATCATAAATATTTTCTTAGAAAATCTAAATGTCCCAAAAGCATTCATAATATTCATGATTAACTTATCGCCCAAAAAGTAGAACATTAATTCTAAAATCCAAAAATCAACATTGTCCAATTCCACCACGAAGCCAACATGCGTTGAAATCAAATAATTTCTTATTTAATATCGTATCACGTATAAAAATTCTAAAGCATATAAATCATATATTATCATAAAGCTATTAAACATGTGACGTGAACATATAATTCATGCACTTATGTAGGTAACATCATAAAATCATATAAAGCATGTAAACTTACAAGTTTGAGGCTTAACGACTAATCTTCCCGGCAATGATGGTGGCACAACCCTTTACAGAACCTTTGCTCTTATACCAACTGAAACGTCTGTTATTCGTTTTCTTAAAAAGTACTAGAATTTTTTTCCTTCTTAATCTCCATAATTTAAAATATAAATATATATATTGTAACGTCCCGAAAATTTAAAGGTCCACGCGAACCACATGCATGCAATTATTAAATTCTCTTGTATTTTAATTAAATGTTTTAATTGCATAAATTAATTATGTTGTGCATTTTGACATGTTTAAAATATAATTTTCTACATGGTTGCATAAAAAATGTATTTTTAAAAAGTTATTTGAGTTGCGATCGAGGAACGGAGACCAAGGGCTGAAAAATAGAAAATGTTTTTATTAAATAATTGTTTTTAATTATTTAAAATATGAGTGATGTTTTTTTTTCTGATTTTTTAAAATAAAGAGTTTTGAAATGATTTTATACGCTGGGACGCAAATTTTATCGATGTTGGGTTTTCAAAAAAAATACGAACTTTTTGACAACCCGGCTAATAAATTCACAAATTTATTCAAACAAAACTATGATAATATTTTAATAAACTCCTAATCAAGCACTAGTGGGCCCAAATTGAAGGCTTCATGGGCTTAAGCCTAATTAGAGGATTAATTAGGTATTTAAAACACTAAAACCCTTTCCCCCACCCACATAACTCACGGCCACACACTTTCAAACCATGCCAAACTCCTCCCAATACACACGACAGCACACACATCATATTTGGAAGAAGAATTTTTGATTTTTGCAAGGGAAGCATCAAAGCCATTGTCTCCTCGCCCCCGTTCTTCGACGTCAACGTTTACTCGTGCGTTTAAAAAGCAAAGGCATGCCATATTATCCCTTTTACTCATCATTCACACCATAATATTTATTTAAAATTGGATTGCATGAAAAATAAGTTGCACTTGGATGTATTTTCGTTTTTATGCAAACAATAATTTTAAAGCATGTTGTTTTGATCCAAAATCATGATACAAGTGTGCGTGAAGGGGCTGCCATGTATAGGATTAAAAAGGGGCATGGTTCTACATGTTTTAAAGGGTCCTAAGTCACGCAACACAAGCTACACACGTACATATCAGAAGTTGGGACAGAATTCTGGTGTGGGTTGTTCAAGGGGTTCGTCTTTGGGGTTTGAGGGCTTGGCTCGGTCTGAGCTTGGGGCCAGGGTGAGCTAGGGACTGTTATGGGTCAGCAGTAGAATCCTAGCCATGCTAGGACTCGAGACTAGGGGCTATGGAGGGGTCTAGGTCGACTCTTTGGAGTCATAGGAGGGTGCTTAAGGGCTTGGGCAGGGGCTGTGGCCGCTTGGTTTGCAGCTGGTTCAAAAAAACGTGAGGAAGCACCTGGCAGCAAGGTGCACGCAAGGCTGCTGTCTCGTTCAGGAAGAATGCTGCTCACGTCCACGGCTTGGTGTGGTCTGGGCTTGGTATGGGCTTGGTCCAGGGAGGTTAGGGTCAGGTTGGGTTGAGGGTTAACCAGCTGGAGGTGTCCTAATTGGCTAGGAGTCTTGGTGAAGCGTAGGAGTCACACATGCACACATGCAGATTTTTGGGTTCAGTTTCAGAAAGTTTTTGAGCGGTCCAAGGCTGGTTTTACGGGCTGGGCTTGGTCACGAGGGTCCCTAGGTGGGTTGGATAGGTTTTGGCTCAAGGTGGCTCGGGCGTGGCTCGAGTAAATTGGGAGGGGGCTCGGCGGGTTCGTTAGTGTGTCAAAAACAAAAATTAAAGAAGGAAAAATAGATCCATGGGTCCACGGGGGTGTCTCATGACTTGGAAGGGTAGAATAAATATTAAAAATGCTATGTTTAAAATTTGGGATCAAAATAACGAGTTTTGGATTTATTCGGGATTTAATCGCCGCACGAAACACTAATTAACAAATTAATTGAAAAGCCAGGTTTTAAGCTTTATAAAATTATGAAAAATTATATTTAAGCTTAAATAATTATTAAAAGTCTAAGTTTTTAATTTGGAAATTTTATATTAAGTTTTGGTTTAATTCGGGATTAAAACGCAGTAATACATCTTATTTAAAGAATAAATTAAAAGACATCGAATTAAGCTAAATAAAAATATAATAAAATTCACGTAAGCTTAAATAATTATTTGGAACATGTTAGAGTCAATGAAATTAAGAAAATATCAAAAACCGGTAATTTTATGTCCAGGGGTATGACGGTCTTTTTACACCTAAAAATTAGTAAACGCCATGGTAGTGCCCTGAATGCTGTTTTATGTGCTAATAAGATTATTTTCTATAGTTATGGAAGTTTTTAGAATTTTATATGTTAAAATGATATTTTAAACTTTTATTGGATTTTATATGATAAAAGGATATTTTAAATGTTTAGAGAATTTTATATGTTTATGATTTAATATGTCAAAATGTTATTTTAAATGTTTTGGGGTTAAAATAATTATTTTTTAATGTTTAAATGTTCATGATTAAATTATGAATTTTAAATGTCTATTGGATTGTCATGATTTAAGAAAGACATTTAAAAGACATGTTGCATGCTTGGTTTCAAAAATAAAAATGATATGTGATGCATGATTTTTATAAAGTGATGGAAATGTAAAACGTTGAAGGAAGTGAAGTAATTGTGACTATAATGATGTTATGTGGAGATATCGTGAGGGTTATGGTCCTAGTGGGAGCCCGACGATCGTACTTCCCGTGACACCATTGAGGATTTGAGGTTATGTGGTTTGAGGTAAAAATGGGAATATCGTGAGGGGAGAAGGCCCTAGAGGGAGCCCATTTATGGGAGAAGGCCCTAGAGGGAGCTCCGGCGATCGTATTTCTATTCGATGCGGATAGGCAAAGGTCCAGTTGACCGGTGAGAGTGTCGCTTTTGTCCCCGCCGCCCAGTACTGTGGTTACATGTAGATAGATCCATCGACTTTTGAGGTTTGAGGAAAGTCACAATTAATGATCTGAATTCAAAAAAGGAAAAAGAAAAGGAAAAAGAAAAAATGTTTATGAAGATGAGGAAAACGGAAAATTTTATGTTGAGGAATAAAGAAAAAGTTAAAGTTTATGTTTGCATGTCACGAAAAAGTTATTTTTACGCAAAAAGTATTTTCACTGTTGCATGTGGTTTTATACGTATAATTTGTTATAAAGATTATGGTGTGTTGAGTCTTTAGACTCACTAGGTGTGATGGATGCAGGTGAGGTTGAGGGAGGTCTTGATGGGTGATTGGACTTGATTGAAGGCGCACACAACCCGAGGACCAGCGCTTCTACTTTTTCAGCATTTATGATTCATGATTTACGTTAAAGATTTTAAGACAATTTATTTATGCTTTGAGAGATTTTTGAGAGGTTTAGTATAGGCTATACTTTTCAAATATATTGCTTTTTAGGTTGGTTAACTTTTGACATTTCATTTTTGTGATTATTTCATTTCATTTTTAAAATGCTAGTTGGTTGATGTTTTATTTTAAAAGGGTAACATATTTAATAAAAATATTTTCATGTGGTATATGTAAATGGCCGAAAATCGACTGTTTTAAAAAAATAATTTTAGTGCTTTTAAAGCAATAGAAAGGGCGGATGTTTCAGTTGGTATCAGAGCAAAGGTCTGTAAAGGGGTGTGCCACCATCAGTGCCGAGAAGATCAGTCATCAAGCCTCAAGTTGTATGTTTTACATGCTTTATGTGATTTAATATTTTGTTACCTGCATGACGATATGAATATTATGTTTACGTTACATGTTTATTAGCTTTTTGAGTACTTATGCCCTGCATGCTTAAATTGCTAAAACGAGTTAGGATATGTCGCATGATTAAAAAACTTAGATTTAAATGCATGTTGGTTACGTTAGAATTTGGAAAAAAAACATTCAGATAAAATTCCTCCTAGACGTGCTCTCGTTATTGAGAATCAGGCAGAGAACAGCGTGAATCACCAAGGGAACAATCAAGGAAATGCACCACCACCACCACCACCAGGGGATTCTGCTACTCGTACATTAGAGGGGATGGCTCGTCTCTTCGAGCAGCAGCTATTACAGCAGCAGCAGTTGTAACAACAGTTACAGCTGATGCAGCAGGTGCCTAGGCCACAGCAGGATATATTATCAGTTCCGGAGGCTAGGGCTGAAGGAATTTTCTGGCACCACCGATCCCTTTGTGGCCGAGAGTTTGATCCGTTCACTTGAGGTACACTTTCGTTATCTGGATATGGGGGATGCTGATCGAGTAAGGTGTACTACTTATCTTTTTAGAGATGACGTTTCTTTATGGTGGGAAGTATCCCAGCAGGGTGTTAACCTTGCTAAACTTACTTGGGCTCAATTCAAGACAGATTTCTACGAGAAATATTTTACTGCTGATGTGAGAAGCCGCTTAAAGAGGAAATTTATGACTCTCCGTCAGGGAGATGCTACTGTGGCTGAATTTGTGAAGAAGTTCGATAGGGGTTGCCACTTTGTACCCCTTAATTCCTGGGACGCCGAAGAAAGACTTAAACACTTCATGGATGACCTACGACCTACTATACAGAATAATGTTATGATGATGTGTCCTATGGACTATGCTAATGCCGTTACTTATGCTTTCCAGTCGAAACAATCCTTGAAGGACATTGACTTTGAGCTACAGCACAAGAGGCAACTACACCAAAGTAACAATCAGCCGAATAAGAAACCATATACGGGTCCTCCTAAACCTCAAGGGCCTCAAAAGCCCCAGGGTCCAGTTAAGAAGCCAGCACCACCTAAGCCACAAAATCCTGGAGCACCGAAGCCTGCCGAGAGGCAACCATGCAAAGTGTGCAACCGTCTACAACTTGGCAAATGTGAATGGGGATCATTTAAATGTTTCTACTGCAAGGAGGATGGACACAAAGCTAACGATTGCCCAAAGAGGAAAGCAGCTACTACGGCATGAGATTATGTTATGAATGCCTAAGAAGCTAAGGAAGAGGCAGACACTACACTCATCACGGGTAACCTAGCCATTTAACATTTTTATATTGCTTATTTTTGCATGAAATGTTAAATTGGTTATTAGAAGATTTGGAAACAAGATCTAACCTAGTGGAATTTAGGTTGCATGTTCTACCCTAGTTGGATGTAAGTTATGATTTTAGGAACCATGGAAAATGATAATAATTTTGTGCTTTATTTTATGATGACCTAATTACAAATAAAAAGTTGAGGGCCAAAAAAAAAAATTTAGATAAAATCATAACTAAGGAAATTATAGCGTTTCGAAAATTTTAAGGTTCAAAGAAACAATTTTCGAAAATTTGAGGTTTAAAATGTAATTTTCGAAATTCTAAGTGACAAAAAAAAATTTCGAAAATATAAGGGCTTTAATGCAAATATCCAAAATTTTGGGGGCTAATATGCAATTTCGAAAAAAATTGAAGGGCTACAATGCAATTTTTCCAGAAATGATTAAGTTCAACGCGTAATCTTCATATAACTTTGGGAAATTAATGATAATAGATCTTTAAACTTCAACATAAAAGGATTTAAAAAACATTTTCGCTGCAGGGAGGATCATCATTCTAGGTGTAGCTACCTATGCATTGCTAGATTCAGGAGCTACACATTCTTTTATATCGGAAACCTTAATCGAAATACTGAATATTACTCCTCAAGATATGGGACTGGGTTTCAAAGTCTCTATCCCTTCCGGTGATCAAATGCTCACGTCTAAGATTGTCAAGAATCTGGAGCTTCGTTTATTTAAGGATGTTGTTCGGGCAGATCTTATTGTGCTTCCTCTGCCTGAATTTGATATTATACTGGGGATGGATTGGCTATCAGAAAATGGAGCTTCGATTGATTTTCATCAGCGAACAGTGTCTATTCGACCGCCTAGTGGTAAATATTTTGTCTTTGAGGCGGCGAGAAACAAACAAATGCCGCACATTATTTCTTGTTTATGTGCGAGGAAGCTTATTAAGCGTGGATGCCAAACTTATCTAGCATGTGTGACTACTGCACAAGAATCTATCAGTCAAAAATTAGAAGATGTTGATATTGTGAGAGATTTTCCTAGCGTCTTTCCCGAGGACGTTTCTGGCATTCCGCCCGATCGTGAAGTAGAATTCTCTATTGATCTAATGACGGGCACTGTTTCTATATCTAAAGCACCTTATCATCTAGCACTTGCCGAAATGAAAGAATTAAAAGATCAAATCCAAGAGTTGCTGGACAAGGATTTCATTCGCCCTAGTTATTCTCCATGGGGCGCACCGGTATTATTTTTGAAAAAGAAAGATGGTAGTATGCGTCTATGAATCGATTATCGAGAGCTCAATAAGGTCACTATCAAAAATAAATATCCATTGCCAAGAATTGAAGATTTATTTGATCAGTTGCAAGGAGCAGCGGTATTTTCTAAAATTGATCTGCGGTCTGGATACCATCAATTAAAAGTGAAAGAGTCTGATGTGCACAAGACATCATTCCGTACTAGTTATGGGCACTACGAGTTTATGGTCATGCCATTTGGTCTGACTAATGCACCAGCGATCTTCATGGATCTCATGAATCGCATATTTCAACCGTATCTGGATCAGTTTATTATAGTCTTCATTTATGATATATTGATTTTTTCGAAGAACAAAGAGGAGCATAGTCGTTATTTGAGGACAGCACTGCAAGTATTACAAGACAAGAAGCTTTATGCAAAATTCATCAAGTGCAAGTTTTGGCTTGATAGAGTGGCATTCTTAGGACACATCATCTGCAGAGATGGCGTTGAAGTTGATCCAAGCAAAGTCGAGGCAGTGAAAGAGTGGCCAGTACCGAAGAGTGTTACCGAGATACGCAGTTTCTTGGGACTTGCTGGCTATTATCACAAATTCATCAAGGGATTCTCGTCCATTGCAGTACCATTGACATCCTTGACTAAGAAGAATACAAAGTTTATCTGGGGATCAGAGTGTCAAGACAGTTTTGACAAGTTAAAGCATGCCCTGATTTCAGCACCAATGTTATCTATTCCATCAGGGCAAGGGGAGTACATTCTGTATACCGACGTTTCTAAACTTGGATTGGGCGCAGTTCTAATGCAAAATGACCGAGTTATAGCCTATACGTCGAGACAGTGAAAGATTCACGAGAAAAACTACCCTACTCATGATCTTGAGCTTGCAGTAGTAGTCTTTGGACTAAAGATTTGGAGACACTACTTCTATGGGGAGAAGTGCAAGATATTCACCTATCATAAAATTTTGAAATACTTCTTCACCCAAAAGGATCTGAATATGAGACAGCGCAGATTGCTTGAGTTACTAAAAGATTATGATTGTGACATTAGCTACCATCCGGGAAAAGCTAATGTAGTGGCAGACGCACTGATTACAAAAGCAGCAGTTATCACTCATCTATCACTCCACAGACCGTTGCAGTCTGAGATACAGCGGTTGGAGCTTACAGTGTATGCTAGGGGCGAGGCCCCTAATCTTGCCACATTATCAGTACAGTCAACCTTGAGAGATAGAATTCGTGATGGGCAGTCCACTGATAAACAGTTGCAAAAGTGGAGAGCTAGAGATGAAGCCAAGGGTCGGAAATTATATTCATAGGTGGATGGTATAGTTCGTTATCGAGATCAGTTATGGGTTCCTAGTGACGATTCTTTGAGATATCTTATTATGAAAGAAGCTCATGACACACCTTATGCCATTCACCCGGGTAGCACGAAAATGTACAAAGATTTGCAGTTGCTATATGGTGGTCAGGCATGAAGAGAGACATTCTGAAGTTTGTATCCGAGTGTTTGACTTGCCAACAAGTTAAAGCATAGCATCAAAGACCAGCGGGGAAATTGAAGCCACTCCCTATTCCCGAGTGGAAATGGTAAAATGTCACCGTGGACTTTGTTGTGGGATTGCCAAAGACAGTTAAAGGATTCAATGCTATATGGGTGATAGTTGATTGTCTTACTAAATCAGCGCACTTTCTACCTATCAAGACGACTTTCACCATGATTCAGTACGAGATTCACGTCATCTTTCTAGAAAAGTCTACATGCAGCGATGGAGACCAAGTTATTATTTAGTACAGCATTTCTTCCTCAAACCGATGGACATTCAAAAAGAGTTATACAGATGTTGGAAGATCTACTTCAAGCATGTGTTATTGATTTCCAAGGCAGTTGGGAACCAAAATTACCTCTAGTGGAGTTCACCTACAATAATAGCTATCAATCATCAATCGGGATGTCTCCTTTAGGCACTTTATGGAAGAAACTGTAGATCTCCTATTCATTGGGATGAAGTTGGTGAAAGAAGAGAGATTGGTCCAGACGTGATTGAAGAGACTACCGAACTTTTAGTCAAAATTCGCGATAGAATGAAGACGGCGCAAAGCCGACAAAAGAGTTATGTAGACAAACGACGGAGGGACTTAGAGTTTGCAGTGGGAGATCATGTATTTGTGAAAATAGCACCCATGAAGGGTGTAATGAGTTTTGGCAAAAAGGGAAAACTTAGCCCGAGATTTATTGGTCCATTTGAGATTTTGGAGAGGATTGGGACACTAGCTTATAGAGTGGCATTGCCACCAACACTTTTGGGAGTTCATAATGTGTTCCATATTTCGATGCTGCGGAAGTACATGTCGAACCCGTCACATCTACTAAATTATGTACCTCTTCAATTAACTCAAAATATGACATATGAAGAAAGACCTGTTCAGATCTTAGCAAGGCAAGAAAGAAGATTGCGAAACAAAGTCATTCCAATGGTCAAGGTCAAGTGGTTGAACCACTCGAAAGAGGAAGCTACTTGGGAAACCGAGAGAGATTTGAAGAGTCGCTATCCAGATCTATTCGCTAAGTTCTAATTTCGAGGATAAAATTTTATTTAAGGGGGGGAGGAATTGTAAGGTCCAAAAATTAAAAAGTCGTAATCCAACTGCATGCGAATATAGGAAACATAAAAAATGACTAATAAATGATTTTAATTTATAATTGATTATGTGACATACATGTTTATATGTAAAATATGATTTTATTTTCATGATGCATAAAATTGTATTTTTAAGGAATATTCAAGTGGCGATCGAGGAACGGAGACCGAGGGCTGAAAAACGTAAAAAATTTTTATTAAATAATTATTTTTAATTATTTAAAATATTGTTGATGGTTTTTCATATTTTTGAAAATAAGGGGTTTGAGGTGATTTTACACGCCGGGACGGAATTTTTATCGGTGTTGGTTTTTCAACTAAAATACGAACTTTTTGGCAACCCAGCTAATAAATTCACAAATTTATTTAAACAAAAACTTTGTTAATATTTTATTAAATCCTAATTAAGACTAATGGGTTTAATTTTGTGGCTTAATAGGCCTAAGCCTAGTTAGTAATTTAATTAGCTATATAAAATATTAAACACCTAAAAACCCTATACTTTGCACCTCAAACTCACGGCCACGAACTTAGAATTCAGAAAATTCTCTCCCAAAAGCACAACACACACGGCACCAACTCACCACAAAGTGGAAGGAATTTTCGAAGGGTTAAAGGAAAAGCTAGCCAAGGTTTCACTCCGTTCTTCGACGTCAATGGGTTTTCGTGCGAATATAACACAAAGGCACACCATACATTTCCTTTTCTCATCTATCATGTCATAATATAGTTTTAAAAGTTGTGTGCACGAAAACCATGAAGTTGCCTTGTTTATTTTCGAATTATTGCACTTGCATGTATTAAATCCTTGAGGTTTGATCCAAAAACTTGTTCTAGGCATGCTAGGGGGCTGCCATGATGTAAAAGTATGTTTAAGAAAAGCTTTTATATGAATTAAAGTCCTAAGCAGTCACCAAACTTACGGCACCACAAGCACATGCTGGAAATCGGTTTGTTGGTGTCAAAATTATGGCATCGGATTGGTTGGTTAAGGGGAGGGCTGGCCTTGGCTTGGGTTCAGGGCTAGCCTAGGGTCTGGTTGTGTCAAGGGAAGAGTCCTAGCCAAGCTAGAACTCGGATTAGAAGGGCTGGGAGGAGTCTTTGTAATCAAGGACTCCTACCCGAGAAGTTGCACAGATTTGTGCAGGCTTCGCGCAGAATGCAGGGGTGGAAGGGCTCGGTCCAGGGCTCAAGGGCTGGGCTAGGGCGAGGCTTTAGAGTCTTAGGAAGGTATGAGAGTGAGTGGTTCAGGGCCTGGGCTCGCTAGCAAGGTCCTGGAAGCAAAGAGGGAGAGTCCAATCACTAGTGGAGTTCTCGGCCAGATTTGGGGTGGGAGTTGGGGCTTTGTTTTTTTGTTTGGAAAGGTTTCTAAGTGATCTAAGGGTCCAGTAGGGTACTCTAGGATGTTGGTCAGGTGTTGGATCAACTTGGCTTGGGGGTGACTCGAGAAAATCGAAAGTTGGCTTGGGGTCGAAGTTTATGGGTCAAATTAGGGTTTTTAACTAACAAAAATTGAAAAACGGCTCACAGGGGTCGAGTCGTGGTTCATAAGGGCTAAAATAATATTAAAAGACTAAATTTTGAATTTAGGAATTTTATATTAAAGTTTGGGATTTTTCGAGATTAAAACACCGTCAAAACAATTAATTAAATATAAATGAAAAAATCTAATATTTATGCTAAATAAAATTATGGAAAAATTAATTTAGGCTTAAATTATTATCTGGGACATGTTAGAGTCAAGAAATCAAGGACAAAGTCAAAAACGTAAAATGTCAAGTCCAGGGGTAAAACGGTCTTTTTAAACAAAAAATTAGTAAATGTCATGGCAGTGCCCTAAATGCTGTTTTTATGATATTATGACAATTTTTAAATGTTTATGAAATGTTCATGATTAAATAATGATTTTTAATTGTCTATTTGATTTTTACGATTTAAGGTTGACATTTAAAAGACATGTTGCATGCTTGGTTTCAAAAATAAAAATGATATGTGATGCATGATTTTTAAATAAGTGATGGAAATTTAAAACGTTAAAGGAAGTGAAGTAATTGTGGTTATAATGATGTTATGTGGAGATATCGTGAGGGTTATGGTCCAAGTGGGAGCCCGACGATCGTATTTCCCGTGACACCATTGAAGATTTGAGTTTATGAGGTTTGAAGTAAGAATGAGATTATCGTGAGGGGAGAAGGCCCCAGAGGTAGCACATTTAGGGGAAAAAGCCCCAGAGATAGCCACGACAATCGTATTTCTATTCGATGAGGATTATTTCAAGTCCAGTTTGCATCAGTTAGACCAGTTAGCCAGCACAGAAGTCAAGTTCAAAGCAACTAGTTGTTTATCTGGCAAATAAATTCAAGACTATGCAGTATATCAAGCATTCAAGGCAACAAGTAGTTGGTACATTTAGTTATACTATATGTAAATTGATTGATAACTGATATTGTTTAAAATTCAGCTAAGTGTAGTAGCATTTTTCCCTTACGAAACTGATGCGCTTAATTATAATACAAAGGAAGTTTATTTGATTAAATAAACATCGTGTTATCCAGTTAGTTTAAATATAACTGAACTGATATTTCCAGTTTTTGTGTAACATTAACTACTTGAATGATAATTGCCGAAGAAAATATTTTAAAATTGCGTGACTGATTATATTTTTAAAGGGGAGTTTTTAATTCAGTTCTTGAGGGGGAGTTTTCTTTTTCCTCGAAATGAAAAATGTTTTAAAATGTTTTTAACTCGTTCTTAAATTCAATTTTTAAGGGGGCGCTTTTCCTTTTAAAACTAATTTTAAATATGTTATCCCTCAAACAGAAATTTCTTTTATTTGTTTTAAGTTTTTTTCGCTTTAACTGTTCAAGTTTTGTGAGCATCAAAAAAGGAGAAGATTGTTGGAACTTTTCAAGTTCGCAATCTTTGCTTAATTTTGATGTTAACAAAACTTGTTATTTTGTTTCTAATTACCTACCTTAGTGTGCAGATAGCTGAAACTGAAATGATCAGTTTATGAGCCAAAACTGAAGCTATCGGAGATGCTAACTGAAAGAACCAACTGATCGAACGAACTGAATCAGTTCCACTGAAGCATCACAACTAGCTCAACTGAATGTCGAACTGATAGATAGTTCAGCAGAAGATCTTCAGAAGCCCGGCCAGCTGATGAAGAGTTCAACTGATAAAAAGCCCAACTGACCAGGTAACTGAATCAGTGAAATCAGTTCAGCTGACGAGTCAACTGATTTCACTAGATCAGTTCAAAGACCAGTTGCTGACCAGTTTGAAGAACCAGTTCAGAACATCAGTTAGGAGCAATCCGTTGCAGATCATGACAAGCTTACTTAATGGATTACAGCTGTGCTCAAAGGTACAAAAGCAATTGTACTATCACAGTAAAATCATGGACGTTCCATCAGAAGCTTAAAGCCAAAAGTTCCGAAATGGATTCCAAAGAACAAATTCAAAATGCAACGGATACAATAATTGAGTCTCACTGTACGATCAAATTTTGTGCCTATAAATAGAAGATCAGTGAAGACTCAGCAACAAATATATACACAGTGTGGCTAAAAGAGAGAATACAACAAAGAAGAAGGGCACGCATATTGCATATCTGCTTACAAGAAGCATTCAGCCCAGTTGTGAGGGAACACTTCAAAGTTATATCAGTTTAGTTTAGAAGCTTATTTCCCTAAGTGTGTTAGAACACTTTTTGGTAGTGTTCATTGTTCAATTCACACACACACACACACACCACCACCCAAATTACAGTCTTGTACAAAGACAATAAACTTGTGTATATAGTCTTTGACACATAGACGTTAAACAAGTGTTGGCTGGAAGGTGCTGCCTTCAGTCTAGACTAGGAGTTCAGTTAGGCAGTGGGTAAGTCCTAGGCTGTGTAGGATTTGTACAAGGTGTTGTATAAATCTAAGTCTTCTACTGTATCCTACCCAAAGAGGTAGAAGGGGTGACGTAGGAGCAGTTGAAGTTTACGAACATCCATAAACATATCATGTGTCTTTTAACTGTTTAATTGCTTGTTTTGTTCTTAACTGATTTGATCAGTACAGTTCTGTCCATAACTGAACTGATATAAGCTCTAACTGATTTTTCCGTAAATTCAGTTCTTTAGTTGCACAGTATATAAAACATATCAGTTTTCTTAACGAATGATTATTTCAAGTGTTTTCCGCTTGGTCTAATATCAAACTTGATCTAATTCATCGATGTATACATTCTTAGAACATGAGCTATTGCATCTCATTGATTTATTGTGTTGAAAGCATCACTAAGGAGCCGAGCACACGATCCGTCAATTGGTATCAGAGCAAGGTGTTCTAAAAAGGACATTTGAAAATTGATATCTTAAAATGTATTTTAAGATGGTATTTAAAATGTTTTTTAAAATCCTTTTAAAAATTTTATATATCATGCGTTTATTGGAGAAGAGTGGATTGGCTCTGCAAGTAACATCGAAGCCACTTCACTCGACTCCGCAATTTTGTTGTTTAAGCAGCTTGCAGAGTTTTGAGTTCAACTGACAGAAGAATAGCAAAACTGATCTGTGGACAAGACCTCAGTTGCCAACCTACCAGTTCAACTGATCAGCAGATGAAGCCCAACTGATAGCTGAAATGTTGGATGATTAGGAGCTTAATCATCAGCAATATGCCGCCTCTTAACTGCCATATCAGATCAGAAGAGATGATCAATGCGGTTCAGCAATCAGTTGAGTCCAGTTTGCTTCAGCTAGACCAGTTAGCCAACACAGAAGTCAAGTTCAAAGCAGCTAGTTGTTTATCTGGCAAAGAAATTCAAGACTATGAAGTATATCAAGCATTCAAGGCAACCAGTAGTTGGTACATTTAGTTCTACTATATGTAAACTGATTGATAACTGATGTTGTTTAAAATTCAGCTAAGTGTAGTAGCATTTTTCCCTTACATAACTGATGCGCTTAATTATAATACAAAGGAAGTTTATTTGATTAAATAAACATCGTGTTATCCAGTTAGTTTAAATATAACTGAACTGATATTTCCAGTTTTTGTGTAACCTTAACTGCTTGAATGATAATTGCTGAAGAAAATATTTTAAAATCGCGTGACTGATTATATTTTTAAAGGGGAGTTTTTAATTCAGTTCTTGAGGGGGAGTTTTCTTTTTCCTCGAACTAAAAAATGTTTTAAAAATGTTTTTAACTTGTTCTTAAATTCAATTTTTAAGGGGTAGCTTTTCCTTTTAAAACTGATTTTAAATATGTTATCCCTCAAACAAAAATTTCTTTTATTTGTTTTAAGTTTTTTTTGCTTTAACTGTTCAAGTTTTGTGAGCATCAAAAAAGGAGAGATTGTTGGAACTTTTCAAGTTCGCAATCTTTGCTTAATTTTGATGTTAACAAAACTTGTTATTTTGTTTTTAATAACCTACCTTAGTACGCAGATAGCTGAAACTGAAATGATCAGTTTACAAGCCAAAACTGAAGCTATCGGAGATGCTAACTGAAAGAACCAACTGATCGAACGACTTGAATCAGTTCAATTGATGCATCACAACCAGCTCAACTGAATGTCGAACTGATAGGTAGTTCAGCAGAAGTTCTTTAGAAGCCTGGCCAGCTGATGAAGAGTTCAACTGATGAAAAGCCCAACTGACCAGGTAACTGAATCAGTGAAATCAGTTCAGCTGACGAGTCAACTGATTTCACTAGATCAGTTCAAAGACCAGTTGCTGACCAGTTTGAAGAACCGGTTCAGAACATCAGTTAGGAGCAATCAGTTGCAGATCATGACAAGCTTACTTAATGGATTACAGCTGTGCGCAAAGGTACAAAAGCAATTGTACTATCATGAACGTTCCATCAGAAGCTTAAAGCCAAAAGTTCCGGAATGGATTCCAAAGAACAAATTCAAAATGCAACGGGTACAATAATTGAGTATTACTGTACGATCAAGTTTCGTGCCTATAAATTGAAGATCAGTGAAGACTCAGCAACAAATATATACACAGTGTGGCTAAAAGAGAGAATACAACAAAGAAGAAGTGCAAGCATATTGCATATCTGCTTACAAGAAGCATTTAGCCCAGTTGTGAGGGAACACTTCAAAGTTATATCAGCTTAGTTTAGAAGTTTATTTCCCTCAGTGTGTGAGAACACTTTTTTGTAGTGTTCATTGTTCAGTTCTCACACACACGCACACACCACCACCCAAATTACAGTCTTGCACAAAAACAATTAACTTATGTGTGTAGTCTTTGACACACAGATGTTAAACAAGTGTTGGCTGGAAGGTGCTGCCTTCAGTCTAGACTAGGAGTTTAGTTAGGCAGTGGGTAAGTCCTAGGCTGTGTAGGATTTGTACAAGGTGTTGTATAAATCTTAGTCTTCTAGTGTATCCTATCCGAAAAGGTAGAAGGGGTGACGTAGGAGCAGTTGAACTTTCCGAACATCCATAAACATATCCTGTGTCTTTTAACTGTTTAATTGCTTGTTTTGTTCTTAACTGATTTGATCAGTTCTGCTGATATCAGTTCAGTTCTGTCCATAACTGAACTGATATAAGCTCTAACTGATTTTTCCGTAAATTCAGTTCTTCAGTTGCACAGTATATAAAACATATAAGTTTTCTTAACGAAGGATTATTTCAAGTGTTTTCCGCTTGGTCTAATACCAAACTTGATCTAATTCATCGATATATACATTCTTAGAACACGAGCTATTGCAGCTCATTGATTTATTGTGTTGAAAGCACCCCTAAGGTGCCGAGCACATGATCCGTCAATGTGGTTTTATACGTATTATTTGTTATAAATATTATGGTGTGTTGAGTCTTTAGACTTACTAGGTGTGATGGATGCAAGTGAGGTTGAGGGAGGTATTGACGGGTGATTGGACTGGACTTAAGATGCACACAACCCGAGGACCAGCGCTTCTACTGTTTCCGCATTTATGATTCATGATTTACGTTAAAGATTTTAAGACAATTTCTTTATGCTTTGTGATATTTTTGAGAGGTTTAGTATGGGCTATACTTTTCAAATTTATTAATTTTTAGGTTGGTTATTTTTTGACATTTCATTTTTGTGACTATTTAATTTGATTTTTAAAATGCTAGTTGGTTGATGTTTTATTTTAAAAGGGTAACATATTTTCATGCGGTATATGTTAATGGCCGAAAATCGAGTGTTTTAAAAAAAATTTCAAGTACTTTTAAAGCAATAGAAGGGGCAGACGTTTCATCACTCATGTCTTTCATGGAGAATTTACTTGCTAACCATACTTTAGTTGATTGCAGTAATCCTACATCATTCCCAATGAGTAGGATGTCATCAACATAAAGTGCTAGGAATGTCACTGCACTCCCACTAACTTTCTTATACACGCATGATTCCTCAAGATTTTTAGCAAAACAAAATTCCTTTATAGTGCTATCAAATCTGAGGTTCCAACTCCTTGACGCCTGCTTGAGACCATATATTGATCTCTGAAGTTTGCATACTTTATGCTCACTTCCTAGGATGAGTATCCCTCAGGTTGAGACATATAAAATTTCTTCTTTATTGACTCCATTGAAGAATGCCGTCTTTACATCCATTTGCCATATCTCATAATCATACCATGCTGCTATGGCTAGTAATATTCTAATGGACTTAAACATAGCAACTAGTGAAAAGTTTCTTCATAGTCAATTCCTTGCCTTTGAGTATAACCTTTTGCAACAAGTCTTGCTTTGAAGGTCAATACCTTCCCATCCACTCCAAAATTTCTTTTGTAGATCCATTTGCATTCTATGGGAACGATTCCCTCAGGTGGATCCACCAATTTCAAGACTTTATTTGAATACATAAAGTCCATTTCAGACTGCATGGATTCAAGCCATTTGGTTGAATCAGTATCAGATATTGCTTCTTTGAAATTCATTGGATCACATCCAACACAATGCTCATCATGGCTTTGTTCATGAAAAAGCGTATATCTTGCAGGTGGTCTAATAACCCTATCAGACCTTCTAGGAGCTTGTACTTCAACTACTGGTTGTTGGGGTTTAGGTTTAACTTCTACAGATGAGGAAGTATCTTAAATTTCTTCAAGTTCTATCATCTTGCCATTTCTATCTAATAGAAATTCCTTTTCAGAAAAATTGGCATTTCATGAAACAAACACTTTTGCTTCATTGGGATGATAGAAATAATATCCAACAGAATTCTTTGGATATCCTAAAATGTAGCACAAAATGGATCTACTATCCAATTTTGTCTCCCACTGTCTGCTTCACGTAAGCAGGACATCTCCATATTCTCAAATAAGAATATTTGGGAGTTTTTCCCATCCATATCTCATATGGTGTTTTATCCACTGTTTTTGTATGGACATTATTCAACAACATTGTCGCAGTTTCAATCGTAAAGCCCCAAAAAGATGTAGGAAATTCAGTGAATCCCATCATGGATCGAACCATGTCCATCAAGGTTCGATTACAATGTTCAGAAACACCATTCAATTGTGGTGTTGCTGGTGGAGTCCACTGTGAGAGAATCTCATTCTCTTTTAGATAATCCAAAAATTCGGCACTTAAATATTCTCCACCTCGATCAGAGCGAAGTGTCTTAATACTCATTTCTAGCTTTTTTTCTACTTCAGATCTGAATTCTATGAACTTTTCAAATGCTTCAGATTTGTGTCTCATTAAATAGACATACCCATATATCAAATAGTCATCAGTAAGGTAATGAAGTAGGATTGCCCATATTTTGTGCTAACGCTTAGCGGGCCACAAACGTCTGTGTGGATCAAATCCAGTGGGAGAAGGCATGTTTGACTTGTCAGACATAAATTCTCTACCTACTTGTGAGTCCAGTCTAAAAGAAAAAATGACCAAGACTACATTCAATGGGAACATGGAACGTGCGCTTGGTCTACTGGATTTGATGAGAAGGCATGTTTGACTTGTCAGACATAAATTCTCTACCTACTTGTGAGTCCTGTCTAAAAGGAAAAATGATCAAGACTACATTCAATGGGAACATGGAACGTGCGCATGGTCTACTGGATTTGATTCACAAGGATGTTTGTGGCCCGCTAAGTGTTAGCATAAAATTTGGGCATTCCTACTTCATTACCTTTGCTTATGACCATTCGTGGTATCGGTACGTTTATTTGATGAAACACAAATCTGAAGCATTTGAAAAGTTCAAAGAATTCAGATCTGAAGTAGAAAATCAGCTAGAAAGAAGTATTAAGTCACTTCGATATGATAGAGGTGGAGAATACTTGAGTGCTGAATTTTTGGGTTATCTAAAAGAGAATGAGTTTCTCTCACTGTAGGCTCCACCATCAACACCACAATTGAATGATGTTTCTGAACGTCGAAATCGAACCTTGATAGACATGTTCGATCCATGATGGGATTCACTGAATTGCCTACATCATTTTGGGGCTTTACTATTGAAACTGAGGCAATGTTGTTGAATAATGTCCATACTAAAGCAGTGAATAAAATACCATATGAGATATGGATGGGAAAACTTCCAAGTATTCTTACGTGAGAATATGGGGATGTCCTGCTTACGTGAAACAGACAGTGGGAGACAAATTGGATAGTAGATCCACTTTGTGCTACTTTGTAGGATATCAAAGAATTCTGTTGGATATTATTTCTATCACCCCAATGAAGCAAAAGTGTTTGTTTCGAGAAATGTCACTTTTTGGAAAAAGAATTTCTATTAGATAGAAAAGACAAGATGATAGAGTTAGAAGAAATTCAAGATACTCCCTTAGAAGTTGAACCTAATCCCCAACAACCAGTAGTTGAAGTACAAGCTCCTATAAGGTCTTATAGGGTTATTAGATCACATTCAAGATATACGCTTCTTCATTAACAAAGCCATGATGAGCATTGTGTTGGATGTGATCCAATTAATTTCAAAGAAGCAATATTTGATACTGATTCAACCAAATGGCTTGAAGCCATGCAATCGGAAATGGATTCTATGTATTCAAACCGAGTCTGGACATTGGTGGATCCACCGCAGGGAATTGTTTCCATAGGATGCAAATGGATCTACAAAAGAAAGTGAAACGACCTCGATTATTTTTTTTATCTAATCTTAAATCATAAATTCTAAATTTTTAAATAAAATAATTTAACATAATCATGGATCATAATAATTTAACAATTTAAATCTAAAGTGCATAAAATAAAATCCTAAATCATCAACTAACCAAAACTTCCTAAATTGACCGTGGAAAAAATCAAATAACAATAAAAATAATGCATAAAAATATCTTTAATAAAATCATTAACATCAATCTTTAAATCATAAATCTATCTAGCTAGTGCGGAAACATAAAGGCGCTCTGGTGTGTACTGTTGCACTCGACCGACTCAATCTTCACCGCCTCCAAAATCATCAAATCCTGCATCATACAAATCTAGTGAGTCTAAAGACTCAGCACGTTCTAAACATAAATAGCGAATAATACATATACACTCACATGTATTTAAAAATCATATTTTTATTTCAAATAGCTTTTGAAAATAAATAAACCATTTAAAATCATTTAAGCATAATTAAATCATAAATCGAAAAATTATTTTAAAATAACTTTAAACATAAATAAATCCTTTAAAAAAATCTTTTAAAATAAGCTTTAAACATAAATAAATCATTTTAAAAATAGCTTTAATCCTCATCATAAATCATATATCATAAAATCATTTTTATCATAAACTTTAATCATATATCATTACGGGTGAAGTTTGATCTTTGAAAGTGACTAGCTTTTATAATTAGGTCGACTGCAGTCCTAGCTGCACATGGTCCATGGTACTAGGCTCCACCATGGAAATACGATCGTCGGGATTCCCTCTGGGCCTTGGCCCGAATATGGGTTCCCTTTGGGACCTTGGCCCTCACGTCATCTCCACAAAATCATATATCATATATCATATCAGCTATCACAGTCATGTTACATCCCCCAAAATATTTTTCCTTTTCTTTTAAAATCATAAAATAACATAGCTTTCCAAAAATGCATTTTAAACGGTAAAAAGTGCACAGCTTTACCATAAATCGTAAAAATTCATATTATCATCAAAACCATCATTTTAAATCATAAAATATCATTTAACACGAGTTATGATCCTTCGGGACGCTGCCAAGCGTTTTCATATTTTCTTAAGTGTAAAAAGACCGTTTTACCCCTAGACGTAAAAATTCTCGAATTTATATTTTTCTCACTTTTAATGACATGTGATTATTCTAAATAATTATTCAAGATTAAATATAGTTTTTCATAATTTTATGAATCTTAAAACTAGGCTTTTCGATTAATTCTTTAATAAACGTTTCGTGCGTCGATAAAATCTTGAATAAATCCAAAAGTCATTATTTTGATCCCAAATTTTAAACATAACATTTTTAGTATTTATTCTACCCTTCCAAGTCATGATCCACACCCGTGGACCCATGGATTCAATTTTTGTTCTTAAATTTTTGAAATTGGCACATTACCGATCAACCTGAGCCATCTCCCGATGGTGCTTCTCACAATTTCCACGTTTTTGCTCAAGCCACAGTGCACCCACTTGCACCAACCTCTGGTACGACCCCTGGCCATCATCCTAGGACCCTGATGGACCACCTAGCTTGCCCCTAGACCCAGCAGCAAGCCCCCTTGGCTGCTGTCCCTTGCCATAGCTCGTGCGAGGAGTCCCTCCTGCATGGGACTCCTCCAAAGCTGCGCACCATGGGTCCTAGCAGACCCTGACCCAATTCTAGCACGAGCCCCACTCGAGACATGGTCGAACCCGAAGCCCCCATGCATAGTGATCGAACCACTTCAAGATTGCACAACCATGAACCTACGTTTCTAAAGTCTGGATTTTTTTACCCTTCGGTTCCAGCCCTGTTAACTCAATTATTTGTTATTTTTGGGCTATAAATCATTAATAATTTATCATGTATTGACAGTGTGTCCGTTGGATTCAAAACGTTTATCAAATAAACGTAAAATCGTCGCGTTTTTGAAAATATACGATCTACCGTAAAAATAATCGAATCCCTATTTTATTCAAGCATAAAAAATTAAAACACACATAATATGATTTGTATGATGTTTGAAAATTTTAGGAAACGTGCCTTTGCGTTTATAACGCTCGAATTTTCAATTGTCTGCGAGGAAGGACGAACGGGTGAGGAAGAACGCAAGCTTTTTCTCCTTATTTTTTCAAAAATTATTGTGTGTGCAAGTGGAGGATTTCGGCTGATTGAAGGAGATTTATGAGGTTTAAAACACCTAGAAACTTATTTATAATTTAATTAGCATAATAATGGGCTTTGGTTTTGGGCTTGCAAGTTTAGGGGTTATTTGGCTTATTTAATTAATTAAATAAGGCCCAATAACGCCTATTTAATTAAAACATAAAATTTTATAGAATTAGTTTCCATAAAATAATATTTTAGATCTTTTAAAACTCCTTGTTTGCCCAAAACCGGCTTCCCGAGAAAAATCGAGCTCGACTCGTAAAATAATACGAACTATAACATTTTTAGGAAAAATTAAATCATTTTTAATCGTATTAGGTAGCCTTGCCATTATTTAAATAAAAATACATATTCTTGTCTTGATCGTCCCCGATCTCCTTTCCCCTGCCTATTATCGAATATTCGGGTAAAATCCTTAATTTTATGAAATCATATCATATTATTATTTAATCATGCCATCTCCTATTTAATCATATAATAAACATCATCCTAGCATTTAAAATCAATTAAATAAAACAATTAAGCAATTAAAATAATTTGCATGCATGTTGTTTACGTGGACTGATTTTTCGGACGTTACAGAAAGCTTGGGGCGGATGGGAAGGTATTGACCTTCAAGGCAAGACTGGTTAAAAATGCTTTACTGAAAGGCAGGGAATTGACTATGATGAAACTTTTTCACCAGTTGCTATGTTTAAGTCCATTAGAATAACTTTTTCACCAGTTGCTAGGTTTAAGTCCATTAGAATACTACTAACCATAGCAGCATGATATGACTATGAGATATGACAAATGGATGTAAAGACTGCATTCCTCAATGGAGACTTCAAAGAAGAAATTTATATGCCTCAACCTGAGGGATACACATCGGTGGGAAATGAGCATAAGGTACGCAAACTTCAGAGATCGATATATGGTCTCAAGTAGGCATCAAAGAGTTGGAACCTCAGATTTGATAGCACTATCAAATAATTTGGTTTTGCTAAAAATCCTGAGGAACCATGCGTGTACAAGAAAGTTAGTGGGAGTGCAGTGACATTCCTAGTACTTTATGTTGATGATATCCTGCTAATTGGGAATGATATAGAATTACTGCAATCAACTAAAGTATGGTTAGCAAGTAAATTTTCTATGAAAGACATGGGTGAAGCATCCTATGTATTGGGAATACAAATCTATAGAGATAGATGAAAGAGGATGCTAGGACTCACCCAAGCCACTTATATCGATACCACTTTTGAAACGATTCTCTATGGAAGAGTCCAAGAGAGGATACTTACCAATGTGTCATGGTCTTACTCTATCTAAAGCTATGTGTCCCAAAATCGATGAAGAGATAGAGATGATGACATGTATTCCATATGCGTCAGCCATTGGTAGTATCATGTATGGTATGATATCGACACGTCCTGATGTTGCTTACGCTCTGAGTGTTACAAGCATATATCAGGCGAACCCTGGTCCAATGCATTGGAAGGCCGTGAAAGATATACTTAAGTACTTAAGAAAGACTAAGAACTTGTTCATGGTATATGTAATAGATCTCGGTTTTCTTGTGCCCAAACCCAGCGGAAGTTTTAAAGTTTTTATTTTATTTTGACAATCAAAATATATTTGTTTTAGGCACTCGTATGGTTTTATAATTTAAACAATCATAGGACGTTAGATTTTATACCTTTGGTGAATTGAATCACTTGGCTCCAACTAATACGGTGTTGGCGGATATAGCGATTGATGAATCCCTACGAACTTTTTTCAAGGACTCCTTTCTTCTAATCAGGTTTACGACTAGATGATTTGTTTCTCTTCTAATTCGCACTAGAAAAATTAGAAGAAGTTTTTACGTTGGAGATTGAAAACGAGAGACGGCTCAAAGTTTTCCTTTAAAAGGAAGTGGCCGAATTTTCAAGCTTTGGGAGAGAGCTGTTTCGAAATTTTTGAAGGTGGTGGCTAGGGTTATGGGTTGATTACACCTATTTATAATTAAGTCATAACACAATATTCATAATTAACATTAATAGGCCTGAATATTTATTTGGGCTAGTCCAACTAGTTTAATTAATTAATTCTTAGTCTTTCTCAAGTACTTAAGAATATCTTTCACGGCCTTCCAATGCATTGGACCAGGCTTCGCCTGATATCTACTTGTAACACTCAGGGCGTAAGCAACATCGAGACATGTCGATATCATACCATACATGATACTACCAATGGCTGACGCATATGGAATACGTGTCATCATCTCTATCTCTTCATCAGTTTTGGGACACATAGCTTTAGATAGAGTAATACCATGACACATTGGTAAGTATCTTTTCTTGGACTCATCCATAGAGAATCGCTTTATAATGGTATTGATATAAATGGCTTGGGTGAGTCCCAACATCCTTTTTGATCTATCTCGATAGATTTGTATTCCCAAATCATAGGATGCTTCACTCATGTCTTTCATGGAGAATTTACTTGCTAACCATACTTTAGCTGATTGCAATAAACCTACATCATTCCCAATAAGTAGGATGTCATCAACGTAAAGTATAAGGAATGTCACTGCACTCCCACTAACTTTCTTGTACACACATGGTTCTTCAGGATTCTTAGCAAAACCAAACTCTTTGATAGTGCTATCAAATCTGAGGTTCCAACTCCTTGACCCTTGCTTGACATCATATATAGATCTCTGAAGTTTGCATACCTTATGCTCACTTCCTATTGATGTGTATCCCTCAGGTTGTGACCTATACATCTCTTCTTTGATGTCTCCATTGAGGAATGCAGTCTTTACATCAATTTGCCATATCTAATAGTCATACCATGCTGCTATGACTAGTATTATTCTAATGGACTTAAACATAGCTACTGGTGAAAAAGTTTTCTCATAGTAAATTCCTTGCCTTTGAGTATAACCTTTTGCAACCAGTCTTGCTTTGAAGGTCACTACCTTCCCATCCGCCCCAAGCTTTCTTTTGTAGATACATTTGAATACTACGAGAACGATTCCCTCAAGTGGATCCACTAACGTCCAGACTTGTTTTGAATACATAGAGTCCATTTCTGACTGCATGGCTTCAAGCCATTTGGTTGAATCAGTATCAGATATTGGTTCTTTGAAATTCTTTGGATCACATCCAACACAAGACTCATCATGGCCTTATTCAAGAAGAAGCGTATATTTTGCAGGTGGTCTAATAACCCTATCAGACCTTCTAGGAGCTTGTACTTCAACTTCTGGTTGATGGAGATTAGGTTCAACTACTATATTTGAGGGAGTATCTTGAATTTCTTCAAGTTCTATCATTTTGCCTTTTCTATCTAATAGAAATTCCTTTTCCAAAAAAGTGGCATTTATTGAAACAAACACTTTTGCTTCATTGGGATGATAGAAATAATATCCAACAGAATTCTTTGGATATCCTACAAAGTAGCACAAAGAGTATATACTATCCAATTTGTCTCCCACTGTCTGCTTCACGTAAGCAGGACATCCTCATATTCTCTTGTAAGAATATTTGGTAGTTTTTCCCATCCATATCTCATATTGTGTTTTTTCCACTGCTTTGGTATGGAAATTATTCAACAACATTGCCTCAGTTTCAAGCGCAAAGCCCCAAAACGATGTAGGAAATTCAGTGAATCCCATCATAGATCGAACCATGTCCATCATGGTTCGATTTCGACGTTCAAAAACACCATTCAACTGTGGTGTTGCTGGTGGAGTCCACTGTGATAGAATCTCATTATCTTTTAGATAACCCAAAAATTCAGCACTCAACTATTCTCCACCTCGATCAGATCGACGTGCTTTAATACTTCTTTCTAGCTGATTTTCTACTTCAGATCAGAATTCTTTGAACTTTTCAAATGTTTCAGATTTGTGTTTCATCAAATAAACGTACCCATGCCATGAATGGTCATCAGTAAAGGTAATGAAGTATGAATGCCCAAATTTTTTGCTAACACTTAGCAGGCCGCAAACGTCCGTGTGGATCGAATCCAGTAGACCATGCGCACGTTCCATGTTTCCATTGAATGGAATTTTAGTCATTTTTTCTTTTAAGAAAGGACACACAAGTTGGTAGAGAATTTAATTATGACAGGTCAAACATGCATTCTCCTACTAGCTTGTGCATTTTTCTTTGGGAAATATGACCTAGTCTAGCGTGCCATATTTGTGCGGGATTAGGATCTTCTATTTTTCTTTGTTTGTTGTTGTTTTCATACGCGCTTGGATATTGTTTAACGGAATATCTTTTAATTTTAAGTTATAGAGATCGTTTGTTAATTCTCTAGTTCCAATCAAACATTCATTCTTGTATAAATTGCAAACACCTTTAGCAAAAGCACAAGAATAACCATCCCTATCAAGCATAGACGTAGAAATAATGTTTTTAACCAATTCAGGAACAAATAAAACGTCTCTCAAAAACAGATTAAAATTATTGTCCAAAATAAAAGTAACGTCTCCAATGGCAGTGGCAGCAACTCTTGCTCCAATTCCTAGTCTTAGAAAGGTCTCACCATCTCTAAGCCTCTTGCTTCTTCCCATCACCTGCAAATCATTGCAAAGATAAGAACCACATCCGGTATCCAATACCCAAGAAGAATAATTAATAGAAACATTAACTTCAATATTAAACATACCATGAACAGAACGCTTCTGGGCTAGATACTCCTCGCAATTACGCCTCCAATGTCCAGGCTTGTTGCAGTGGAAACTGACTTGTCAGGCTTTGTGGGCCTCGGATTTGGTTTCTTATATGGCTTCTTGTTGGGCTTGTTCTTCTTCAGAGGGGCAAAACGCTTCTTGCCTTTATTTGGGGCTCCATTTTTCGTACCGTATGAAGAACCCACCAGAAGAACATGCTTTTCTTTTTTAATTGTGGCCTCATAATTAGTGAGCATATTGACCAACTCTTCAAGGCTGGCCTCAAGCTTGTTCATATTAAAATTAACCACAAATCCATCGAACGAGGAAGGAAAAGACAGCAATAGAATATCAGTCAAGAGCTCACTAGGCATAACAAAGTCGAGTCCCACCAATTTCTCGATGAGCCCAATCATCATAACACCATGCTCAAGGACCGAAGTCCCCTCTCGCAAGCGTGTAGTCATGAGTTCTTTAACAGTAGCATGTCTCTCTGAACGAGTTTGTACAGCATACAATTCTTTCAGATGAAGGTGAATGTCAGCAGCATTCATCGCCTTTTCGAACCTCCTCTGAAGTTCATTCGACATAGAAGCCAACATGTAGCTCTTAGCTTGAAGATCATGGTCCCACCATTTCTCAAGCTTAGCTGACTCAGTCCTATTGATATCAGGAGATACCTCCTTTGTTGGCTTCTTATCAAGCACATACGCAATCCTCTCGGAGTTAAGACAATCTTTAAATTTCGGAACCAGTCATGATAGATAGGGCCAGTCAATTTGTTTTGATCGAGAATGATTGAAAGTGGGTTACGAGTAGACATCGTAAATATACAGAAAATGAAAACAGATAATAGTTACTGATAATTTAAAAATAATTCTAAGATATAAAATATGGATTTCATTTTATAAATTTTCCTCCCACTATTTTGACATTTCCACCACCCTCTGATTAAAAAAGGAAAGCGTATTTCATAAGTGGACACGTAGAGTCCAATTAGCCAATTATAATCCCGAATAATATAAGCCAATTATAATTTCTAAAAGGTAGAATCCAATTGCATCTCTATGCAACCTCCGCGTGTTTTGACTCAAGTTTAATAAGGACCCAATAATATGACGCCATTTATTTTCACGTGTCAAACCAACTCATCAATATTGAATTGTAGTGGACGGTCTCCATGAGTTCCCCCAATAATATGAGCCGAAGTAATGGGAGTCCCGCTCAATTCACATCATATGTCTGGTGGACGTCACAGCTTTCCGGCGTCCAGACCTCCCCAATAATATCAGCTAGACACTGTCCGCGGGTAGCGATCAACATGCAACCACGGTTGATTGAAGGCAAGGAAAAATTAAACTCTTTTAATTTTTACTTTTCGGTTTGATATAAATTTTGAATCTTATTCAAAATGAGGGATTTTAATTTTAAAATTGTCTCATCATTTTAATTTAAAAATCGCGTGCCACGAGTTTGTATGTTTGCCAGATTCATGCAACTATATTTAATAATATACATACATGCATACTACTATATATCACATATATCATAATATGACATTCATCAATAAATAAAGATGATCGATCGCAAACACTATGCAATACATGGATCCAGTTCCATGTGAGCAATACATGGATCCAGTTCCAAAACCTAGGTGAATGCAGGGATGCAAATGCAACTATTACAAGAACTTCCAATATTTTAAATGTCTTCATCTTGTTCATCGGACCCACCATCTTCCACTCTTGATCTCCCACTATTTCTAATAATTACATTTAAATAGACATGGCACATAAATGATACATCTCATGGGGTGGGGAACGGGCCATAAACCAGGCCACTTTAACAAAATCAAATATTAACAAAATGAATAAAAACAGTAAAATATCCTAACATACACCTAACACATTGGTCAAGGCTCTTCTTGATCATCCTTCATGCATTTAATCTCAAATATTAACATCAATTTAATTAAACAAATTTAATTAATTAATAAATCATATATCTAATAATTTTATCACTAACTACCACAATCATTAAAGAATTTAATAAATTAAATAAATACATTTATTTAATTTTCAATTAAATCAATAATAATTGTTTCTTGTAAAACTCAATTTTACCATAAATAATTAAAATCATATTCTAATTATATATTTTACAAGAAAATTATTAATTCTCCAAAAATTAATTTTCAAAAAGACAAATTGAACCAATTTTCAAAAATATCAATTTTACCAAAAAATTTGAATATGAAAATTGCACCCTAGGCCCAAAAAATTCAAGCCCATCAGCCAGCACGCTTCTCGAGACACTCCCAGGCAGCCGCCCGCGCTGCCCGCCCACTGCCTGAACGTTTCGGGCAGTGACTGGTCTCCTTTGTGCGCAGGGCCGCGCGCAGCGTGTGGACGCTCCGCACCTTGCGCCGCCCTGCGCTCATGCTTCGCGACTCTATGCGTAGGACGATGCGCAAGCAGCCCAGCGCGTTGTCGGCCCGGAATAGTTCCGGGCAGATCCGAAAAAAATTTTCTTTTTTTTTTTTACGAAAAAAATAATTTATTGCTGCTACAATTTTCTGAAAATTTTTTTTGTGTGGTTAGAAATAAATTATTCAATATCAAAACCATGCGATTTAGAAAAACTTTGGCTCTGATACCACTGTTGGGTCTCGGTTTTGCAGGGCCCAAGCGCAGCGGAAGTTTTAAAGTTTTTATTTTGTTTTGACAATCAAAATATATTTGTTTTAGGCACTCGTATAGTTTTATAATTTAAACAATCAAAAGGTGTTAGATTTTATACCTTTGGTGAATTCAATCACTTGGCTCCAACTAATCAGGTGTAGGCGGATATAGCTCTTGATAAATCCGTACGAACTTTCTTCAAGGACTCCTTTCTTCTAATCAGGTCCACGACTAGATGATTTGTTCCTCTTCTAATTAGCACTAGAAAAATTAGAAGAAATTTTTATGTTGGAGATTGAAAATGAGAGACGGCTCAAAGTTTTCCTTCAAAAGGAAGTGGCCGAATTTTCAAGCTTTGGGCGAGAGATTTTTAGAAATTTGTGAAGGTGGTGGCTAGGGTTATGGCTTGATTACACCTATTTATAATTAAGTCATAACCCAATATTCATAATTAACATTAATGGGCCTGAATATTTATTTGGGCTAGTCAAACTTGTTTGAATAATTAATCAAGGTCAATTAAGAACTTTAATTATTTAATATGTTGGACTTGTACTCCTACAAGCTTATTAAGCATATTCCACACTATATTTAATTTAATATTTAAATAACTCAACTTTTGAGCTTAATAAATTAAATAAATTATAAATTCAACATTTGAATTTAATATTATAAATTCAACTCCTTGAATTTATCACCTCCATAATTTAATATTTAATAAACTCAACCTTTGAGTTTAATAAATTAAATTATCAATTTTTTTATAAATTCAACTCCTTGAATTTATTCTTTCAAAATTTAATTATCATAAATTCAACTTCTTGAATTTACTATATCATAATATAAATTCAACATCTTGAATTTATTCTCTCAACGGGAACAAACGATCCAGTGCTTGTGTGACCCTCAATGGTTCAGGGATACAGCTAGCCGTGGATTCACAACTCCTGTGATTCAGGACATAATCCTTTATTCGGTCATACCCTAACTTGCCCCATTCTATGCATCCACAATTGATCATCAGAATATCATAAATCATATTTCTGATTAAACCCATCGAACCATGGTAAGAGCTTCTAGTAGCATCGCTCCATGATTCCCTAGGTATTACTGATAGTACCTGCAAGAACCAGTCGATTATGATTAGCGTACAGTACGGTCCCTTCATCTCATATATCCCGATCGAATCTGCAACCATTGGTTCATCGAGGGTTGCATGATAATTCGATAACTATGTGATACATATAAATAGTGGCATCGTATGTACCATTGAAGAACTCCTTCTCTAACGTACATCTCACACTTTGGCCAGAGATTCCATGCACTATTATTTCATCAGATCACGCAGGATATCCACTCCTGTAGATGAGCAGTGAATCCCCGAATACAATGCACTTGCTCCTATATGTGTCGCAACTGTACCCAACCTCACTACCTGATGACTTTCCTGGAGTCGGTAAATGAGTCAAAGCACAGCCCTAGCATATAGAGCCTCAGTGTTGTCCCGGGTCGTAAGGACTAATGGTGTACAATCATAACCACGAACCTATCCTCTCGATGAATGATAACCACTTGGAAAGTCTAAGGGATGGTTGTTCGGTATAATCATCAAATGACTACCTATCTGCATGTTTGGACATCTCTATGACGTTACCAAAAAACGCGATACACAACATCACATATGCTAGTCTCGGGCTCAAGCGACCTTTATTCATGTTTTAGGCGGCTGAATCGACTAGGAACGAATTTAGATTATACTGTATTTACAAATGAGTTTCAACATCGAATTACGATTCATTTGTATTAAAGTATAATCAAGGTCTTTATCTATGTTGTTCACATCGTTATACAGATAAAAAAATAACAAAACATGAAATAATGAATTATATTAAAATAAAGATTGTTTATTACAACTGAGTCAATAAAATCTCCAGCCAACAGTTGGCTTGCAGGGCATCTACTCCAACACTATGGAGGTGGAGAATTGAAATTGGAAGGCTACACTGATTGTTGCTTCCAATGTGACGTATATGATTCGAAATAAACCTCTGGTTTTGTGTTCATGCTTAATGGTGCAGCTGTCTCTTGGAAAAGTTCCAAGTAAGACACTGTAGCGGATTCCACCACCAAAGATGAGTACATTGCTGCATCTGCTGCAGCCAAAGAGGCAGTTTGGATGAAGAATTTTGTCCAAGAGTTGGGCGTTATTCCTAATGGAGTTGATCCAGTCCCGGTGTACTGCGACAACACTGGTTCCGTTGCGCAAGCAAAGGAACCAAGGTCTCTTCAGCGATCCAAACATGTACTGAGGAAGTTCCACATCATACGGGAGATTGTGGGAAGAGGAGACATATCAGTCGAAAGAGTCCCCTCTGCAGATAATGTTGCTGATCCACTTACAAAGCCCTTGCCAGGACCATCGTTTGAGAAGCATCGTGAAACTATGGGATTATAGTTAATGAGTAGTTGGCTGTAGGGCAAGTGAGAGATTGTTAGAGTAGAAGCCCTACATGCCAACTGTTGGCTAGGCATTTTATTGACTCAATTGTAATAAACAATCTTTATTTTAATATAATTTAACTTTTTATGGTCTTGTTTTACTTTATCTGTATACCCATTCAATCAACATAGATAAAGTCCTTCATTATACTTTAATACAAATGAATCGTAATTCAATGTTGAAACTCATTTGTAAACACTGTATAATCTAAATCTGGTCCTAGTCGATTCAACCGCCTAAAACATTGATAATGGTCGCTTGAGTTCGAGACTAGCATATGTGATGCTGTGTACCGCATTTTTTGGTAAGGGCATAGAAATGTCCAAACATGCAGATGGGTAGTCATATGATGATTATACCAAACTACCCTACCTCAGACTTTCCAAGTGGTTATCATTCATCGAGAGAATGAGTCCGTGGTTATGATTGTACACAATTAGTCCTTACGACCCGAGACAACACTGAGGCTTTATATGCTAAGGCTGTGCTTTGACTCATTTACCGACTTCAGGAGAGTTATCAGGTGGTGAGATTTGGTACAGTTGCGACACATGTAGGAGCTAGTGCATTGTAATCGGGGGTTCACCGCTCACCTACGGGTGTGGATATCCTATGTGATCTGATGAAATAATAGTACGTGGAATCTCTGGCCAGAGTATGAGATGTACATTAGAGAAAGAGTTCTCCAATTGTACATGCGATGTCACATAGTTATCGAATTATTATGCAACCCTCGATGAACCAATGGTTACAGATTCGATCGAGATATATGAGATGAAAGAACCATACTGTACGTTAATCAGAACCGACTGGTTCTTGCAGGTACGATCAGTGATACCTAGGGAATCATGGAGCGATGCTACTAGACGCTCTTACCATGATTCGATTGGTTTAATCAGAAAATGGTTTCTGAAATTCTCATGATCAAATGTTGGTGCATGGAATGTGGGCAAATTAGGGTAAGCCCGAATAAAGGAAATTGTCCTGAATCACAAAGAGTTCTGAACTCACGGTTAGGTGTATCCCTGAACCATTGAGGGCCACACAAGTACTGGTTTATTTGTTCCCGTTGAGATAATAAATTCAATGAGTTGAATTTATAAGAAATAAGTTTGATATGATCAATCGATAAGCTTATAAATAAAGTTTATAAAATCTTATAGAAATTTTGAGAGCATGACTGCTAAAACAGTCAAAAGGAGTACACCTGCCTAATTTAGACATTGATTATCTCGAAATTGAAGTGTGCATCGTAATAAAACGTTTGCTTATTGGTTTTCTTAAAAAGTAATAGAAATTTTTTTTTGAAACACTCTTATAATATTTCGGCCACCACATACACAATATTTCTGCACCATTTTGAAATAAAACCAACCAACTAGTACTTTAAATTTTAAAGAAAAAGTCGAATTGTCAAACCGACGAACATTTTACCAAACCTAAAAAGCAATAAAGTTGAAAAGTGTAGCCCATACAAAACCTCTCAAAATCTCTCAAAAGCATAAGTAAAAATAGTCGTAAAATCTTTAACGTAAAACATAAACATTAAATGCAGAAAAGTGAAGCGCTGGTCCTCGGGTTATGTGCACCTCCAGTCCAGTCCTATTAGGCATCCAAGCCTCTTTCGACATTATTATCATACTCACCTGCATCATACACACCTAGTGAGTCTAAAGACTCAACACGTCATATCCTTGATAACAAGTAATACATAATACAGATCACATGCAACATTGAAAAATACTTGTATTTAAAATACCATTTTCATAAACATGTAAATCCACAAACTTTTCGTGTTATGATATACATATTCATATTCATGTTCATATACGTGTTTGTTGAATTCAGATCGTGATTGTGACTTTCATATACGTGTTGGGCGATGGAACCATCTACATGTAACCACAGTACTGTACGGCGGGGACACCAGCCACACTCTCACCGATCAACTAGGTTAACATATCATCATATACATATACATATCTGTATCCAATGAAATAAGATCGTCGGGCTCCCACTAGGACCATAACTCTCACGATATCTCCAACATATTATCGTGTTTGTCATAATTTTTTCACATCCTTCAACATGTTATCATCACTTAATAAAATCATACATATACGTATCGTTTTTATTTTTGAAACCAAGCATGCAATATATCTTTAAAATGTCCAATAAATAATCCATAAAAATCCCTGAACATTTAAAAATCATGATTTAACATATAAAAATTCATAAACGTCCATAATCATTGAAAATAATCATATTAGCATATAAAATAGCATTTAGGATAAAGCCATGACGTTTACTAATTTTCAGGTGTAAAAAGACCGTTTTACTCCTAGACGTATAATTTTACGTTTTTGACGTTTTCTTAATTTCTTTGACTCTAACATGTCCCAAATAATTATTTAAGCCTAAATTTAAATTCCCATAATTTTATTTAGCTTAAAAACTAGGCTTTTTAATTAATTCGTAATTAGACGTTTTGAAGGCGTTTTAATTCCGAAAAAAAATCTCAAACTTTAATATAAAATTCCTAAATTCAAAAGTTAGTATTTTTGTATTATTTTAGCCCTCGTGAACCATGACTCGACCCCCGTGAGCCGTTTTTCAGTTTATTTATGTTTAGAAACCCTAATATGACTTATAAATTTCGACCCCGAGCCATTTTTCGATTTTCTCGAGTCACCCCCGATTCATGTTGATCTAAACTGTGACCAACACATTAGAGCACCCTAATGGACCCTTGGATCCCTTAGAAATCTTCCTCAACTCAAAACCGAAGCCCCCAACCCCTAACATAAGCTGGCCGAGACTTCTATGGTGAATGGACTCCTTGTTCTAGCTCGCATGACCCTACCAGCGAGCCCAACCCCTGAACCAACCTGTTTTTCACTAACTTAGGACCCTAAGGACTCACTCAAACCCAGCCTTTGAACCCCAGGCCAAGCCCCACGCCCCCGAGCAAGCGCTGAACCCTGCGCGCCTCCATGACAGTTCTCGGGTAGGAGTCCTCGATGGATAGGACTCCCCCTAGCCCACTTGTTTCGACTCCTAGCATGGCTAAAACCCTACCCTTGACACCGCCACGTCCTTGGCTAGCCTTGGAACCAAGCCAAGATCTAGCCTAGCCGTGGAGTACAAAACCGAAGCCCTTGACCTCAGATGACAGCAGCTTGCTTCTCAAATTATTCTCATTATCGTGTGGTTGTTTAGGTGATGTTCTAGGGCTCTAATTTCATGTAACACAATGCTTGACCAATACCAATATCATGGCAGCCCTTAAACCATACAAAAACATGAATTTGGGAATNTTACATATTTTCCATACTTTTCATGCATAAAAATATAATATGGTGTGATGATGNCGAAAATACACCAAGGTGACACTTGTTTTCCATGTTTTTCATGCATAGAAATATAATATGGTGTGATGATGTTTTGAAGAAAAGAATAGGCATGCCTTTATGTATTTAATGCACGATTAATCGTTGAAGATGACGAAGAACGGTGACGACGGGACCTTGGCTAGAAACTCCTTGCAAGCTTCGATTTTTTTCCTTCGAAAGTGTGTGTTGTGTGCCATGTAATATGGTGTGAAATTTCAGAAAGTGGGCGTGTGAAGTGTAGGATTTTGGGTGAGTTTTTTACCATATACTAATTAAATCACTAACAAAGCTTTAGGCCTATTAAGCCAACAATTTAGGCCCATTAGTCTTAATTAGGATTTAATTAAAATATTAAAATAGTTTTAGTAAAAATATGTTTTTGAATTTAATAGTTGTGTTGCCAAAAAGTTTGTATTTTTGTTGAAAAACCAACACCGATAAAATTTACGTCCCGGCGTATAAAATCACCTCAAAACCCCTTATTTTCAAAAATAAGAAAAAAACCATCAACCATATTTTAAACAATTAAAAATAATTATTTAAATAAAAACATTTTATGTTTTTCAGCCCTCGGTCTCCGTTCTTCGATCGCAACTTGAATAATCCTTAAAAATACAATTTTATGCATCATGACAATTAAATCCTATTTGACATATAATCATGTATGTCACATAATCTTTTAGGCAATTGAATTAATTAATTACTTATTTTTCATATTTATTAAATTTTCATGTCATTGGGTTACGTCGTCTTAATTTTGGACCTTACAATTCCTCCCCCCTTAAATAAAATTTCGTCCTCGAAATTAGACTTACCGAATTGTTCCGGATAGCGATTCGTCAAGTCCCTCTCGGCTTCCCAAGTAGCTTCTTTTTCCGAGTGATTCAACCACTTGACCTTGACCATTGAAATGACTTTGTTTTGTCAAGTCATATTTGGAGTTAATTGAAGTGGTTCATAATTTAGTACATGTGACAGATTCGACATGTACTTCCGCAGCATCGAAATATAGAACACATTGTGAACTCCTGAAAGTGTTGGTGGCAATGCCACTCTATAAGCTAGTGTCCCAATCCTCTGCAAAATCTCAAATAGTCCAATAAATCTTGGGCTTAGCTTGCCCTTTTTGCCAAAACACATAACACCTTTCATAGGTGCTATTTTCACAAATACATGATCTCTCACTGCAAACTCTAAGTCCCTTCATCTTTTGTCTGCATAACTCTTTTGTCGGCTTTGCGCAGTCTTCATTCTATCATGAATTTTGACTACAATCTCGGTAGTCTCTTCAATCACATCCGGAGCAATCTCCTTTCTTTCCCCAACCTCGTCTCAATGAATAGGAGATCTACATTTTCTTCTATAAAGTGCCTCAAAAAGAGCCATCCCGATAGATGATTGGAAGCTATTATTGTAGGTAAACTCTACTAGAGGTAGTTTCGGTTCCCAACTACCTTGGAAGTCAATAACACAAGCTCGCAGTAGATCTTCTAGAATCTGTATAACTCTCTCAAACTGACCATCGGTTTGAGGATGAAATGTTGTACTGAATAATAACTTGGTCCCCATCGCTGCATGTAATCTCTTCCAAAAAGATGACGTGAATCTCGGATCTCTGTTAGAAACAATAGATACAAGAATCCCATTCAGACAAACTATATCTCGAATATATAGGTCGGCGTACTGAATTATGGTAAAAATCGTCTTAATAGGCAGAAAATGCGTTGATTTCGTAAGACGATCAACTATCACCCATATGGAATTAAACCCTTTAACAGTCTTCGGTAATCCCACAACAAAGTCCATAGTAATGTTTTCCCATTTCCACCCGGGAATAGGGAGTGGCTTAAGTTTTCCCGCTGGTCTTTGATGCTCTGCTTTAACTTGTTGACATGTCAAACACTCGGATACAAACTTCTGAATGTCTCTTTTCATGCCTGGCCACCAATATAACAACTGAAAATCTTTGTACATTTTCGTGCTACCCGGGTGAATGGAATAGGGTGTGTCATGAGCTTCCTTCATAATAAGATCTCTCAAAGAATCGTTAATAGGAACCCATAACCGATCTCGATAACGAACTATACCATCCACCTCTGAATATAATTTCCGACCCTTAGCTTCATCTCTGGCTCTCCACTTTTGCAATTGCTCATCGGTAGACTGTCCATCACGAATTCTGTCCCTCAAAGTCGACTGTACTGATAATGTGGCAAGATTAGGGGCCTCGCCCCTAGCATATACGGTAAGCTCAAACCGTTGTATCTCGGACTGTAACTGTCTTTGAAGTGATAATTGACTGATAACTGCTGCTTTTCTACTCAGTGCTTCTGCCACAACATTAGCTTTCCCCAGATGATAGCTAATCTTACAATCGTAGTCCTTTACTAACTCAAGCCATCTGCGTTGTCTCATATTCAGTTCTTTTTGGGTGAAAAAGCATTTCAGACTTTTATAAACGGTGAATATTTTGCACTTCTCCCCATAAAGGTAGTGTCTCCAAATCTTCAATGCAAAAACTACTGCAGCAAGCTCAAGATCAATATTAGGGTAGTTTTTCTCGTGAATTTTCAACTGTCTCGACACTTAAGCTATAACTCGGTCATTTTGCATCAGAACTGCGCCCAAACCAAGTTTAGAAGCGTCGGTATATAGAACATACTCCTCTTGCCCTGATGGCATAGATAACACGGGCGCTGAATTCAAGGCTTGTTTCAACTTGTCAAAACTGTCTTGACACTTGGATCTCCAAATAAACTTTGCATTCTTCTTAGTCAAAGATGTCAATGGTACTGCATTAGATGAGAATCTTTTGATGAACTTTAGATAATAGCCAGCTAGTCCCAACAAACTGCGGATCTCGGTAACACTCTTCAGTTCTGCCAAATCTTTTACTGCTTTGATTTTACTTGGATCAAATTTGACGCCATCACTAGAAATGATGTGTCCAAAGAATGCCACTCGATCGAGCCAAAACTCACACTTGCTGAATTTGGTATATAACTTTCGATCTTGCATTATTTACAGTGCTGTCCTCAAATGTCGCCTATGCTCCTCTCTACTCTTGGAATAGATCAAAATATCATCAATGAAGACCATAATAAACTGATCTAGATACGGTTGAAATACGCGATTTATGAAATCCATGAAGATCGCTGGCGCATCTGTCAGTCTGAATGGAATGACCATAAACTCGTAGTGCCCATATCTAGTACGAAAAATGTCGTCTTGTGAACATCCGACTCCCTCACTTTTAACTAATGGAACCCAGATCGAAGATCAATCTTAGAAAATATTGATACTCCTTGCAATTGATCAAATAAATCTTCAATTCTTGGCAGTGGATACTTATTTTTGATAGTGACCCTGTTGAGCTCTCGATAATCGATGCATAGACGCATACTACCATCTTTCTTCTTCACAAATAATACTGGTGCGCCCTATGGAGAATAACTAGGGCGAATAAAACCTTTGTCTAGCAATTCCTGGATTTGATCTTTTAATTCTTTAATTTCAGCGGGTGCTAGATGATAAGGTGTTCTAGATATAGGAACAATGAACGACATCAGATCAATAGAGAATTCCAGTTCATGATCGGTTGAAATGCCAGAAACGTCTTCGGGAAAGACGCTGGGAAAATCTCTGACAATATCAACATCTTCTAATTTCTAACTGGTAGGAGCATGTGCGGTAGTGATACACGTCAGAAAAGCTTGGCATCCGTCTTTAATAATCTTCCTCGCATGTATACAAGAGATAACATGCGGCATTTGCTTGTTTCTCGCCCCCTCAAAAACAAATTATTTACCACTAGGAAGTCAAATAGACACTGATCTCTGATGAAAATCAATCGAAGCTCCATTCGTTGATAACAAATCCATCCCAATTATATTATCAAATTCAGGCATAAGAAGTACAATAAGATCGGCCCAAACCACATCATTGAATAAACGAAGCTCCATATTCTTGACAATTTTAGACGTGAGCATTTGATCACCGGAAGGAATAGAAACCCATATCTTGAGGAATAATATTCAGTGTTTTTATGAAGGTTTCAGATATGAACGAATGTGTAGCTCTCGACTCTAAAAGTGCATAAGTAACTACTCCTTGAATGATAATCCTCCTTGCGGCGAAAACGTCTTTTAAATCTTTTCGTGTTCAAGCCTAAAGAATTTATATTGATAATTCTCCCAAATTTAGATGAAGATTACGCGTTGAACTTAAGCATTTCTAGAAAAATTGCATTTTAACCCTTCAATTTTTTGGAATTTGCATTTTAGTCCCAATTATTTGAATTATTACAATTTAACCCTTTATTTTTTTCGAAAATCTTTATTTTAACCCCTTAAATTTTGAAAATTAGGTTTGTGGTCCTTAAGAATTTGGAAATTGCACTTAGGTTCCTCATCTTTTTGTTAATTACATTTTGGTCCCTTAATTTTCGAAAATTACATTTTAGACCCTTAAAATTTCGAAAATTGCATATTGACCCCTTATAAAATTCGAAACCCCTAACCCTTGATTGTGGTTTTCTTTTAATTTTTGGCCATAAAGCTTTTTATTTGGAATCTTTTCATCCTTTGCATAAATTAAGGCACAAAGTTCAATACAAATTTCTAGGGTTTCAAAATCGTATCTTAAATTCCAACTAACGTAGAACATGCAACCTAATTTTCACTAGGTTAAATCTTGTTCCCAATTCCATTCTATTAACCAATTTAACATTTCATGCAATAATAAACAATATAAAAATGTTAAATGACTAGGTTACCCGTGATAAGCGTAGTGTCTGCCTTTTCCTCAGCTTCCTCGGCATTAATCACATAGGCTCTTCCAACAGTAGGCGCTTTGTTCTTCGAGCAATCAGCAGCCTTATGCCCTTCTACCTTGCAAATGAAGCATTTATAAGATCCCCACATACACTTGCCAAAATGAAAACAATTGCACTCCTTGCAAGGTTGTTTATCCGCAGACTTTGGTGCTCCAGGATTGTAAAGGCCCGTAATTCGTATTCGTATTTTCCACGGAGTTATAAAAACCTTTTTTTTACATAAATAACTTGCCTCATTCATAAAATAAATTTATGAATAGACTTAATTTTAAAATAACATCGGAAGTAAATATTGTTTTTCCAACAACTTAAAAATAATCCAACACATAAAATTTGAATTTGAAAATAAAAAGGTGAATAAACTGAAATACGAGGTCCTCGGGTTCCTACTACTGCTGACCCAAGCTAGCTCACTGGTCTCCGCCCTCAGTCTCGACCTCATAAGTACATAAAACAATCAAGTCTAGTGAGTCTAAAGACCAACATACATATATCGTGAATAACAAGTAAATATATTATAAAATTGCATGCAACGTAAAAATATCGTATCGTAAAGCGTAAGGTGAAAATCGTGTCATGAGTAAATATAAATACATGCATATCTTAAAATCGTACGTAAAAGATTTTTTCGATAGAGACCTGACATAAAAATACCATATTGAGATTTATCTAGTAGAGATAATGTTTCAACACTAGTGGCCCGTAACATAACATGAACGTCTGAGCAGACTAAACCACAGTATACTGGGCGGTAGAGATCACCACAGCCCTTGGATTGGGTGTCCGTACCCATACATAAACGTGAACCGGTCGTAAGTCACCGGGTGGAGAGATCCCATAAGCGTGAGGTGGCCAGAAGACATATCGCATATATCTCAAAATAAACATTTTATATTTTATTCACGTAATATAATTATAACCCTATTTTCACAGGATGAGTTGGATCGTTCCCAGGCTTGCTGCGACCTAATCCTAACCAACATTGAACCATCGTTTAGCCATGGCTTCGTACCAACCCGAACCAACATTGAACCATCATTTAGCCATGATTAAAATACACCTAACATAATGAAATAATATCCCTAAGAATTTTAATACACAAAAAATAGTGAATGGAGACCAAAATCAGGAAACGCTCTTTTGAAAGTCACTTTGGCACATTGCACCGTAAATTCTCGTGCTACATCTAATCTCGTCCAAATCACAAACGGCCAAAAACATGACTTTTGTAACTCATTGGGGGTATTGTCCAGCCCAAGGCCACAGCCTAAAATCCTGCCAAGAACTCAAACAAGACCCCTGAACCGAAATAATTCTGTTGTCCAAGTGCAGTGGCAGCAGCTGTGCATGTGGTGTTTAATTAATGAAACAAATGGCCATTGGGGTTGAACAACTGACCAGATTCTATTAGTAATACCCTAACGCGTTACGTGAACCATGCCTAAGGGCACTAGGCCAAACACAATCCAAGCAAACACCTATGACAACCCAAAGCTCCAACCGAGAGCACCAAATTCTGCCTAGAGTGATGTGTTGAATCGTTTGCTGTCTAGTATCTTTTCGGTGGCCATATGTTTGACCACGGCTCGATCTAGACATGATGAGATATTGAGTGAACCATGGCTAAGGGCTAAAAGACAATCACCATCCACTCAAACGCCCAAACCCGAAGGTTCACTCACCCACGTCCGAAACAAGAAAACCGAGGGGCACTTGTGTTGTTGTTTTAAAATTTTGATGTATACGTGAACAAAGTCTTGAAAGGCCATCTTGGTCACGTCTTAGATATGCTAAGGGAGAGTTCTAACCATGGTTACAGGCCCTGGGCCAACCACGATTCAAACAATCCCTTAGAAAAATCAGACAACAAAATCGTGACTCAACTTGCAACTATGGGAAAGTTTGCTGTCAAGTCTTTAACCTGAGTGCATGGGCTTGAATCAATGAACCAACAACATCCTAACACACTCATAATCATGCCTAGATGCAGCCTTGAGTGTCTGGAACTGACCAACTTCCTGTAACCAACAAAACAACCCCAAACCTGAGTTACAAAGCAAATGGCCGAGAAGGCCTGTACAGATTTTTTGCATTGTTTCTGTCATTTTCGGTTTTGTTCCTTAAATCATGAACATATAATTGTTTAAAAATATCTATAGGACTTGATTGAAAAGGAAATAAACCATATATACATGCCTGGAAATTGGTTGAAGAAGAAAACAAACAATACGACGAACACGGCGCGGCAGAGTCGGAGTTGTATTTTTCTTTCTAAATTCCCTGCTGCTAACACACGATTTCTAGCTGTTGTTTTCTCTGAAAATTTCGAATGTAGGATGGGGGAAAAGGCTAGATAATAAAGTTGAAGGTTACAAATTAAATGAGGAGTTTGATTTAGCAATTCCATTCTTTCCATCCTTGTTGCTCGAAAGATATGGAATGATGTGCTAGATTATTGGATTGAGGGGAATTAGGTGGGGTGTGATGACCGAAATCTGCTAACAATTGCAAGGTAAAAATATTGCTCAAATTTTGTATTTTGAATTCTTAAAGTTTTAAACATTCATTATGTATTTTAGTGAAATTATAACCTAACATTATAATAATTAATAAATTGAATTAGGATAAAATTTTATGCATGGCATGACTTGGTCTATAAATTAATTATTAAAATGTTAGGTTATAATTTCTTGAATATATTAGNTATTCATTATGTATTTTAGTAAACTAATAAATTAAATTAGGATAAAATTTTATTGCATGGCATGACTTGGTCTAAAAATTAATTATTAAAATGTTAGGTTATAATTTCTTGAATATATTAGGTCTAGATTAATTTATCCTAATTGGTTTTACATTTTAATTTAGGCTTTTAACAAAATACTGAACGTAAAAGAATTTCTTTAATAATTTAAATCCACTTAATTTAATAAATCTTAAAACATTCTTTATCATTAAAATAAATTATTCCTTGGCTTAAATTAAATTTAGGAATATTTTCTTATTATTAATCTAATCTCAATTCTTCAAACTCCAGTCCGGCCTCGCGTATTTATCCGAAAAGATAAAACTAAACCTCTGCGANCAAACAACTGCAATTAAAATAAATAATCATGACTTAACGAATTTTAAAACGAATTAAACCCTGCATATATATAAAAAAACTCGTTTTTAATTTAAATAATAGTAATTATGTATGGCTTATACGTAATCTGATTTTTCGGGTTCTACAACTCTCCCCCCTTAAAAGAAATTTCGTCCCCGAAATTAAAACTTACCGAATAACTCGGGATACTGACTCTTCATTTCTGGCTCAAATTCCGACGTAGCTTCTTTCTCCGAATGATTAAGCCATTTTACCTTCACTAGCTTCACTAGTTTGTTCCGAAGCTTTTTCTCCTGTCTGTCTAAGATTTGCACTGGTCTTTCTTCATAAGACATGTACGGAGTGAGCTGCAACGGTTCAAAGTTCAAGACATGCGAATGATTCGCCGTATATTTCCTCAACATAGAGACATGAAACATGTTGTGTACTCCGGCCAGATTCGGCGGAAGAGCAACACGATAAGCTAACGTCCCAACCCTATCGAGGATCTCAAATGGTCCGATGAATCTCAGACTGAGCTTTCCTTTCTTCCCGAATCGCATGACACCTTTCATAGGTGCTATCTTCACGAAAACATGGTCGCCAACGGAAAACTCTAGATCTATCCTCCTCTGATCTACATAACTCTTCTGTCGACTCTGAGCAGTCCTAATCCTATCACAGATCTTGACTACTACATCGGCAGTCAGCTGAACAATCTCTGGACCCAATTCTGATCTCTCTCCTACTTCATCCCAATGAATAGGCGATCTACACTTACGACCGTACAGTGCTTCATATGAAGCCATACCTATAGACGACTGGAAACTGTTGTTATAGGTGAACTCCATCAATGGCAGCTTCGACTCCCAACTCCCTGAGAAATCGAGGACACATGCACGAAGAAGATCGTCCAAAATCTAGATAACTCTCTTTGACTGACCATCTGTCTGACGATGGAAGGCTGTGCTAAACAACAACTTCGTACCCATAGCTGAATGCAAACTCTACCAAAAAGAGGAAGTGAATTTGGGATCTCGGTCAGACACTATACAAACGAGAATACCATGAAGTTTGACTATCTCTCGGATATACAACTCTGCATACTGAATCATGGTGAAAGTCGTCTTAATAGGTAAGAAGTGCGCTGACTTAGTAAAACGATCAACAATCACCCAGATAGCATTTGACCCTTTGACTGACTTCGGCAAACCAACCACGAAGTCCATGGTAACATTCTCCCACTTCCACTCGGGGATAGGAAGTGGTTTGAGCATACCTGCTGGTGTCTGATGTTCCGCTTTCACTAGCTGACACGTCAGACACTCGGATACAAAACGTCTGATATCCTTCTTCATCCCGGGCCACTAATTCAACAACTGCAGAGCTTTGTATATCTTCGTACTCCAAGGATGAATAGAGTACGGCGACATATGGGCCTCCGATAAAATGTTCGCTCGAGTAGAATCGCTGCTAGGAACCCACATTCTGTCTCGATATCTCACAATGACGTCGCTAACTGTATACAAGATACTGCCCTTGGCCTCATCTCTTTACCTCTAGTTCGTCAACTGCTCATCTACTGGCTGTCCACTGCGAATACTGAATAGAAGAGAAGACTGAATCGTCAAAGTAGATAGACGGGGAACTCTACCTCGATGATATGTCTCTAGGTCAAACCTCTGTATCTCAAACTAAAGAGATCTCGGAATCACCAGATGATCCATCACTGCGACTTTCCTGCTTAACGCGTCCGCAACTACTTTAGCTTTGCCAGGGTGGTAGCTGATGTCACAATCATAGTCCTTCAGTAGCTCCAACCAACGCCTCTGACGCATGTTCAATTCTTTCTGTGTAAAGAAGTACTTGAGGCTCTTATGGTCGGTAAAGATTTGGCACTTCTCTCCGTACAAATAATGCATCCAAATCTTCAAGGCAAATACTACGGCTGCCAATTCTAGGTCGTGGGTAGGGTAATTCTTCTCATGGATCTTCAACTGACGAGAAGCATATGTGATGAAACTAAAATTTAATAATTTATTATATGTTAAAACTTATATTTTAAAATTTAAGTTTCATTAAAATTATAAAATTATGTTATTTTAGTATTGTGTGTTTATATTTAAATGTCTCACTAAATATGTTTTATTTTCAGGTTTTCTATGTGTTGGTAAAATAATGATAACTCAAGCTAGAAAATTCAAATGGAGGTGATTCAAATATTTTTGAAATCCTTGAGAAATTATCTACAACTTTTCAGAAGACATTATTGCCTAAAAAGTTGGTTAAGATGATCAAATTGTGAAAATATCAAAAGGAGGACAGATTTACTTTCACCATGACCAGCATATTGTAAAAAAATCATAACTATTTCAATATTTAACCAAATGAGGTGAACCAAGTGGCAAAATTCATCTACAGACAATTCCCCACATGTTGCTGTTTTGAGCAGAGTCAAATTCGGTGATTAAAGTCGTGGAACAAAGCATTGAAAGAAAGGACATGGAATTGAAGTTGGAGAAGACAAAGACTACTATTACAACTACATTGCATTAATAGAATTTTTGACCCTTTCTCTCATTTGGCCTATAAATAGAGGCCTTGTACTAGCTTGAGAATCATCTATCTCATTGTAAAATATAGTGTGAGTGAGTATAAAAGTTGTAAGTTCCAATATATTTTTTTTTTCCAAATTATGAGTGATGTTTTTAGTGTTGATCAAAAGTAAGTTCATGAAAAGCTAAATCTATTATGTCAATGTGAAGATGATGAATTCTTGGTGAAGTAAGATTGTTTATATTTTGTATATTCTTTCTTATTTCTTTTCATTTTGCTAATTTTTTTTTGTTGTAGGTATAAAAATGAATTATTTGTTGTTATCAATTTACATCAAATGCTTGATACCATTGAAGTGGTTATCTTGATTTGTTGTTTAATTTTGATACAATAAATACTTCAACAATTATTATTGTTATATTATATATATTGATGCAATACGGGTGAAATGAACGAGTCGGGTCAAACACTCGACCGGGTTTGCAATCAAAATATCGGAAGAAAAGTGAGTTGGACGTATGAACTGGCCTCTTTATCTTCAAATATGGTTAAGAATCTGCGTACAAGAAAATAACCACGTGAATGGGCGCCGGAGGGATATCCGGCGTGACCATTTTGATGCTTAACTCAGTAGAGAACTCGAGCCAGAAACAAATGTAATCAAGTGATGATTGTGATATTGGTGTGGAGAGTGGTGAATAATAAATGAGTATTCAATGTGTAGGTTAATGTCTGAAGGATCCATAATAAATATAAGAACCTGATATTTATAGTAGAGGATGCAATGATGACCTTGTCTTTTGTGCTTTGCATTAATTACAGTAGAGTGGCTGATTATACCCTATTATTTTGACATGTCAAATCTTGTAGTAGCCACACTCAGCCCACTTAATTTTAGCAATCCATTGTTGTTGTCAGAAATTTGGCGGCCATGCACATTTTACTAGATCGGCGCAATTAATGAGACACTTATATCGAGATGATCTGAGTGGAATGTTTCCCGTGAAAGTGTATGAGGACCCGGGGTATCCAATATCCCTGGAAGGAGATATCCCAAGTATTCAATGGCTCGGCCTGTGATGAGCCCCCATTTCCCCAATCCTCCTTGACACGGGAATGCAATCTGTGTTCTTAATCTGGGCACTATCCATGACCCGGGTATCTATGAAATGACCCGGGTATCTATGACCCGGGTCTTCCCGGGGCATCATCACTCCCTCCTTAAATAGTCGGGCTAGAGTCCTACTCGCTGTCCCGATTAGTCTTGTATGCCCGGGTAAGAAAGATAATCTGTCATTTAGTGTTCCCGAGATAGTAATGGTATTTTAATGTCAATGCTGACGTAGACCATAAGACTTGTCAGTCTTTTTGTATTCCAAGAAGGTAAGTCATTATGACGCCTTGATTCATGGATCTGTCTTTTCAAATATACTGGCGCAATTTCCTATGTAAATCTGGACCGTTTGATCCCTTACAGATTAATGGTGTAGATTGGCTTCCCTTTCCTATATCTAACAATTCACCCCTCGTTCGATAATCACCATCAAAAACCTCATTCAAGGAATACAATGGCAGGTGCGAGTGGCTCAAAATCTTCGGATATGGCTGAGGATTTTCAAGAGTCTGTCTTGGAGGCTCGAAAAGTCGCTATAGAGGATGAAGTTTTCCATAAAATTACCCACTACTGGGAAGATCTTCAAGGATTGAAGTTTCTTTACGAGACTGGGAAAGCTAATGTTTCAGGACTAGTGATAAAGTTGGAGAAGTACCGGAATTGTCTGCACGTTTCTGAGACGATGGATCTCTTCACTGATGACAATATATATGAGTTGATGCTTTATAAGTAGAGGAAAATCCTGACGGATATCGCTGATTCCGAAGACTTCCTCAAGACGTCCACGGGAGAAATAAAAAGATGGATGACCCTGTGGATGACTTTTGTAGAGGAGGAGTACTATGATGTAATCCGTAGGAATTTCTTTAAATAAATGAAAAAATATTTCTTTTAATTTACCCATGTCGTTTATCTTTCCTTTAAATTTTATCAACTTGTTCGCATATGTTATGCTTAAAATAAGATGTTGGAACCTGGCATCTTCTGAACAAGGTGCCGGGGCCTCGCACCTCCCGGGTAACCCATGGAACGCCATTATGACGCATGCTCTAGGACTACTATGATTAGAAGTCGTTTCATATTCCGAGAATTCAATAACTTTATTACATAGATATCTGTGCGTGTCTTTTAGTCTCCCTGGCTCAACTTCTTAAACTTATCCTGATCGTTCACGTGTGCTTAAATCGACGGTTGTGATTAATTCTTCCCATAGATAAATGGCAAAACGTTTCGACTGGTTAAACTTCCCAACTTCTTCCATATTAACCGCCACCTGCCTATAAATAAGATGGTGGAGACAAGAGGTAACCATCACTTTACTATGTCGAGTTCAAGTGATTCCAGCAGCACGATCTCTTCTATTGGTGCACATAGCCAAATACCAGTCGAACTACGTCCCTATGTGTAGAATCTGAAAACGACGATTGAAGAGTATATCGAGGTAAATGTTATGTCTACTTGGTTCAAGATACAAGATATTAGTATCGCGCACCAAAATGGCCTGGCCCTTACTCGTGCACAAAGAGCGGTGGAGAGAAAATATAGGCGAGAGCTCGAACTGCAGATCTAACCACTGACCAAGCTCTGTTGCATGCGATGTTGTGGAAAGAATGGCACCATCTGAACAAGATCTCCACCGCCGAGTCCTTTACCAATTTGCACATGCAGGATTTGAATGATTGGATAGTTGAATGGCGAAATGATGTAGCTTCGAGAATAGCTGTAATACGATCTCGACCATTTCGATAATAAAATTTCCATTTATATACTTTGTTTCTTTATTCTTCGGAAAATAGATCAATACAAACCGAATAAGGTGACAGATAAACCGAAATGCCGGGCTTATAAATCCCGACCTAAGAATAAAGTGCTGTGATCCCATACTGTCTGGACTTAAGAATAAGAGATTTCGAGTGTTCATACCACCCGGGTTTAAAGGTAAAGTGTCGGGCACTTCCACCTTCAGGGCTTATAAATAAGATGCCAAGCACTCGCATCACCAGGATTTATATATAAGATACCGGGTACTCACCCCTCCGGGTTTAAAGACATTTTGTTGTTTTGGCTTTTCCTGGTGGTTAACCTAATGTCACAATGACGTGTGCCCTACTGAAAAAATGTCAAAATCTGTACGCATTCCGAGCAGATAAACGATCATGATGCTTCGATTTATGCGTCTGTCTTTTCAAATATCCCTCCTAATCATGCCGCTCAATTTTCAAGGCAAATCTGATCCATCCGATTCTTTTTAGATCAATGGCGCATATCATTTTCCTCCTCTATATATAGCGGACGATAGGTTTCTAGGAAATCATTCGCAAATTCACTTTGTGGCTAAACTCTTGCAAATTCTCCTCTCGAATTCTCCGACGTTACTCCGGCGACTTTTCAGCTACCCGTTACTACCTTCGCTTTTCTTTGTAGTAAGTTTCCTTTCTCCCTTACCATCTTTATTCCTTGTCTTTCGTTATGTCGAACTCCACTTCGTCCACCTCTGGAAAAAATGTTAGGGGTCGGTCAGAAGATAATTCTCCGACTCCTTCCGAGCATTCTACTCATATTCCAATAGAAATCCCTATCACTCACCCTCGTCCGTCTTTTAAATCCAAAGTTTCTTCTTCTCAATCGGCCGGTGCCCAGGGTAAGGGAAAAGACAAGGTTTCGGGGCCGTTGTGGTTCTCAACGGTGACGTCTACCCTTCGCCCGGGTAACATAAAAGAAATTAGGTCCTCGGGGTCGATCCCTTCCGACTACATAATCCAGATCCCTGGGTCTTCCGATCACCCGGATACCCCCCCTCCTGGTTTCCAAACCTTTTTCTTGGAACAGCTCAGAAGTGGGCTTCGATTCCCCCTCCTCTCTTTCTTCGAATCGATTGCCCGGTTCTTTGGCCTCCCGATCAATCTCCTCCATCCTAATGCTTTTCGCATTATGGCTGCCACCTTTATTTTATTCCGTATGAAGCTTATTCCCATCAATCCTTCCATCTTCCATTATTTTTATTCCTGCCGATTCAATGATGGGGTCTTTTCTTTTATGGCCCGGATGAATTATCGTTTTTGACTGATATCCCTTCCTCTCTGAAGGGATGGAAAACAAAATTTTTCTTCTTACAACTCCCTACTCTCACAACCTGTGCAACGGGCTTCTTGCCTTCTTTGCCCAAGCAACCCGAGCTCCCTCGCGATTACAAACTTCTCCCCACTTTCACTCATGCTTGGGATGTATCAGAGAAGCAATACTTTCTTTCCGCGGTACTGATTGGGGGGGGGGGGGCAATCTGGTTTTCTACGGCCTTGGATCTTGCCTTAAAGATCCCGTGGATCAGATAATAGATGAATTTGATCACACCGAATCACCGGCTGGTAAATCACTAAATTTAATCTCCTTATTCTGTGCCTTTTAATTTTTATGACCTGCTGATTTGTGATGCAGCCGAAGAAGATATGATTAAGGCTAGTCTAGTTGAGGCGGCGGCCAAGAGGAAGGCCGAGCAGAAGAAAGCTCGGGCGGAGAAGAGGTCCCGGGAGGCTCAAGAGAATGAAGAGCGTCGAGCCCGGGCAGAGGCTGAAGCTCGGGAAGTTGAGAAGCAGCGGTTGGAAAGGGAAAATAATACACCGGCAGAGACGATCCCCCTCCGGGAAGAGACCACTCATGAATAGGACTCAGCTCCTCTCGTAACCCGCAAGAGAAAAGCCACAACTTAGCCGGTCATTGAAACGGTGGTTGTGGAGGATGAACCCGAGGAGATAGTCCGCTCCCCTCCTTTCACCCGTTCCTCTACTGGTCCTTCAGGAGGAAGGCCTTGGGTCCTTCCTAACATTTTTGGGGAAGACGTTAGCTCAGATCTCATCAAGATGATCCGAGGTCTTTTACGCCCTGATGAGGTGACACATCTCCAGGGCATTCACCCTAATGAACTCCTGTGTGAAGGAGTGGCTCGGTCCTTCTCTGTAAGTCTCCCCTTTTACTTATCATTTTTTTTAATCTTCTGTTCTTTCTGGGCTTGCAAATGCTCATGTCAGCTTTTGAGCGAGTGGCTCAGGCTGCTAAAAGGGCCAACGCTCAAGCCACCTCTGCCCGGGAGACGCATGCCAAACTCCAATAGGAGGTGGGTAGGCTGAATGATCTCCACGATCATGTTCTGGCCCGGGAGAAGGCTGTTTGACAACAACAGATGGACTTGATCCGGGCAGAACTTGCTGAATCTCGGGCGGAGACGAAGGCAGCGAGGGAGGAAGCGGAATATTCCCGGGTCAGGGCTGAGGACTTTCAGGCTGCCGTTGAATTGATAAAGAAAACCCAGGAAGAACAAACGGTTCGCTTCTTGAAGTCCCGGGAGTTCAAGAAGATGGTGGCCGATAAGGCTTTTCCTTACTTCGAACAGGGCTTCAACAAATGCCTAGAACAATTTGAAGAGGCAGGCCTGGTTCCAGCCAATCTAGAGGATTTCCCTGATTTGGAAAAAGCCGCGGCGTCCTTGCCAGGGGAAGAGGAAGATCAGCCGGATCCCCTGGTAGATTAAATTCTTTTGTTGCCCCTTTTTTTATTCCCGAGTTTCCGGGCACCTTGTAAATTTTTCCTAGTATTAATGAAAATACTCTGCTTTTCATTTGCCGCACTTGATATTCCTGCGTGTTATCCTTTGCTTCAAGTATTCTGGTCAATTTTAATCGATCTTCACCTAACACTCTTAGGTCGGGGTGCAGATCCACAGAATTGGGATATAACCGGGGTACGGGTCCACCGGGCCAGGGTACGGGTCCCTTGACTTAAGATTTAACCGGGGTACGGGTCCACCGGGCCAGGTACGGGTCCCTAGACTTAAGATTTAACCGGGGTACGGGTCTACCGGGCCAGGGTACGGGTCCCTGGACTTAAGATTTAACCGGGGTACGGGTCTACCGTGCCAGGGTACGGGTCCCTGGACTTAAGATTTAACCGGGGTACGGGTCCACCGGGCCAGGGTACGGGTCTCTGGACTTAAGATTTAACCGGGGTACGGGTCCACCGGGCCAGGGTACGGGTACTTGGTCTTTGTAGATGACCGGGGTACGGGTCCCCGAGCCAAGGTACGGGTTCTTGGACTATGTAGATGACCGGGGTACGGGTCTCCGGGCCAAGGTACGGGTCCTTGGACTTTGTAGATGACCGGGGTACGGGTCTCCGGGCCAAGGTACAGGTCCTTGGACTTTGTAGATGACCGAGGTACGGGTCCCCGGGGCAAGGTACGGGTCATTGGACTTTGTAGATGACCGGGGTACGGGTCCCCAGGCCAAGGTACGGGTCCTTGGACTTTGTAGAGACTTTTCTTTAATAATTTCTTCGCTTTGATATCAAATGATGAGATACAAGTAATTTTCAAACATAATATTTTTTCAAATGAAATGCGTTCCATGGTCTCTTAAGAATATGTCCCTGAGAATTCTCGAGATAATAAGCTGCTCCAGAACTGATTCTTCGAATGATTTTAAAAGCTCCTTCCCATCTTGCCTCTAATTTGCCTGTCTCACCCACCGGCTTTACTTTTTTCATGACCAGATCCCCGACTTGGAAATCTCGCACCCGGACTTTTTTGTTATAAGATTTCATTCTCCGAGTGCAGTAAGCTTCCATTATGATGGCTGCCTGGTCTCTCTTTTCTTCGACTAGATCAAGTTCAATGGCCCGAGATTGATCATTATTATTAGGGTAAGAGGCTATTCGAATAGAAGATTGCCCAATCTCCACAGGCAAGACTTCTTCATTACCATAAACTAGGCTATAAGGAGTTTCCTGAGTGGAGGTCCGTGGTGTAGTTCGATATGCCCACAATACACTTGGTAGTTCCTCCACCCAATCCTTACCTTTCCTGTGGAGTCGTGCTTTTAATGCTTGCACAATGATTCTGTTAGTTACTTCAGTCTGGCCATTAGTCTGAGGGTAGGCTACTGAGGTGAAAGACTGAATAATCTTCATTTCTTGGCACCAAGAAGTGATCTTTTTTCCTTGAAATTGTCTTCCATTATTCGAGATTAATCTCCTCGGGATGCCATATCTGCAAACAATGTTCTTCCACAGGAATTTCATGATCTCTTCCTCAGTAATCCTGGCTAATGGCTCGGCTTCCACCCATTTGGAAAAATAGTCTACCGCCACAAGAAGGAATCTCTTTTGTGCTCGGGCTATGGGGAAAGGACCCACGATATCCAAACCCCATTGGTTAAAAGGACATGATGCAGAAATGGGTTGCATACTTGCGGCCGGGCGATGACAGAAATTAGAATGGTGCTGACAACCTTGGCATCTCTGAACCAGTCGGGCAGCATCTTGATTCATCCGTGGTCACCAAAATCCGGCCAACATGGCTTTTCGGGAGAGGGCCATTCCTCCTAGGTGTTCACCACAGCATCCTTCATGAATTTCCCGGAGGATATAGTCCACCTCACTTTCTGATATGCATTTGAGTAATGGACCTTGATATGATCGTCTATATAACACGTCATTCAGAAAGACGAACCTGGGGGCTTGCTTCTTGATTTTCAGGGCCCGAGCCTGATCTTCTGGGAGTTTTCCATGGACTATATATTCTATGAGAGGAGTCATCCGTGAGTCCATACATAATGGCGGTGCTTCTTCATCGACAGAGAGCACCAACTGGGTGAAACAAAGAACTTCTCGGGTACTAATATCAGACATAGAGGCAGCCAATTTGGTGAGATTATCAGCTTCTCCATTTTCTTCTCGGGGTATCTGCTCAATACTCCAATCGGTAAGAGTGGCAGCTCGGGCTGTGATAAGTCTTAGGTACTTGAGCATTTTTTCATCTTTGGTTTCGTAAGCATCTTTAATCTGCTGTGTTACCAACTGTGAGTCAGAATAAATAATCACTCGAGAGTCTCCCATTTCCCTGGCTGCCTGCAATCCTGACAGAACGGCTTCATATTCAGCTTCATTATTAGTGACACGGGAATCAATCCTCAGGACTAACTTGATTTTCTCCTCCGAGGGAGCGATCAATACCACTCCAACTCCACATCCGGATAGATTTGAAGCGCCATCGACAAAGATCCTCCATACTTCTTATTCTGCGGAATGAATCATTTCTATCAAGAAATCAGTTAAGGCTTGGGCTTTTATAGCGGCTCGAGGTTTGTATTCAATGTCATACTCCCCGAGCTCTATCGTCCACTTAATCATCCTTCCTGAAACCTCCGCATGCGTCATTATCTTCCCGAGTGGAGAATTAGTGAGGACCACTATCGGATGGGAAAGAAAATATGGTCTCAACTTTCGAGCAGTCACCACCAGGGCCAAAGCTATCTTTTCCACCTCACTATACTTCAACTCAGCTCCTCGAAGGGCGTGACTTACATAATATACAGGTTTCTGATCTGTCCCTTCTTCCCGGATGAGTACTAAGCTGATGGCATGCACGGTAGCAGACAAATAAATCCACAATTTTTCTCCTAGCTCGGGTTTAACTAATACAGGCAACTCGGCCAAATGCTTCTTCAAATCTTGGAAAGCTTGCTCACATTTTTCATCCCATCCAAATTTATGGGCCTTCCGAAGAATCTGAAAGAACGGATAGCTTCTGTGAGCTGATCGGGAAATAAATCGCGACAGAGTAGCAATCCTCCCAGTTAATTTCTGTACTTCCCGGATGGATTGAGGAGAAGGCATGTCAAGTACTGCTTTGATTTTCTCCGGGTTGACTTCGATACCCCGATCCGTGACCATGAATCCTAAGAACTTTCCACTTTTGACCCCAAACACACACATGGATGGGTTGAGCTTTATCTCATACTTTTTCAGTGTGGCAAAGGTTTCTATCAAGTCATCAATGAAAAAAGAAATATCTCGAGTTTTAATCAAGATATCGTCAACATATACCTCGATATTTCTGCTTATCTGCTTCTGGAAGACTTGATTCATCAAGCGTTGGTATGTGGCTCCCGCATTTTTTAACCCAAAGGGCATGACCATATAGCAAAAGGTACCCAAGAAGTGACAAAGCTGACCTTGTCCTGATCCTCCCGGGCCATAGGGATTTGATGATATCCTTGATATGCATCCATGAAGCTCAATAATTCGAAACCAGAGGTTGAATCTACCAGCTGATCTATCCGGGGAAGTGGGTAGCAATCTTTTGGACAAGCTTTGTTCAAATCTCGGAAATCCACACACATCCTCCACTTCCCGGTGGCTTTAGGAACAAGAAACATTAGAGAGCCATGTGAGAAAAATGGACCTCCCTGATGTGGCCAGCTTTCAGCATCTCCTTCACTTGTTCATCAATGATTTTATCTTTTTCTGGCCCAAAATGCCTTTTCTTCTGTTTTACTGGTCGGGATCCAGGGATGATACTTAACTTGTGCTCGGCTATTTTGGGCGATATTCCCATAAGTTCCTGTTGAGACCACGCAAAAACAGAAGTATTAGCTTTTAAACACGTTAGGAGTTTTACCCGGGTGGAGGCTTAAAGGTCTCGGGCCACCCGGATATTTTTTCCTGACTCTATTTCAACCACCTCCTGCTCATTTTCCGCAACAAAATGTACTTCCTTTTCCTCTACCGCTCCCTCTTCTTGAGTTACTTTCTTCCCCTTATCTTCCCTTCTCGCCTTTTTTTGGTCTACACGGACTGTTTCCCCATAGCATTTCCTAGAGGAAGGTTGATCTCCTCTTACCTCTCCATCTTGTCCTCGTACTGGAAATTTGATTTTTTGGTGATAAGTGGAGGCCACAGCCCTCATCTCGTTCATGGCAGGCCTCCCAAGGATTATGTTATACGAAGACGGCGCATCTACTATGGTGAAGACTGTCATAACTGTCTTTCTCAAGTTCCCACCTCCAAGCGTTAAGGGTAGCATGATCTCTCCCTCAGGATAGACCGCATGCCCAGCAAAGCCAAACAAAGCAGTTTCAACCGCCTCTAACTGATATTCATGCAAATCCATTTGAATTAGCGCATCTTTAAAAATAACGTTGACAGAGCTACCGTTGTCGACAAATACCATCAGTACATCTTAATTAGCTACCCGGGCTCGGATGACAAGAGCATCATTGTGCGGCAAACTAACTCCCCTGAGGTCCTCTGGCCCAAAGCTTATGACGGGTTCGTCTCTCCTCCGTCCTTCAAACTCCAAGCATTCTCTTCTACCCCTTGCTTTTCGGGCTCGATTAGAGTCACCATCCGTTGATCCCCCTGATATCATTTTTATCACTCCTCGGCTTGGGGAGGGATTTCTCTTTTCCAGTTGCGCGTTTTTCTTCTCCCGAGAACCTCCTTCTATTCTTCTACCTCCGCTCGGCATGTCTGTTGATCTTCTGGGATCATTAGGTCCGGATCGCCGAGATAACCAGGGTGGTGATCTGAGCTCATCCCGGGAGGGGCGAAATTCCGACCCAGGACGCCTGTTGAATTCTTTCCTCAACGTTCGACATTCAGCGGTACTATGAGAACATTCTTTGTGAAGGATGCAAAACACTTTCTTCTCTGGTCGGGGTGGCCGAGTTATTAGATTTGGAGACGGGGCCACATCCAGGCTGCACTCTTGAATCTCTTGATCCCGGACATTTCTCAAGGGTATGTGAGAAAGATGCCTAGAACCATTCCTCTTGTTACTTCTTTCTTCAGGCCGGACAACCCGGTCTCCTCTTGCTCTCTTTAAAGCCTCTCTTTTTTTGTGTTGCGCTTCTTACATATTGATGTACTTTTCGGCCCGGGATAGAAGATCTTCGAAATCCCCGGGCAGTTTCTTTGTGAGGGAGCGAAAGAAGTCTCCTTCTAACAATCCTTGCTTGAAGGCAGTGGTTTTTGTTTCGGGCGCGCAAGCAGGTACATCTAAAGGCACCCTATTGAACCTTTTGATATATGCTCTGAGAGTTTCGTCTTGGCGTTGCTTTACTTCGAATAAACTGAAAGCAGTCTTTTTGTATTTCTTGCTACTACTGAATTGATGCAAGAAAACTTTTTGGAAATCCTCGAAGCAGTGAATGCTCTGCGGTACCAACCCTTCAAACCACCTTTGTGCAGAATCAACCAAAGTGGTTAAAAACACCTTGCACTTGATCTGGTCCCCATAGCAATGCAACATGGCCATATTTTCAAAACGAGCAAGATGCTCCTCGGGGTCAGAACTCCCGTCATAATCCTGGACTTTGGATGATTTGAAGTGCCCGAGCAATGGTTCCCGGACAATGCCATCATCAAAAGGGCAGCCTTTAACAACTCGGGAACGGCTTTTAGAACCAACTTGCCCCTCCAATACTTTCACTTTCTTTCTCAACTCTTCCAGTTCTTATGCGACAGTGGGAGATTTAGACCCAGCACAGGACTCCCTCTCTTCTTCTCTTATCTCTTCCTTTCGGTTTCCCTGTCTTTGTTCTTGTTCACCTTCTAGTTGGGCAGAGTGATGGGGGTGTTCCTTCTTTGATAAAGCTTCTTCTACTGCCTTGGTTACGATTCTGGCTAGCTCTTCATTTGTCAGAGTAAAAATAGGCGGGGGACCATTAGGTGGCAGGCCACCTGCACCCAAAATATGTGTGTTATTTTCTCCCGGGATCCGGGAGGTGTCTTGATTTGCTCTTCTGGTGGGGGCCATATCAACGTCTTAAAACTCAATTTCCCACAGACGGCGCCAATGATGCAATACGGGTGAAATGAACGAGTCGGGTCAAACACTCTACCGGGTTTGCAATCAAAATATCGGAAGAAAAGTGAGTTGGACGTATGAACTGGACCTCTTTATCTTCGAATATGGTTAAGAATCTGCGTACAAGAAAATAACCACGTGAATGGGCGCCGGAGGGATATCCGGCGTGACCATTCTGATGCTTAAGTAAGTAGAGAACTCGAGCCAAAAACCAATGTAATCAAGTGATGATTGTGATATTGGTGTGGAGAGTGGTGAATAATAAATGAGTATTCAATGTGTAGGTTAATGTCTGAAGGATCCATAATAAATATAAGAACCTGATATTTATGGTAGAGGATGCAATGATGACCTCGTCTTTTGTGCTTTGCATTAATTACAGTAGAGTGGCTGATTATACCCTATTATTTTGACATGTCAAATCTTGTAGTAGTCACACTCAGCCCACTTAATTTTAGCAATCCATTGTTGTTGTCAGAAATAGGGCGGCCATGCACATTTTACTAGATCGACGCAATTAATGCGACACTTATATCGAGACGATCTGAGTGGAATGTTTCCCGTGAAAGTGTATGAGGACCCGGGGTATCCAATATCCCTGGAAGGAGATATCCCAAGTATTCAATGGCTCGGCCTGTGATGAGCCCCCATTTCCCCAATCCTCCTTGACACGGGAATGCAATCTGTGTTCTTATTCCGGGCACTATCCATGACCCGGGTATCTATGAAATGACCCGGGTATCTATGACCCGGGTCTTCCCGGGGCATCATCACTCCCTCCTTAAATAGTCGGGCTAGAGTCTTACTCGCTGTCCCGATTAGTCTTGTATGCCCGGGTAAGAAAGATAATCTGTCATTTAGTGTTCCCAAGATAGTAATGGTATTTTAATGTCAATGCTGACGTAGACCATAAGACTTGTCAGTCTTTTCGTATTCCAAGAAGGTAAGTCATTATGACGCCNGTTTGTATGTGTGCATGACAACAGGTGGGACAGGATCAGGGTCAAGAAGAGGACGAGACAGGATTAGTTAGCGTCGAGATCCGGGCTCAGAAGTAAATTAGGATTCATCACTGATATGTAGTTGGACCTAGTCGAATTATTATAGACAATACAAGATTTGTATGTTTATGTTTAATATGTATTTCAGATCGATTTACATTACGTTTCCGCTTTGTATTTTATAAAAAAATTTTAGACCCTGTTTATTATAATTGATTAAATCGTCCCAAATGACGATTAAGAACNAACTAATCAAAACATGAATAAAGTATTCGTCGCATGTACCACAATCCGAAACATGGATTAATATCAATAAAAAGTCATATTCTAAACAGTTACCAAAATCAGGAACATAAATCAATAGCAATCAATGAATCACTCTCCGTGATTCTCAGACTCAGANAAATGACATTGTGTATGCTAGCATGATATTATGTTTTACTGCTTTGAACTACATGTTACCTAAATATCTGAGTTGATTTGGTAATGTGTATTATTGAGAATGAATCAAAACCGATTCTTGATCAGAGGTAGGCTGATCGGAAAGGGACTGAGACGGATTTGTCTCATGTGAATTGCTAACTCTTGTGATCATCAGATATACCCCCTCGAAGATTTCCAGAACGAGGTAGTACTTCGACTGATCAGATAGATGTGTCAGAAACTCTTATGGAGACACAGTTGAAGAGGTTTCAGTCATTTCTACTGTGCGATTTCGAAGGGTACTGAGACATCTGAGGATTGTGAGAATTGGTTAGATGATATAGAGATACTGTTTGATTCACTTGATTATCCAGATGAACGGAGAATTAAACTAGCGCCCAATCAATTACAAGAAATTGCAAGAAGTTGGTGGATTGCAACAAAAAGAGTATTAGAACAGCGGGGTACAGTGATCACGTGGAAAGTTTTTAAAGCTGAATTCTATCGAAGATTTTTCCCAGGATCGTATAGAGAGGACAAAAGAGTAGAGTTTGAGAATTTGAAACAGGGCCAACTGAATATTGAAGAATATGTTGCTCAATTCTCTGCCTTATTGCGTTTTGCTCCTCTGATAGCTGGGAATGATGAAGCTGTAGCAGATCAGTTCATCAACGGATTGAATCCTGAGATAGGTGCCTTGATAAAGGTAGGACGACCCCATTATTTTGCTGATGTTTTGAATAAAGCAAAAAGAGCTGAGGCAAGTTTGTTTCGACAACTAGGAAGGTTGGATGTGAGCCGACCTCAGATACAGCAATCCCCGCTTAGAGTTGATAGTGGCAGTACGAGCGGGAAGCATGATGTGCTGAAAGCTCGAAAGAAACAGTTTAAGAAGGTAAGGAGCGGACCGAGTGGTTCATCTAGCTCCAGTGGTTCTAGCCCGAGTTATACTGGAGTTTATTGCAGAACCTGTGGAGGGAGACATCCCATAGAGCAATGCCAAGGAGTATTTGGTAGTTGCTGTATTTGTAGACAGTCCGGACACTTTGCTAGAGTTTGTCCACAGAGAGGTTCCCGACGATTTCAGGGAGCAAAATCATCTGGTTGTAGTGACCGAGGAACAGACCCAGTAGGCACTTGATGATATAGTGACAGGTAACTGTTCTTTTATGATTATCCTGCATATGTATTAAGAGATATCAATACATCTTCTATGACTTGCATTGAGAAATGCTTTATCTGTTGGGTCTGTATTTACTGTAGTATTGATCTCTTTCCTTTTTGGGAGATGATTTGATATCAGTGAGATTCTTTGACCTTTTGTATACTGCAGTAAGATGAGAGTGAAATTGAGTTAGATTGTGTTGTACTTGTGTTGTCTGATTCTGACCGCATTATTGTTATTGATATGTTAGACAAGTACAAAACTATTGTAGATTTTTACCAAGAGATGGTAAGATTCGGACCTGAAATGGCCGAAGAAGGAACAATGTACGGTAAGGATTCTCGATTTTGAATTCCTTTGACATCCGTATTATCTATGATTCAATGATTATCGAAAGGAATGGAGAGATTCCTTATGCATTCAGTTGATTACTGAAATTGACTATACCATGAGTTGCCTTGCCAGTAGCAGGAGAGTTGCTATAGTCTTCCCAGATGAGATTAGAGATTTGCATTCTATCAGGGAGAATGATTTCAGCCTTGATTCGATATCAGGTACTGTTCTTATTTTAGAACTCTGTACAGAATGACACTGATGGGATTGAAAGAATTGAAATATCAGTAGAAGAGTACTGGTTGAGAGTTATATCTGATTGAGTGCTTATCTTTGAGATACTTTAGTCCTGTTTATGGGTTAATGAATTCTGTGTTCAGAGGTATTTTGATGATTTTATGCCGTTTATCTATGATGTTTTGATAGATTCGCAGCATATGACTGAATTGAATATTTTGTATGAACTGAGATATGATATACAGAAACTGTTCAGATATGAATCTGGATTGAGACAGATTGTATTCAGAGTATGTAATATCCGAATCTGGTATACTTGTTGATTTAGTACCGTTGAGGTCATGATCAGTGGCTGAGACGACATCGATGTCAGAATGTCAGAAATTCATAGTTGCATGAATTTAGCATACTATTATATTCGATTGTTGTTTTGAAATTGCTTAAGAATTGTTATTGTTATAAAACAGTATTTGTGACAGATTATATTGTTTGGAGGGAACAGTACATTCAAAGATTATATAGCAGTTGATCTAAACAGCATTGGAAATATGATCGGCTAATCAGAATCGACAGTATTGTCAGAAATTGCATTCTATGAGTTTACTAGATCAGTATCGAAAATCTGATCCGATATTGCTGTTGTTCTAAAGCCGTGTTTGATACAAATTGTTGTATATTGTGGAAATTATATACAGTTCAAACCGAATCAGAGCATCGATCAGAGTAACAGGTATGTGACAGAATAGTCTCTGTGTGCCGAATATTTCAGATTTCTACAACAGAATTCGATATCGATAGTCAGAATAGAGTGTCGATCAGAACATCAGGTAAGTAAGACTGTAGTGTATGTTAATAACTGACTTGTTTGTGCCAGATATTTCGAATTGAAATGGCAGATATGATCAAAAGCACACAGTAAGTGATTCAGTATGCATCCTGATAACAGAAAATAGTTTTAATATAAACAGATAAGATCAGTTGTGGCAGAGTTTGTACTGAATTGTCTGAATCGTCGACAGATGAAGACAGAAAGATAGAAACCAGAAAAGTTATTCTATAGATTATCGATTCGTGAATAAGAAATGGGAGTACATTTCTATGGATTTTGCGATGAAATTACCAAAATATTTGCACGACTGTGATGTGATGTGGTTGTGAATGAACAATTATTCAAATCTGCATATATCATTCTGTACAGGAAGACGTACAGACATGACTAAACGACTGAGATTTATGTCAGAAAAGTCGGTAGATTGCATTGAATGCCAAAGTTGATTATATCAGACTGTGATCTTCGTTTGATTTTGTACATTTGGCCGATTATACAATGAGTTTTGTCGTATAGCAACCACAGATCGACGGAAGTCGGAATGGACTATCTAGATACTGGAGGATATCCAGGGAGCAGTAGTGCTGGATTTTAGCACTAGTTAACATGATGTATTGTCATTTGTGATTGTTGTATAACGATAGTTATCCGATGAGTATTGAAATAGTTTCAGTTGAGGTACTGTACAGTGAGAACTGTAGATTTCCTTCATATAGGGATAATACCTCGGGGATACCTGAGATTGGATCTGATAGGATCAGAGATCTGATAAACGAAGACAACTCAGAATAGATCGATTAAATATGTCAACGTCGGATGATGACTTTTGGTATTTGAGGCAAAGATTGAATATATCTTTGACAGGGATTAACCGATTTGATAACAGATGCAAATATTAATTGTTAGGAGCTGTTGATTGGTATATACGGATGTTGTATAACCAGTATTTTGCGATTGATTCTATCACAAATTATTTTGAGTGATATGATGAAATTATACGTCTTGAATTATGATTCTAGATTGAAATCAGAATCCGAGATGAGACAGAAATTCTAGAATTGTTTTATAGAGGTGAATTCTCTTTTCGTTTTTGTATTTATCTCCTTCTTGTATCAGATATAGTATCTGATATGAGTACCGTGACATTCGAATTGATTGCTTGTGATTTCGAGGACGAAATTGTATCTTAGGGGGGGAGAAATGGAATGCCCAAGATTTTAAATACCGTAGTCTGAGATTAATCTGAAATGATTTGGTGATAATTGATATGATTATAGACGGAAATGATGAGACGAGAAAAAGATGTGAAATACGTACGAGGGAGACGCCATCTGCGCACATGCCCGAAGGGATGTGCGAGCATGCGCGGATCGGGCAGAAGACCCCGCGCATATGCGCGGAGTGAGGGCGCGCATATGCGCGAGACGTCCAGCAGCTTGTCCAGAGAGTTGGGCGCATATGCGCCGGATGGAAGCTGCCATATGCGCGAGTGGGTGTGTGTGCACGAGACAGCAGGTCTCGCGCATATGCGCGAAGATGGGGCTTGCATATGCGCGAGCTGTCGAGAAGATTCTTGCCGAGACAGTAGGTCTCGCGCATATGCGCGGGACTTGGTGCGCGCATATGCGCGAGTCATGCAAAAGGAAAAATGGATACTTGGTCTCCACCGTACGACGTGTATATATATATATATATATATAACAAACGTACATTTCTTCAGTTTCAATAGAAAGGAAGTCGAGAGAACTTCGTGAAAATCCTTACGCCTTTTCATATTTAGATTGTGATCTACGAACGATCCGTCCGTCCGAATTACAATCCGACTTCAGTACTGTGTTCCTATCGGCGCAGGCTACAACTGGACGTAAGTTTTGTTACGTTTAGACATGATTTGAAATTATGATATTGTCAGAATCAAATATGAATCATATATGGTGTTTTTGATACAGTAGACATCGTATATTTGAAGTCAGATTAAAGAACATACTTTTTATGTAATTTTTATGATTTTTGGAGTTAATTTGATTGAGATTCGATATCAGATTTGTATTATCGTTGAGATTCTGAGTTATACCGATATCGATAATGAGTTCTGGGATTATATCTGTGATGTTGAGATTGACGGGGTTATTGAGATTGTATTATTATGCCGTCGAAATATCAGCAGATTGACATTTGATCAGATTCAGTATTTATTGAGATTGTAGTGTGGTACCGTATGTCTATTCATATTGATCAGATTGTGTTTGGATTTGAGTAATGATCAGAACAGGTTTTGAATTGAGTTATATACTGATATTGTATCTATTCGATATTGTCATTGCCAGATTGGATATGGACA
>NC_133309.1:6598287-6599964 GCF_012295235.1 Primulina huaijiensis
AATGCCCAAGATTTTAAATACCGTAGTCTGAGATTAATCTGAAATGATTTGGTGATAATTGATATGATTATAGACGGAAATGATGAGACGAGAAAAAGATGTGAAATACGTACGAGGGAGACGCCATCTACGCACATGCCCGAAGGGATGTGCGAGCATGCGCGGATCGGGCAGAAGACCCCGCGCATATGCGCGGAGTGAGGGCGCGCATATGCGCGAGACGTCCAGCAGCTTGTCCAGAGAGTTGGGCGCATATGCGCCGGATGGAAGCTGCCATATGCGCGAGTGGGTGTGTGTGCACGAGACAGCAGGTCTCGCGCATATGCGCGAAGATGGGGCGTGCATATGCGCGAGCTGTCGAGAAGATTCTTGCCGAGACAGTAGGTCTCGCGCATATGCGCGGGACTTGGTGCGCGCATATGCGCGAGTCATGCAAAAGGAAAAATGGATACTTGGTCTCCACCGTACGACGTGTATATATATATATATATATATAACAAACGTACATTTCTTCAGTTTCAATAGAAAGGAAGTCGAGAGAACTTCGTGAAAATCCTTACGCCTTTTCATATTTAGATTGTGATCTACGAACGATCCGTCCGTCCGAATTACAATCCGACTTCAGTACTGTGTTCCTATCGGCGCAGGCTACAACTGGACGTAAGTTTTGTTACGTTTAGACATGATTTGAAATTATGATATTGTCAGAATCAAATATGAATCATATATGGTGTTTTTGATACAGTAGACATCGTATATTTGAAGTCAGATTAAAGAACATACTTTTTATGTAATTTTTATGATTTTTGGAGTTAATTTGATTGAGATTCGATATCAGATTTGTATTATCGTTGAGATTCTGAGTTATACCGATATCGATAATGAGTTCTAGGATTATATCTGTGATGTTGAGATTGACGGGGTTATTGAGATTGTATTATTATGCCGTCGAAATATCAGCAGATTGACATTTGATCAGATTCAGTATTTATTGAGATTGTAGTGTGGTACCGTATGTCTATTCATATTGATCAGATTGTGTTTGGATTTGAGTAATGATCAGAACAGGTTTTGAATTGAGTTATATACTGATATTGTATCTATTCGATATTGTCATTGCCAGATTGGATATGGACACAGTTGAATTCGAGACTTTGTCTTCGTCAAACGGAGAAGATAAAGGTATAAATTAATGTTGAGTTGGGATTGCACAACTCGAGTGAGGTTTGACTCGAGTTTCTCAAAATCACATACTTTACTTATTGCATTGATATTTGCAATTAAATGAAATTGATATATTTGAATTATTGAGTTATGTATTGAGTCATAAGTGGATACGCCTAATTGTAAATGAGTAATCTTGTGACAGTAGTGCCGGATAGTGATGGAATCGTCACTGGCACATTGCACATTGTCACAGGATAGGATATTGGTGAAAATGCCAAAGTCTGTGACGGATAGGTCAAGACACCGGATGTTTGGTCATATCGAAGTGGATAGAATTGGAGTTGCTTCTATTACTGATGTTCGATATGGAAATGGCCAAAGTCCGTGAATAAGAACGTACCACCACCCCGATCGGGAGTGTAGGTGGGTGTATGTTCTTACTCAGATCGGGATCCCTAGATTAGGACTGAGTCGAGTCTGAGTCTGAGAATCACGGAGAGTGATTCATTG
>NC_133309.1:6600264-6600992 GCF_012295235.1 Primulina huaijiensis
TGAATGGACTCAGAAATGTGAAAATGCTTTTAAAAAAATAATTAATCTTTTAATTACATCACCTATTTTACAACCTCCAAATTGGTCTTTACCATTTGAATTAATGTGTGATGCAAGTGATTATGCTATAGGAGCTGTGTTAGGACAGAGAAAAGAAGGAAAACCGTATGCGATCTATTATGCTAGTAGAACCTTAAATAGTGCCCAAATAAATTATTCAACTACTGAAAAAGAATTACTTTCAGTAGTATTTGCATTAGATAAGTTTCGATCTTATTTAATTGGTTCTACTACTATTGTGTACACTGATCATTCTGCCGTAAAATATTTATCAAATAAACAAGATGCTCAGCCAAGATTAATACGGTGGATTTTATTGTTACAAGAATTTGATATTATAATTAAAGATAAAAAAGGAAAAGAAAATGTCATAGCCGATCATTTATCTAGAATAATGACTGAATCAATTTATAATGAAATACCAATAAATGAAAATTTTCCAGATGATCAGTTGTTTTATGCTACTATTATGCCGTGGTTTGCTAACATTGTAAATTTTATTGTGACAAATAAAATGCCTTCTCATTGGAATTCACAGGATAAGAATAAATTCTTGATAGAAGTTAAAAAATTTTATTGGGATGATCCTTACTTGTTTAAGTATTGTCCTGACCAAATTTTTCGACGATGCATACCCGACAATGAAGTAAGTAATGTTATTAAATTTT
>NC_133309.1:6603520-6713328 GCF_012295235.1 Primulina huaijiensis
TCATCATGACCAGCATATAGTAAAAAAATCATAACTATTTCAATATTTAACCAAATGAGGTGAACCAAGTGGCAAAATTCATCTACAGACAATTCATCACATGCTGCTGTTTTGAGCAGAGTCAAATTCGGTGATTAAAGTCGTGGAACAAAGCATTGAAAGAAGGGACATGGAATTGAAGTTGGAGGAGACAAAGACTACTATTACAACTACATTGCATTAATAGAATTTTTGACCCTTTCTCTCATTTGGCTTATAAATAGAGGCCTTGTGCTAGCTTGAGAATCATTCTATCTCATTGTAAAATATAGTGTGAGTGAGTATAAAAGTTCTAAGTTCCAATATATTTTTCTTTTTCCAAATTATGAGTGATGTTTTTAGTGTTGATCAAAAGTAAGTCGTGGAAAGCTAAATCTATTATGTCAAGATGAAGAGGATGAATTCTTGGTGAAGTAAGATTGTTTATATTTTGTATATTCTTTCTTTATTTCTTTTCATTTTGCTAATTTCTTTTTGTTATAGGTATAAAAATGAATTATTTGTTGTTATCAATTTACATCAAATGCTTGATACCATTGAAGTGGTTATCTTGATTTGTTGTTTAATTTTGATACAATAAATATTTCAACAATTATTATTGTTATATTATACATATATATATATATATATTTATATAATTATATCATATATTTCATTTAGACGATAGCGTGGCTCTGCCGGTTGTTCTAAATGAAATATTATGATATCTAACAATCTAACATTTACTTTATCGCATCTAACATTTTCTTATCGCATCTAACATTTACTTTATAACAACTAACTTTTACTTTCCGCATCTAACATTTACTTTATCGCATCTCACTTTTACTTTCCCGCAACTAACTTATTAAATCATATATTTCATTTAGGCAATAGCGTGGCTCTGCCGGTTGTTCTAAATGAAATATAATGATTTAATTTAACATTTATTTTATGCAGTTATATATTTATATAGTTATATATATAATCATAGGTACCATATATAAAATATCGGTAAATTTGGTATTTTTTATAGTGGGAACTATATTATATTAGGTGTGTGTTTCAATATTTATTTTTCTTGGAACCATTAAAATAACCTCTTTGTGTATCGATCTCGTACTTACGAAATATATTACTTGCAGACAACCTACACTTTGGTGAATTATAATTTAAGTAATAGCAATATGCTATCACCTTCCCATGCTGCATTAACATTTCGCCCAAACCGAGCTTTGAATCATCGGTATAGAAAACAAAATCTCCGGGCCCTGACGGCATGGCCAATATTGGTGCTGAAATAAGAGCTTGCTTCAGAGAATCGAAGCTCTTCTGACCCTCGTCGCTCCACACGTACTTAGCGTTCTTCTTTGTCAACGACGTGAGTGGAACTGCGATAGAGGAGAATCCCTGAATAAACTTCTGATAATATCCAGCTAGCCCAAGGAAACTATGGATCCCCGATGCATTTTGCGGCACAACTCAATCTCTGACTGCTGCAACTTTCGTTGGGTCTACCTCAGTACATCTGCTAGAAATGACGTGGCCTAAGAACGCAACCTTCTCAAACCAGAGCTCGCACTTACTGAACTTCGCGAATAGCTTGTGCTTTTGCAAGGTCTGCAAAACTGCGGTCGGATGTCTGCTATGATCCTTTTGATTCTTTGAGTAGACGAGAATGTCGTCTATGAATAATATAATGAATTGACCAAGATACGGCTGAAATATGCAATTCACGTTATCCATGAAGATCGCTGGCGCATTTGTCAAATCGAACGGCATCATAAGGAACTCGAAGTGGCCATAACGAGTCCTAAAAGTAGTCTTGAGAATATTGGCGTCTTTCACCCTCAACTGGTGATAACCAGAACGCAGATCAATCTTTGAAAATAATGAAGTTACCTGCAACTGATCAAATAAATCTTCGATCCACGGAAGTGGGTATTTGTTCTTCACTGTAACTATGTTCAATTCCCGGTAGTCAATACAGAGCCTCATCGAACCATCTTTTTTCTTCACAAATAAGACAGGCGCGCCCCATGGTGAAAAACTCAAACGAATGAATTCATTGTCAAGAAGTTCCTGAATTTGCTTCTTGAGTTCTGCCATCTCTGTCGGTGCTAATCAGTACAGTGCTTTTGAGATCGGCGCGGTACCTGCAAAAGCTCAATAGAAATTCCACCTCTCGCATAGGTGGCATACCAGAGACGTCATCAGGAAAAACATCTAGAAAGTATCTGACAATTGGGACATCGAGGCTGGCTGACTAGGTGTCTTGGGAACAGATACAAAAGTCGCCAAAAATGCTCGACACCCTCTACGCATGAGCTTCCTAGCCTGGACACAAGGTATAATATGCGGTAAAGGAAAGTACTTGTCTGGTTCGAATAAGAACTACTCTCTCCTAAGCGGTCGGACTAGAACAGATCTCTGCTGGAAGTCAATCAAAACTCTGTTCCTTAATAGCCACTCCATACCCAGGATGATATCAAATTCTGGCATCGACAATACGATAAGATCCGCATAAACAAGATTTCCATGAAGTTCGAGGTCTATGTCTCGGACCACATTAGTAGCTGTCAGCTCCTCTCCAGAAGGCAGTACTACCGAGTACACTATGTCTAGCCTAATGGTCTTGACCTTGAAGAAATTTACAAAGGTCTCCGAAATGAACGAATGAGTAGCCCCTGAATCTATCAAGGCATTTGTAGCTGAACCAGCTATAAAAATACTCCCTGAAAGGTTGGAACATCATGCTAAACCAGAAATTTTACAAGAATTGAAGTTATAGACACGCGAAGGTTAAAGTTCTTCTAACCTAATTTCCCGAAAATAACACTGACTAGTACATGCAATTCTATCCCAATTTCAAATTTCAAAATTTTAACCCAAACTCTCAAAACATTAAATCTCAAATACAAACTTAAAGCTTTAAGATACCTGCCAAGAGCATCATCTTCGGGTTTGTCTCCGCTGCATGGAGAGCAAAAACTCTGTCTTGGGTAGGCATATTCTTTTGAGGACAATCCTTCAGTAAGTGGTCAGGACTATCACACTTGTAGCACTTCCTCGAACCATAACTACAAACTCCAGTATGGCGGCGTGTGCCCTTGGCACAGACTGGATACTCTTAGGCCCTCGGGACTACACGTCACTGCTGCTGTCATCCTCTGTTCTTGGATGGGCCGTGGAAAGGCTCTTTACTTTGATGCTGCTGCTGAGGAGGGCGGTGCGGCGCCTGAAATGGTCGCTTACCGTGGTGATCGCTCTCAATATCATTCTGATCCTGCTCTGCAGCTAGAGCTCTGGAGACAGCGACATCATAGGTAGTAGGGCCATGTCACGCCGCGAGCCCGGGCACGCGCTTGCGTGACTGCACAATAGGCCTCTATAGAAACTACTTCGTAATCGTCCTCGTTTTACGAAAATGATTAACCCAAGTTGCTATAGAAGTCCATTGTAAGCCATTATAAACTCATTTTAAATCTTCGATTTTTCAGATGTGCGACAAGGGTATCACAATCACCCCTCCTTCAGAACGCGACGTCCTCGTCGCGGCCTGACCCCTCGATCCACCAGCACCGAGAATCTAGAGGTGACTCCTACAGTTTCAAGAGGTGGCTCCCGTCATGTAGCACTTTGTCCCGCAGGTTCAAGAGGTGGCTCCTATGCACGTAGCACTTTTCCCTGCATAGCACTTATTTCTCGGTGTTCCATGCCGGTGATCGGCTCTGATACCATTCTGTCACGCCCCGAGCCCGGCCCCGCGCCTGCGTGACTGCACAATTGGCCCATATAGCAACTACTTCGTAATCGTCCTCGTTTTACGAAAATAATTAACCCAAGTTGCTGTAGAAGTCCATTGTAAGCCATTATAAACTCATTTTAAATCTTTGATTTTTCAGATGTGCGACAAGGGTATCATCAGCCGTAGACCATCCAGAAAATGCTTCAACTTGGCTCCAGCATCATTTGCAATCAGGGGTACAAAATGGCAACCCCTCTCAAACGTACGGATAAACTCCATAATAGTCATGTCTCCCAGCCTCAGGGTCATAAATTCTCTGGTCAATCTGGAACGCACCTCGTCAGTAATATATTTAGAGTAGAATAACTCTGTAAAGCGTGTCCAGCTCAGAGTAGCCAAATCCAAGGCTACAGATGCTCCTTCCCACCACAGACGAGCGTCTCCTCCAAACAGATAGGTTGCACAACGAACCCTATATCCTCATCCCCAAGCTCCATGAATACGAAGATAACCTCAAGGGATTTAATCCATCCCTCGGCAACCAAAGGATCTGCCGTCCCTGAGAACTCCTTCGGTCTCATCTTCATGAACCGCTCATAGATAGCCTCAGGCCCTGTCTGCCTATGTAATGCCCGAGATTTTATATCATGATTAAGCTGAGATTATTGATTATGATTTGATAAGATTATAAACGGATCACTCCGAGATCAGATTTGGGCAAAACATATGAAGTGTGTAAATTTTGGACAGAAATAGTGGCGCCCGAGCGGTAGAAAATAACCGCCTGAGCGCCAGTGTTCAATAGGATTATGTTTCGGGCAGAAGGTGCGGCGCCCGAGCGGTAGTTTGTGACCGCCCGAGCGCCAGTGCATCCCAAGCCGAGTAACCGGACAGAGTGTTCGGCGCCCGAGAGGTAATTGTTAACCGCCCGAGCGCCGCTTGGATTTCATGAAAATGAGACACGTTTCAATTGCATGCAACCGGATGTATGTATATATATATATATGTACAAATCCAAAGTCATCCTCCAGGAATTCGAAGAAAGAGGAATCGAGAAGCTCCAAGAAATATCCTTACGCCTTTTATCGTGTAGATTTGTGATTTACGAAAGATCCGTCCGTCCGATTTTAAATCCGACTTCAGTACTGTGTTCCTATCGACGTAGACTACAACTGGACGTAAGTTTTGCTACGTTTTGATATGTGTTGAAATTATGCTACTGTCAGAATTGGATAGGATTCATATATGATGTTCTTGGCATGTTAGACATCGTAGAATCGAAGTCAGATTGAGAAACGGACTGATTATGGAATTGTTATGATTTTCGGAATTGATTTGAAACAGATTCGATATCAGAATTGAATTGTTATCGATTATGAGATATTGGAATTGATATCTGACTGATATAATATGGCTGGGTATATTGAGATTATGCCGTTATGCCGTTGAAACAGAATTTGATTATATCCAGTGTTGAATTGAATAGGTATTGATATTATACTCCTCGATGTTGTTATTGCCAGATTGATATTGACAGGCTTTGAATCAGAGTAACAGAGTGAAAGGTATAAGTCAATGTGGTATTGGGAGACTGACTTGAGTCGGTTTAGACTTGAGTTTCCCTAAATCACATACTTTACTTTATTGCATTTATATTTGCATGGATTTGATTGATGTACTTGTTCTCTTGATTTATAGATAGCAGGTATTAGACGAGTAATCTTGTGACAGAAGAGCCTGATAGTGGCGGGATCGCCACGGGCACATTGCACGATGTCACAAGATAGTGTATTGGCGAAAGTGCCTAAGTCTGTCACCGGATGATTGGCTATCGATGTGGATAGAATTGTAGCTTCTTCTATTACTGGTGATCGGTACCGTATCGATGTGGATAGAATCGTAACTTCTTCTATTACTGATGATCGATATCATATCGATGTGGATAGAATCGGAGTTTCTTCTATTACTGGTGACCGATACTATATCGATGTGGATAGAATCAAAGCTTCTTCTATTACTGGTGATTGATACCATATCGATGTGGATAGAATCAGAATTTCTTCTATTACTGGTGATCGATATGGAATGCCAACTTCTGGAACCGGGATCCCTAGACTAGGATTGAGTCTATTCTGAATTGTAAAGTTACGAGCATTGTCGACAGTCTGATATTGACTATGTTTCAGATTTTGATACATATTGCTGTTATCTAATACATGCTTTATATTTGTTTATATGATTGCATGTTTCGTTGATTTATACTGGGATTATATTCTCACCGGAGTTATCCGGCTGTTGTCGTATTTGTATGTGTGCATGACAACAGGTGGGACAGGTTCAGGGTTGAGGAGCTGAAGAGAGATCGTGATTAGAGTGGAGGCTCCGGACTTGGATTAGAGATAGGGTTGGACACTTAATATTAGCTGTTAAACCTTAGTTGAATAAATGTATGTGATACAGGACTTGTACTTTTATGCTGAGATGTATATACGTTTTATTTCACTACGTTCCGCATTTTAAACAAAAAAAAATTTTAGACCCTGTTTATAATTGATTAAATAGTCCCAATGATGATTAAGAACATGTTTAGCGTCCGGGTCCCCCACAACAGGTGGTATCAGAGCCATAGGTCCAGAACTGTAGGTTTTGAAGACTGAGATAGAAGCTAGTGAGCGGGGTAGAATGAATCTTCTTTCCTTGCATGTGTTTGCTAGCTTGTGATTTATTATGATGTTGAATTACATTATGTCTGCCAGCATGATATTATGTTTTACTACATGTTACCTGAATATCTGAGTTGAGTTGGTAATGTGTATTATTTGAGAATGAATCAGAACCGAGTCTTGATCAGAGGTAAGCTGATCAGAAAGGGACTGAGACGGATTTGTCTCATGTGAATTGCTAAATCTTGTGATCATCAGATATACCTCCTCGAAGAATTCCCGAAAGAGATAGTACTGTGACTGATCAGATAGATGTGTCCGAAACTCCGATGGAAATACAGTTGAAACAGTTTCAGTCATTTCAACAGCCGATTTTGAAGGGTACTGAGACATCTGAGGATTGTGAGAATTGGCTAGATGATATAGAGATACTGTTTGATTCACTTGATTATCCAGATGAACGGAGAATTAAACTAGTGCCCAATCAATTACAAGAAATTGCAAGAAGTTGGTGGATCGCAACCAAAAGAGTATTAGAACAGCGGGGTACAGTGATCACGTGGAAAGTTTGTAAAGCTGAATTCTATTGAAGATTTTTCCCAGGATCGTATCGAGAGGACAAAATAGTAGAGTTTGAGAATCTGAAACAGGGCCTGAATATTGAAGAATATATTGCTAAATTCTCTATCTTATTGCGTTTTGCTCCTCTTATAGCTGTGAATGATGAAGCTGTAGCGGATCAGTTCATCAACGGATTGAATTCAGAGATAGTTGCCTTGATGAAGGTAGAACGACCCCATCATTTCGCTGATGTTTTGAATCAAGCAAAAAGAGCCGAGGCAAGTTTGATTCGACAACTAGGAAGGTTGGATGCGATCCGACCACAGACACAGCAATCCCCTCTCAGAATAGATAGTGGTAGTACGAGTGGGAAGCGAGATTTGCTGAAAGCTCGAAAGAAACAGTTTAAGAAGTTAGGAAGCGGACCGAGTGGTGCATCTAGCTCTAGTGGTTCTAGCCCGAGTTATACTGGATTTTATTGCAGAACCTGTGGAGGGAGACATCCCACAGAGCAATGCCAGGGAGTGACTGGTAGTTGCCGTATCTACAGGCAGCAGGGACACTTTGCTAGAGTTTGTCCACAGAGAGGTTCCCGAAGATTTCAGGGAGCAGAATCATCTGGTTGTAGTGACCGAGGAACAGACCCAGGAGGCATTTGATGATATAGTGACAGGTAACTGTTCTTCTGGGATTATTTTGTGTATGTATTTAGATATTAATACATCTTATACATGATTCTGTATGAATTGCATTGAGACATGCTTTATCTGTTGGGTCTGTATTTACTGTAGTATTGATCTCTTTCCTTTTGGGGAGAGGATATGATATCAGTGAGATTCTGTGACCTCTTGTATACTGCAGTAATATGAGAGTGAAATTGAGTTTGACTGTGTAGTACTCGTGTTGTCTGATTTTGACCGTATTAGTGATATAGTAGACAAGTACAGAACTATTGTAGATTCTTACCAGGAAATGGTAAGATTCGGACCTGAAATGGCCGAAGAATGAATAATATACGGTAAGGATTCTCGATTTTGAATTCCTTTGACATCCGTATTAACTATGATTCGATGATTATCGAAAGGAATGGAGAGATTCCTTATGTATTCAGTTGATTACTGAAATTGAGTATACCATAGACTGATTTGTCAGTAGCAGGAGAATTGCTAAAGTCTTTCCAGATGAAATAAGAGATTTGCCTTATATCAGGAAGAATGATTTCAGCCTTGATTTAACACCAGGTACTGGTTTTATTTTAGAATTCCGTACAGAATGACACTGATGGGATTGAAAGAATTGAAATATCAGTAGAAGAGTACTGGTTGAGAGTTATATCTGATTGAGTGCTTATCTTGGAGATACTTCAGTTCTGTTTATGGATTGATGAATTCTGTGTTCAGAGGTATTTTGATGATTTTATGACGTTTTATCTATGATGTTTTGATATAGTCGCAGCATATGACTGAATTGAATATTTTGAATTGAATATTTGAGAACTGAGATATGATATACAGAACTTGTTCAGATATGAATCTTGATTGAGACAGATTGTATTCGTGGTATGTAATATCTGAATCTGGTATACTTATTGATTTAGTACAGTTGAGGTCGTGATCAGTAGCTGAGACGACATCGATGTCAGAAATGTCAAAATGTCAGAAATGTCAAAAATTCGTAATTGCATGATTGATATTTCGAAGCTGATCCGATATTGTTGTTGTTCTAAATCCATGCTTGATACAGATGGTAGTATATTCTTGAAATTATATACAGTTCAAGCCGAATCAAAGCTGATTTTGAAAACTACAGCAGTTCAAAAGTTTGATCAGACTGTTCAGAACTTGAATTCGAAGTCAGAACAGGGTGTCAATCAGAATATCAGGTAGGTAATACTGTACTATATGTGAATAACCGACTTGTTTGCACCGAATATTTCGAGTCTGAAATGATAAATATGGTCAGAAGCGCACATTAGTTATTCAGCGTTCTTTCTGGTAGCAGAAAAGGTATGATAATTCGAAAAGATAGTTTTGATATAGACAAATAAGATTAATTGTGGCAGAATTTGTACTGATACGTCTGAATTGCCGACAGATGAAGACAGAAAGATAGAAACCTGGAGATTGGTTATATCTAGATTATTGATTCCTGAATAGAAATGGGAGTACATTTCTATGGATTTTGTGATAAAACTACCAAAATCTTTACAAGACTGTGATGTGATGTGATTGTGATTGTGATTGAATGATTGTTAAAATCTGCATATATTATTTTGTATAGAAAGATGTACAAATATGACCAGTCGACTGAGAGTTATGTCAGAAAAGAGGACAGATTGCATTGAATGCCAAAGTTGATTGTATCATACTATGACTTTCGGTTGATATGGTACTTTTGGCAGAGTATACAACAAGGTCTTTCACATATCATCTACAGATTGACGGATAGTCGGAGTGAACTATCTAGACACTGAAGGATATCTGTTGAGCTGTAGTGCTTGATTTTAGCACTAGTTGACAAGATTCATTGTCATTTTGGGAATTGTCGTACAACGATAGCTATAAGATGAATATTGAGATAGAATCATTCGGAATATTTTACAGTGATATCTGTAAATTTTCTTTGTATGGAGATAATATCTCGGAGATACCTGAGATTAGATTGGATAGGATCAGAAATATGACAAAGAAAATGTAACTGATTCAGAAAGAAATGAAGACAGCTCAGAAGAGATAGACTAAATATGCCAACGTCGGACGATGACTGTTGGTATTTGAGGCCGAGGATTGGATATAACCTGGACAGGGATTAACAAATTTGATAGGAGCTGATGAGGTTGATCTATCATGAGCTATTGATTGGTATATACAGATAGTGTATAACCAGTAATTTGGGATTGATTCTGTCACGAGTCATTTCGAGTAGCATTATAAAATTATACTTCTTGAATTATAACAGATTGAAATCGGAGATCTGTGAAAGAAAGGTAATTCTGAATGAAGATTATTCTGCTGTTGAAAATACAGTAAAGTTGACAGGGCATTAAAGAGACTACCGAAAAAAAAAAAAAAACAGAATCTGATATGAGACAGAGATGTCAGAATTGTTCATTGAGATGAGTTTTCTGATTAACCTATACTATACATGTCATTTTGATATCTGAGTTGATTACCTGTGATTTCGGGGAAGAATTCGTATCTTAGGGGGGGAGAAATGTAATGCCCGAGATTTTATATCATGATTAAGCTGAGATTATTGATTATGATTTGATAAGATTATAAACGGATCACTCCGAGATCAGATTTGGGCAAAACATATGAAGTGTGTAAATTTTGGACAGAAATAGTGGCGCCCGAGCGGTAGAAAATAACCGCCCGAGCGCCAGTGTTCAATAGGATTATGTTTCGGGCAGAAGGTGCGGCGCCCGAGCGGTAGTTTGTGACCGCCCGAGCGCCAGTGCATCCCAAGCCGAGTAACCGGACAGAGTGTTCGGCGCCCAAGCGGTAATTGTTAACCGCCCGAGATTTGTGATTTAAGAAAGATCCGTCCGTCCGATTTTAAATCCGACTTCAGTACTGTGTTCCTATCGACGTAGACTACAATTGGACGTAAGTTTTGCTACGTTTTGATATGTTTTGAAATTATGCTATTGTCAGAATTGGATAGGATTCATATATGATGTTCTTGGCATGTTAGACATCGTAAAATCGAAGTCAGATTGAGAAACGGACTGATTATGGAATTGTTATGATTTTCGGAATTGATTTGATACAGATTCGATATCAGAATTGAATTGTTATCGATTATGAGATATTGAAATTGATATCTGATTGATATGATATGGCTGGGTATATTGAGATTATGCCGTTATGCCGTTGAAATAGAATTTGATTGAGTTCTGATTATATCTAGTATTGAATTGAATAAGTATTGATATTATACTCCTTGATGTTGTTATTGCCAGATTGATATTGACATCCTTTGAATCAGAGTAACAGAGTGAAAGGTATAAGTCAATGTGGTATTGGGAGATCGACTTGAGTCGGTTTAGACTTGAGTTTTCCTAAATCACATATTTTACTTTATTGCATTGATATTTGCATTGATTTGATTGAGGTACTTGTTCTCTTGATTTATAGATAGCAGGTATTACGGGTAATCTTGTGACAGAAGTGCCTGATAGTGGCGGGATAGCCACGAGCACATTGCACGATGTCACAAGATAGTGTATTGGCGAAAGGGCCAAAGTCTGTCACCGGATGATTGGCTATCGATGTGGATAGAATTGTAGCTTCTTCTATTACTGGTGATCGGTACCGTATCGATGTGGATAGAATCGTAACTTCTTCTATTACTGATGATCGATATCATATCGATGTAGATAGAATCGGAGTTTCTTCTATTACTGGTGATCGATACTATATCGATGTGGATAGAATCAAATCTTCTTCTATTACTGGTGATTGATACCATATCGATGTGGATAGAATCAGAATGTCTTCTATTACTGGTGATCGATATGGAATGCCAACTTCTGGAACCGGGATCCCTAGACTAGGATTGAGTCTAGTCTGAATTGTAAAGTTACGAGCATTGTCGACAGTCTGATATTGATTATGTTTCAGCTTTTGATTCATATTGCTGTTATCTGTTACATGCTTTATATTTGTTTATATGATTGCATGTTTCGTTGATTTATACTGGGATTATATTCTCACCGGAGTTATCCGGCTGTTGTCGTGTTTGTATGTGTGCATGACAACAGGTGGGACAGGTTTAGGGTTGAGGAGATGAAGAGAGATCGTGATTAGAGTGGAGGCTCCGGACTTGGATTAGAGATAGGGTTGGACACTTAATATTAGCTGTTAAAATTAGAATTTTAAAATAAAAAGGTTAATAAACTGAAATATGAGGTCCTCGGGTTCCTACTACTGCTGACCCAAGCTAGCTCACTGGTCTCCGCCCTCAGTCTCGACCTCATCAATACCTACAACAATAAAGTATAGTGAGTCTAAAGACCCAACATGCATATATCGTGAATAACAAGTAAATATATCATAAAGTTGCATGTAACGTAAAAATATTGTATCGTAAAGCGTAAGGTGAAAATTGTGTCATGAGTAAATATAAACACGTGCATATCTTAAAATCAACGTAAAAGATTTGCTCGATAGAGACCTGACATAAAAATACCATATCGAGATTTATCTAGTAGAGATAATGTTTCAACGCAAGTCGCCTGTAACTTAACATGAACGTCTGATCAGACTAAACCACAGTATACTGGGCGGTAGAGATCACCAGAGCCATTGGACTGGGTCTCTGTACCCATACATAAACGTGAACCGGTCGTAAGTCACCAAGTGGAGAGATCCCATAAGCGTGAGGTGGCCACAAGACATAACGCATGTATCTCAAAATAAACATTTTATATTTTAAGCACGTAATATAATTATAACCCTATTTTCACCGGATGATTTGGATTGTTCCTAGGCTTGCTGCGACCTAATCCTAACATGAGACACATGCAAATAATCTCAACTTGACAAAAGATTCATATCCGAACCAAAAACGAGACCAACGAGACTAAAAACTTAGTTTCCAACCATGGCTTCGTACCAACCCGAACCAACATTGAACCATCGTTTAGCCATTATTAAAATACACCTAACATAATGAAATAATATCCCTAAGAATTGTAATACACGAAAAATAGTGAATGGGGGCCAAAATCATGAAACTCTATTTCGAGAGTCACTTTGGCAAATTGCACCGTAAATTCTCGTACTACCTCTAAACTCGTTCAAATCACGAACGGCCAAAAACATGACTTTTGTAACTCATTGTGGTACTGTCCAGTCCAAGTCCATAGGCTAAAAGCCTTCCAAGAACTCAAACAAGACCCCTGAATCGAAATAATTCTGCTGTTTAAGTGCAGTGGCAGCAGCTGTGCATGTGGTGTTTAATTTATGAAACAAATGGCCATTGGGCTTGAACCACTGGCCAAAGTCTCTTAGCAACACCCTAAGGCGTGACTTGAACAATGTCTAAGGGCACTAGGCCAACCACAATCCAAGCAAACACCTATGAAAACCCAAAGCTCCAACCGAGAGCACCAAATTCTGACTAGAGTGATGTGTTGAATCGTTTGCTGTCTTGTACCGTTCCGGTGGCCATATGATCAACCATGGCTCAATCTAGACATGATGAGGTATTGTGTAAACCATGGCTAAGGGCTAAAAGCTAACCACCATCCACTCAAACCTCCAAACCCGAAGGTTCACTCACCCACGTCCGAAACAAGAAAACCGAGGGGCACTTGTGTTGTTGTTTTAAAATTTTGATGTATTTGTTAACCTAGTCTTGAAAGGCCATCTTGGTCACATCTTAGACATGCTAACGGAGAGTTATAACCATGGTTATAGGCCTTGGGCCAACCAAGATTCGAGCATTCCCTTAGAAAAATCAGACAACAAAATCGTGACTCAACTTGCAACTATGGGAAAGTTTGCTGTCAAGTCTTTAACTTGAGTGCACGGGCTTGAATCAATGAACCAACAACATCCTAACACACTCATAATCATGCCTAGATGCAGCCTTGAGTGCCTGGAACCGACCAACTTGCTATAACCAACAAAACAACCCCAAACGTGAGTTACAAAGCAAATGGCCGAGAAGGCCTGTACAAAATTTTCGCATGGTTGCTGTCATTTTTGGTTTTATTCCTTAAATCATGAACATATAATGGTTTAAAAATATCTATAGGACTTGATTGAAGAGGAAGTAAACCATATATACATGCCTGGAAATTGGTTGAAGAAGAAAACAAACAATACGACGAAAACGGCGCGACGGAGTCGAAGTTTTATTTTTCTTTCTGAATTCCTTGCAGCTAACACACGATTTCTATCTGCTGTTTTATCTGAAAATTTCAAAGGTAGGATGGGAGAAATGGCTGGGTAATGAAGGTGAAGGTTACAAATTAAATGAGGATTTTTATTTAGCAATTCCATTCTTTCTATCCTTGTAGCTCGAGAGATATGGAATGATGTGCTAGATTATTGGATTGAGGGGAATTAGGTGGGGTGTGATGACCGAAATCTGCTAACAATTGCAAGGTAAAAATATTGCTCAAATTTTGTATTTTGAATTCTTAAAGTTTTAAACATTCATTATGTATTTTAATGAAATTATAAACTAACATTTTAATAATTAATAAATTAAATTAGGACAAAATTTTATTGCATGACATGACTTGGTCAAAAAATTAATTATTAAAATGTTAGGTTAAAATTTCTTGAATATATTAGGTCTAAATTAATTTATCTAAATTAGTTATACATTTTAATTTAGGCTTTTAACCAAATATTGGACGTAAAAGAATTTCTTTAATAATTTAAATCCACTTAATTTAATAAATCTTAAAACATTCTTTATCATTAAAATAAATTATTCATTGGCTTAAATTAAATTTAGGAATATTTTCTAATTATTAATCTTATCTCAATTCTCCAAACTATAGTCCGGCCTCGAGTATTTATCCGAAAAGATAAAATTAAACCTCTGCGATTAAAATAAATAATCATGACTTAACGAATTTTAAAACGAATTAAACCCTTCATATATATAAAAAAATCATTTTTAATTTAAATAATAGTAATTATGCATGGCTTATACGTAATCTGATTTTTCGGGTTCTACAACTCTCCCCCTCTTAAAAGAAATTTCGTCCCTGAAATTAAAACTTACCGAATAACTCGGGATACTGACTCTTCATTTATGGCTCAGATTCCAACGTAGCTTCTTTCTCCGAATGATTAAGCCATTTGACCTTCACTAGCATCACTAGTTTGTTCCGAAACTTTTTCTCCTATCTGTCTAAGATTTGCACTGGTCTTTCTTGAAAGGGGATCGGTTACGGTGCCCGGTTGCGCAACGGAAGTTTAAAATTTGTTTCAACAAGAACATGAAAAACCGAGCACCCACTAAGTGTGTAGCAAATACGAAAACACGAAAATGACATTCATAGTGTGTTTAGAAATATTAACTATCAATCACAATGGATTGATGATGGCTCCAACTTAGTTGATATACAACTAATCTCTTGAATGGTAGACACAATCTATAAGCTTCCTTTGAGCACTCCTTGCTCAAAAATTAAGCCCACCACCAACAAGCTAGAACTCTTCTTATTTTGCACTAGAAAAATAAGAGGATTTTTTTTTTTGAGAAGTGTAGGGAATCTTCAACAATTGAAGAAGCCGAATTGGAGAGAATTGAGGCTTGAAATTTCGTCTAACATGAGTGTGTAGAGAAGGGAGGAGTGTTTTCTTGCTTGTTGAAAAAGTAAGACTAGGCATGTGCATGCCATGCCTTGGATATTGAAAAAGTTGTCTCCCAACCCTTCACCTCCCATGCATGCATTCTATTTGGGTTTGTAACAATTACAAAGCCCATGGACTTTTATTTTAATATCTCAAACACATTTGAGCTCATTTAAACTTTACTTGATTTAACTCAAGCCCACTAGTTGAATAATTATTGACAATTGGGTTCTACAAGGCCCAATGTTAATTACTTAATTCAACACTTGAATTAATTTAATTATTTGGACTCTATTAGGTCCACTAGTGTTTAATTAATTCAACACTTGAATTAATTTAATTTAGTCTATAAAATGTTTATGAAAATCACAATTTTCAAATACATTATTTATTTGACCAACTTTTAATTTAGGAACACTTCCACAAATTAAAAGTACTCCTTTATAAGTCGTTCAAGACATTGAACTATTTTACTTCTCAACGAGATCTAGAAAGTTAGTACTTGTGTGGCCCTCAATGGTTCATTGATACAAATAGCTGTGGGTTCACATCTCCATGTGATTCGGACTAAACATGTCCTTATTTAAGCGTACCCCAGTTGCTCCATTCTTACTTATCAGCTCCTTGATAATAAGAACATCAGAACTCAAGTCTGATAGTACCCAACCAATCATGTTAAACGCCTAGCAGCATCGCTTACATGATTCCCTAGGTATCAAATGATAGTGCCTGCAAGAACCATTCAATTATGGTTAACGTACAGTACGGTCCCTTCATCTCATATATCCCGACCGATTCGACAACCATTGGTATATCGAGAGTTGTCAATGAATCGATACTATGTGTCATGTCGTAGTTGCATCGATGGTGTAATCTATGAAACCCCTTTCATAATTACTACCATACTCTGATCAGAGATTTCATACTACATACACATAGGATATCCATACCCGAAGGTAAGCGGTGAATCCCCGACTACAAAGCATCGAATCCTATATGTTTCGACAAAACACCCAACCTTGCCACCTAATGACCCCATGAGAGTCGGTAAACAAGTCAAAGTGCAATGCTAGCACATAGAGTCTCAATGTTGTCCCGGGTCGTAAAGACTAATGGTGTACAACCATAAACTAGGACGTTTCCACTCGATAAGTGAGAACCACTTGGAAAGTCCTATATGGAGGGTTGTCAAGTGCACTCTACCAGAAGCACCTATCTGCATGCTCGGACATCACAATGTCCCCTACAAATGTAACATGGTACTCACATTGCAGATAGTAGTCTCGAACTCGATCGGCCTATAACCTTCTTAGCGGCGGCTGAATCGACTAGGAACTGTTTAGAATATACAGTATTCCAAATATTAGTTTCATGATACTCATCATATGAGCATCTCATATTTTTTCTACTATTTGTATATTCAAGGACTTTATCTATGCAAATAGCATGGGTATACAGATAAAGAAGTGCCAAAACAATAATTTCAAATATTATTAAAATAAAGAATGTTTATACATAGAGTTTCATTGTGAACACTCGGCCAACACTTGGCTCGACGTGCAACTACTCTAACAATCTCCCACTTGCACTAGAGCCAACTACCCATATGCTTCAAACCAATCGATTCGCGATGCTTCTCGAATAATGGTCCAGGTAAATGCTTAGTTAGTGGATCAGCAACATTATCTGTGGAGCCGACTTTGTCAATCGACACTTCTCCTCTTTTCACGATCTTTCGGAAGATTGGGTACTTTCTCAATACGTGTTTGGACTTCTGATGAGACCTTGGCTCCTTTGCTTGAGCAATGGCTCCCGTGTTGTCACAAAATACCGGGACAGGAGCAACTCCATTATGAATGACGCCCAATTATTGGACGAAATTCCTTATCCAAACAGCCTCCTTTGCTGCAGCTGATGCAGCAATGTGTGCGGCCTCAGTGGTGGAATTCACAGTACTGTCTTGCTTGGAACTCTTCCAAGAGACAGCAGCACCATTGAGCATGAATACGAACCCGGAGGTTGACTTCGAGTCATCGATATTGCTTTGGAAGCTAGAGTCGGTATAGCCTTCCAATTTCAATTCTCCACCCCCATAGACCAAGAACAACTTATTGGTCCTTCTCAAATACTTGAGGATGTCTTTCACAGCTTTCCAGTGTGGAAGACCAGGGTTCGATTGATATCTACTCACTACACTTAGTGCAAAAGCCACGTCAGGACGTGTAGATATCATCTCATACATGATGCTACCAATCGCAGATGCAAAAGAAATGCTTGTCATCGCCGCTATCTCTGCATCAGTCTTGGGAGAAATAGACTTGGATAGGGACACGCCATGACACATTGGTAGATGTCCTCTCTTGGACTCATCCATCGAGAACCGCTTCACGATGATATTAATGTATGTGGATTGGGTGAGACCAAGCAATCTTCTCGATCTATCTCTATAGATTTGTATTCCCAATACAAAAGATGGTTCACCCAAGTCCTGCATCGAGAACTTACTTGCTAACCATATTTTAGTTTATTGCAACATTCCTACTTCATTCCCAAGGAGTAGAATGTCATCAACATAAAGCACCAGGAATGTCACAGCACTCCCACTGACCTTCTTATACACACAGGGTTCCTCAGGATTCTTAGTAAAACCAAACTCTTTGATTGTACTATCGAATCTGAGGTTCCAACTCCTAGATGCCTGCTTTAGACCATAAATAGATCTCTGAAGTTTGCATACCATATGCTCACTTCCGATAGATGTAAACCCTTCAGGTTGAGGCATGTAAATCTCTTCCTTAATATCCCCATTAAGAAAGGCTGTCTTGACATCCATCTGCCATATTTCATAGTCATACCATGCAGCTATGGCTAGCAATATCCTTATCGACTTGAACATTGCAACTGGAGAAAATGTTTCTTCAAAGTCAACTCCTTTTCTTTGAGTATATCCTTTCGCCACCAATCGCGCTTTGAAGGTCAATACCTTCCCATCCGCCCCAAGTTTCCTCTTGTAAATCCTTTTACACCCTATGGGAACAGTTCCCTCAGGTGGATCAACTAGATTCCACACTTGGTTCGAATGCATGGAATTCATCTCAGATTCCATTTCTTCAAGCCACTTGGATGAATCGGCATCAGATAACGCTTCCTTGAAGGTCCTTTGATCACATCCGTGGATAGGCTCATCATGGCCCTCTTCAAGAAGAAGACCATACCTCATAGGTGGTCTCGAGACTCTCTCGGATCTTCTAAGAGCTTGTATCTCCTCTCTTGGCTCTTCTGGTGTGGGTTCTACAATTGTGGGTGTCTCTTGAACCTCTTCGAGTTCTATCATCTCCCCTTTTCTATCCAATAGAAATTCTTTTTTCAAAAAGGTTGCATTCCTAGAAACAAACACCTTTATTACTCGGGGATAGTAGAAATAATATCCAACTGAATTCCTTGGATATCCCACAAAGTAACATAAAATGAATCGACTATCCAATTTATTTCCCACTACCTGCTTCACATAAGCAGGGCACCCCCATATTCTAAGATAAGAATATTTGGGATGCTTACCCATCCATATCTCATATGGTTTCTTATCAACTGCCTTTGAATGGACATTGTTCAACAACAATGCCGCTGTCTCAAGCGCATATCCCCAAAAGGATGGTGGCAACTCCGTGAACCCCATCATAGACCGAACCATGTCCATCAAAGTCCGATTACGACGCTTCGAAACACCATTCAACTGCGGCGTAGCGGGCGGAGTCCACTGCGAGAAACTCCCATTCTCCCTAAGATACTCTTGGAACTCGGCACTCAAGTACTCACAACCTCGATCCGATCAAAGTGTCTTGATGCTTCGTCCCAACTGTTTCCCTACTTCACTTCTGAATTCTTTGAACCTTTCAAAGGCTTCAGACTTGTATTTCATCAAATACTCATACCCATACCTCGAAAAGTCATCGGTAAAGGAGATGAAGTAGGCATGTCCATGCTTAGTGGTGATGCTAAGCGGACCGCACACATCGGTATGGATCAAATCCAATAACCCTTTGGCTCGCTCCACATGGCCCTTAAAGGGAATTTTGGTCATCTTTCCTTTTAGACAGGATTCACAAGTCGTAAGAACATTAATATCAGACATATCAAACATGCCCAGTCCCACTAGCTTGTTCATCCTTCTTAGGGAAATATGTCCTAATTGAGCATGCCATAATTGTGCCGAATTTAGAGTATCTTGATTTCGCTTGTTTGCTGTTGTTATTGCTTGGACATTGTTTAGTGGAATATCTTCCAATTTTAAGGTGTAGAGATCGTTTTCAAGTTCTCCAGTACCAATTAAACATTCGTTATTGTAAATGTTGCAAACACCTTTGCTAAATAAACAAGAAAATCCATCTTCATCAAGCATAGAAATGGAAACAATGTTTTTCACCAATTCAGGTACAAACAAAACATCTGTTAAAATTAACTTAAAATCATTGTTCAAAAGCAAGTAAACATCTCCTATGGCCTTGGCAGCAACTCTTACTCCATTGCCCATCCTCAAGAAGGTCTCACCTTCCCTAAGCCTCCCACTTCTTCCCATCACCTGCAACTCATTACAGAGATGTGAGCCACAGCCGGTATCTAATACCCAAGAAGTAGAGTTAATTGAAATATTTACTTCGATATAGAACATACCATTTCCAGAACTCTTTTGGGCACGATATTCCCTGCAGTTATGCCTCCAATGTCCAGGCTTCTTGCAGTGATGACAGATGTCAACAGTCTTGTCAGCCTTCATTGGTGTGGCTGCCACAGCGGGACTCGGAGTCTGCCTCTTCAAGGGCACGTTCTTCTTGGGACGTTGGAAAGAATGTTTCTTTCCCTTCCCACGTGGATCAATCTTCGTGCCAGATGAATAACCCACAAAAAGAACCGGCTTCTCTTTCTTGATGATGGACTCAAAGGTCACAAGCATGTTCACCAACTCCTCAAGGGTCGGCTCCATCTTGTTCATATTGAAATTCACCACAAAAGGATCAAACGAGCTAGGCACTGACAAGAGCAACACGTCGGTGGTCAACTCCAAAGGCAACATCAAATCCATGCCAACGAGCTTGTCCACGAGCCCAATCAACTTCAGGCCATGCTCATGGACCGAGGCCCCATCTCGAATGCGCAAAGTGATCAGCTCCTTGACGGTAGCATGCCTAGGAGGTCGAGTCTGCTGACCAAAGAGCTCCTTGTGATGCAAATGAATGTCAGCATCACTCTTTGCATCCTCAAAACGCATCTGCAGCTCATCATTCATAGAAGCCTGCATATAACACCTGGCTTTCAAGTCATGGTCACACCATTCCTTGTAAGTCTGCAATTACTCAGGAGTGCAGTCAGTCGGAGCCTCAACAGGGGGCGACTCAGTCAGTGTATATGCGATCTTTTCCGAATTCAAGATGATTTTTAGATTCCTTAGCCAATTGAGGTAATTAAGTCCGGTTAAAATATGTTTGTCGAGTATAGCAGACAACGGATTGCGAATCGAAGACATTGTCAAAATTTGTACTGAAAAGTATAACAGATAAATGTTAATGACTATTTTAAAATATTTGGTAAGATATAAAGTATGGAATTTTACTTTATAAATATTTACTCCTACTGTTTTCACATCTTTCACTACCCTCTAGTGACAACGGGAAACTCCTTTCCTACGTAGGTATGCAAGGTCCAATTAGCGAATTATGATCCCGAATAATATCAGCCAATCATAATTCTTAAAAGGTAGTTTCCAATTGCATCTCCATGCAAACCTTTACGTAAACTTTTGTCTCACGTTTGATTAGGACCTAATAATATGACGTCGTTCATCTTTACGGGTCAAGCCTTACCCATCGATGTTGAACCTTAATGGACGGTCGCCATGAGTTCCCTCAATAATATGAGCCGAAATCATGGGAGTTTCACGTAGTTCACATCACCATGTCAATGGATGTCACAGCTTTCCGGTGTCCAAGGTCCCCCCAAAAATATGAGCCGAGCCCCAAAGACGGGTAGTGTTCATCATGCACTCATTGTCGATGGAAGACATGGAAATTACAAACACCTTTATAATTCCCCTTTTCGGGCTTGATATTAATTTTGAATCTTATAAAAAATGAGGTTTTTTTAATTTTGAAAGGTCTCATCATTAATTTTATTTTAAAAGCTCGCCTTGTTTGATCGTATGATTGCCAGATTCATGCAACTTTGTTATTATCATAATAATAACGCACATACTCATTATTTATAATATATCATGCATATATTATAAACAGTAAACAAAACAAGGATGATCAATCGCCCCAAACTAATGGCCCGTGTGAGCTAAACACGGGCCTAGGTCCAATCCTAGGGAAATGCATGGGATGAAAATGCAACTTTTACATAATCTTCCAATATTTACATATCTTCGATCTTCATAATCATCAAAGCCACCATCTTCCAATCTTGATCTTCCACTATACTAATATTTACAAATAAATATCCATGGAAAATAGGGATACATCTCATGGGGGTGGGAACGGGCCATAAACCAAGCCCACTTTAAATTTGATAATTATTACAATCATTCAACAAAAAATATCCTAGCATACACCTAGCAAATTGGGCTTGGGCTTTTGATCATCCTTCATACATAATGTCACATATCATACAACATCAATTAATTATCACAATAATCAATTGATCCAATATTTTATATCTTGATCCAATCACTAACTGCCACGATTATAAACTAAATTAACAAAGTATACAAACTCCTTTGTCTACTTTCCAATTAATTTATTTATAACCGAATTTCTTGTAAATCACAATTTACTATAAATAATTAAAGTCCAACTTCAATTATTTATTTCATGAGAAAATATTTGCAACTTTTGTAAATTTAAACTTAAGGGCCCAAAAAATCATTTTTCACCAAAAATATTTTGGCTCATTTAAATTTCACAAATATGATAGCCATCTAATGGCCCAACAACTTCAAGGACCATGACACTTAGAAAATCCAAAACACTTTTGAAAACCCTAGTCGTCATCGCCGTCGCCGGAGCTCCGTCGCTGGATTCCGGCCAACTTAAAATTATTTTTTTTTTAAAAAAAACATGGGGCTGTTCGGGCAGCCCCTCGGGCTGTTCGGGCAGCCCGACCAAAATGGGCAGCAACATGCTGCCCAAAACCACCCCTCGACGGCCTCGATTTTTGTTGTAAAAATTCATCTCAAGCGGTTAGAAATCGACCTCAACATAATATTATGTATATTCTACACAAAATAGTATCCTTAGCTCTGATACGGTGCCCGGTTGCGCAACGGAAGTTTAAAATTTGTTTCAACAAGAACATGAAAAACCGAGCACCCACTAAGTGTATAGCTAATACGAAAACACGAAAATGACATTCATAGTGTGTTTAGAAATATTAACTATCAATCACAATGGATTGATGATGGCTCCAACTTAGTTGATATATAACTAATCTCTTGAATGGTAGACACAATCTACAAGCTTCCTTTGAGCACTCCTTGCTCAAAAATTAAGCCCACCACCAAAAAGCTAGAACCCCTCTTATTTTGCACTAGAAAAATAAGAGGATTGTTTTTCGAGAAGTGTAGGGAATCTTCAACAATTGAAGAAGCCGAATTGGAGAGAATTGAGGCTTGAAATTTCGTCCAACATGAGTGTGTAGAGAAGGGATGAGTGTTTTCTTGGTTGTTAAAAAAGTAAGACTAGGCATGTGCATGCCATGCCTTGGATATTGAAAAAGTTGTCTCCCAACCCTTCACCTCCCATGCATGCATTATATTTGGGTTTGTAACAATTACAAAGCCCATGGAATTTTATATAAATATCTCAAACACATTTGAGACCATTTAAACTTTACTTGATTTAACTCAAGCCCACTAGTTGAATAATTATTTACAATTTGGTTCTACAAGGCCCAATGTTAATTACTTAATTCAACACTTGAATTAATTTAATTATTTGGACTCTACTAGGTCCACTAGTGTTTAGTTAATTCAACACTTGAATTAATTTAATTTAGTCTATAAAATGTTTATGAAAATACATTTTTCAAATACATTATTTATTTGGCCAACTTTTAATTGAGGAACACTTTCACAAATTAAAAGTCACATTCCCCTTATAGAAGTCATACTTCTATTTTTCCTTACGCTTATAAACTCCTTTATAAGCCGTTCAACACATTGAACTATTTTACTTCTCAACGGGATCTAGAATGTTAGTACTTGTGTGGCCCTCAATAATTCATTAATACAACTAGCCGTAGGTTCACATCTCCATGTGATTCGGACTAAACATGTCCTTATTTGAGCATACCCCAATTGCTCCATTCTTACTTATCAACTCATTGATAATAAGAACGTCAAAACTCAAGTCTGATAGTACCCAACCAATCATGTTAAACGCCTAGCAGCGTCGCTTACATGATTCCCTAGGTATCAAATGATAGTGCCTGCAAGAACCATTCAATTATGGTTAGCGTACAGTACGGTCCTTTCATCTCATATATCCCGATAGATTCGACAACCATTGGTATATCGAGAGTTGTCAATGAATCGATACTATGTGTCATGTCGTAGTTGCATCGATGGTGTAATCTATGAAACCCCTTCCATAATTACCACCATACTCTGATCAGAGATTTCATACTACATACACATAGGATATCCATACCCGAAGGTAAGCAGTGAATCCCCGACTACAATGCATCGAATCCTATATGTTTCGACAAAACACCCAACCTTGCCACCTAATGACCCCATGAGAGTCGGTAAACAAGTCAAAGTACAATGCTAGCATATAGAGTCTCAATGTTGTCCCGGGTCATAAGGACTAATGGTGTACAACCATAAACTAGGACGTTTCTACTCGATAAGTGAGAACCACTTGGAAAGTCCTATATGGAGGGTTGTCCAGTACACTCTACCAGGAGCACCTATCTGCATTCTCGGACATCACAATTCCCCTACCAATGAAAGATGGTACTCAAATCGCAGATACTAGTCTCGAACTCGAGCGGCCTATATCCTTCTTAGCGGCAGTTGAATCGACTAGGAACTGTTTAGAATATACAGTATTCCATATATTAGTTTCATGATACTCATGATATGAGCATCTCATATTCTTTCTACTCTTTGTATATTCAAGGACTTTATCTATGCAACAAGCATGGGTATACAGATAAAGAAGTGCCAAAATAATAATTTCAAATATTATTAAAATAAAGACTGTTTATACATAGAGTTTCATTTTGAACACTCGGCCAACACTTGGCTCGACGTGCACCTACTCTAACATTTCTTCATAAGACAGGTTCGGAGTGAGCTTCAACGGTTCAAAGTTCAAGACATGCGAATGATTCGCCATATATTTCCTCAACATAGAGACGTGAAACATGTTGTGTACTCCGGCCAGATTCGGCGGAAGAGCAACATGATAAGCTAACATCCCAACCCTGTCGAGGATCTCAAATGGTCCGATGAATCTCGGACTGAGCTTTTCTTTCTTCCCGAATCGCATGACACCTTTCATAGGTGCTATCTTCACGAAAACATGGTCTCCAACGGCAAACTCTAGATCTCTCCTCCTCTGATCTGAATAACTCTTCTGTCGACTCTGAGCAGTCCTCATCCCAGCTTTGACTCCCAACTCCCTGAGAAATCGAGGACACATGCATGGAGAAGATCCTCCAAAATCTGGATAACTCTCTCTGACTGACCATTCGTCTGAGGATAGAAGGCTGTGCTAAACAACAACTTCGTACCCATAGCTGAATGCAAACTCTTCCAAAAGGAAGAAGTGAATCTGGGATCTCGGTCAGACACTATAGAAACAGGAATACCATGAAGTCTGACTATCTCTCGGATATACAACTCTGCATACTGAATCATGGTGAAAGTCGTCTTAATAAGTAAGAAGTACGCTGACTCGATAAGACGATCAACAATCACCCAGATAGCATTTGACCCTCTAACTGACTTCGGCAATGTAGAACCCGTAACTTATGCTACGTATAAGCCATGCATAATTCTAGTATTTAAATTAAAATTATGTTTATTGCATGAGTATTTAAATTTAATTATTTTACGTAGTAGTTTAACTTTATTATTTCAGTTAATTCAGAGAGGCCGGACTGGAGTTGGAGCTTTGAGATAAAATTTAAGATTCATAAAACGTTCCCAGGATTTATTTTAGCTAGCTAGTAAGTTAATTTAAGTTAAAAGGAGGTTTGAGGATTTATTTAAACAACTTGAGGTGAGTAGAAAACAAATTCATTTAAGTTCCACAATTAATGGGTAATTCACTAAATTATTTAAAAGATAGGTAAGGCTTTTAAGGGTTATAAATTTATTAAATAATTAACATTTCCCCTTGTAATGCCCGAATTTTAAAAATAAAAAATAAAAAAAAATAATAATAAATTTTACTGTTCACGGGTACTGTTCACGGTACTGTTCATGGGTACTGTTTAAGCGCTGCGGCGCTAGCAAGTAGCGCCTAGGCGCTAGAGCTGCGGCAATTTTGGCGTCGCGGCGCCAGAAAGTGGCGCTGAGGCGCTAAAAACACGAAAAATAAATATCTAAGTCAATTTTCACCTCCTCCAATCATTTTTCTCCTCCCTCACACAAACCCACATGCATTTCCTCTCCATTTTCAAACTTCTTTCTAATTTTATGGGAGATATTCTCAAGAAAATTATGAAATGAAGTTAGATTTGTGATCCTCTCATAACGGGCTTCATGAGGATGTAAATATTTCCCATTTTTGTTCAAGTCTGGAAATGGGTTGAAGTTTAGAATTTATATTTGAATTGATATTTGAGATATTAAGATATTTAAGATGTTGTATTTGAGTTGGTTTGAATTTAAAAGGGATATGAGAATAGTTTCTTGTTTATGTGCGAAGAACAATTTCCACACTTTTTGTATTTTGTGTTTATGGGACATTTGTGTTTGGATTTTGGAGTTATGTTCTTCATCCAACTTGTAGATAATCAAGTTACTTCGATTTGGTTCAAGAATAACTCAATTCCATGAAGAATTGAAAGAGATATGCTATATTTACTAAACCTGGTCTAGAATCCCGAGTTTGTGTCCATGGCTTATGTTTACTCGAATTCTGGTATTAATCGGTTAGGATTCCGAATTTGGTTTTCAAATAAAAGTTATAGAACATTGTCTTGTCTTCTAAATGATATAAAATGGGCTTGATTCCATTGAGTATTGAGGGAATTATGCTCCAAATACTAAACTGTGGCAGATTTGTACTGATGCAGAATTCGTGGGAATTATGTTGTATGTTTCAGATTATGAACAACATAGTAAATTACTTTATTTGACAAAAGTTTATGTAGAAGAATTGTTGGGATTTGAGTTTTCTTGCATATCCAATTGGCGGATCTTGATTTGAAGCCGTATTTAATTAATTATGAATTTTGTACAAAAACAGCTCTGTTTTAATAAATGATCCTAGTTCTTGAGTTATAATAGACTTCAGAGATTCAAGACTTCTCACTTACACATTTCGATCTTCGTTTGGTAATATTTGAAAGGTATGTTACGGTCGATAACATACGAGGTAAAAATATCATTTTTATTTTAAATTGAAAATTCTATGGCTCGATGAATTACTTGTGATTTGATGATGATTGTGGCCTTGAGATGAGTTTATTATAATATCGAAATGATGATATTGATTTGCATCCTTACATTCCATATTGAGCCACTTGTTGATTCAGATTTGATATGGCGGAGGTCGCCTTGATTTATTGATTTTTTGGACGTATGGGGCTATAGTTGAGTTGGCATAGTGTATGCGGAGGTCGCTGCTATGGCCTGACACTCTCTATAGGCGCACCATAGTCCTGGGATTGTAGAACACAGCAACCCACCCCGAGCGGATGAGTCGGTGGATGTTGCTGGGGGAATCTCTTTCCTTGGGTACCCTATGACCAGATGATTCACTTGATCTTGAGATTTATTGATAGTCCACAGCTTCTAATCATGCATTGCATTATATTGCATCTTTATGAATTTAATATGAAATATTTGTCACTTTAATTCTCATATGTTATTGATTGTATCATACTGGGTTTATACTCACCGGCATGTCCTGTACCTCTTGTTTTCATGTGCTTGACGGTAGGTGAGGCGAGGCTTGGGATGCCAGAGTCCAGCTGAAGGCGAGGAGATACGAGTTAGAGTGGGATTCTCGGGTCTTAGGAGCTATTTTATGATGTTGGGATTTCTTTATTTTGGCATGTTGAAAATTTTATTTCAAATATTTGAGACAATTAAATTATTTTGACGATGTTTATGTGGATTTGTGAACCACAAATTATATATTTTACTCGATCATTTGGTTTGTTACAATTATAATTATTAGTATTAGATATCGGACCCGGGGCCCCACATTAGGTGGTATCAGAGCGTAAGATATTTGGGAATAAGGTAGATCGAGTCAGTTAGAATTGATTGATCATGTGATATAATTGTTAGCATTTTCATTGTGCTATGATGTGAAATACATGATTTAATTTGAGATATTATATTGTTGCGTTTTATTCGAGATTTTTGAGATTGTTGAGTCTCGAGAGCCAGAGATGATTGATACAAGATTGAGATGATTGTGATTTTGTGATTTTATATGTGTTTGATCTATTGTATATCAGACATGGCTACTCGAGGTAGAGGTTGTGGTAGACATAGACAGAACGTACCAGTGGCACAAGATCAGGGCAGTGCTACTCATACTCAGATGGATATAACTCCGACTCCAATGTAGATACTGTTAGCCAGATTTCAGTCTTTGCACCCACCGATGTTGAATGGTACCGAGAATGCATTAGAGTGTGAGAACTGGTTGGAAAATATGGATCAATTATTTGAATCTCTTGACTATCCAGATGATCGTAGAATCAAGTTAGTTGTTCATCAGTTATTTGATGTTGCTAAGACTTGGTGGATCATGACCAAGAAAGCTTTAGAGAGTCGAGATACGATTGTTACCTGGGATATTTTTAAATCTGAATTTTATCAGCGTTTCTTTCCTACCTCTTACAGGAAAGATAGGGGAGCCGAGTTTGCAAATTTAAAGCAGGGAAATTTGAATATTGAGGACTATGTTGCTAAGTTCTCGAATTTACTGAGATTTGCTCCTCATGTAGCATCCGATGAAGAAGCTAAGGCCGATCATTTCATAAATGGTCTTAACCCTGATATCTTTACCTTGGTTAATACCGGAAGGCCTAACACTTTTGCTGAGGCTCTTGATCGAGCCCAAGGAGCTGAAACCGGAATCATTAGGCAGAGAGGTTCTCAGATGCAACGACCCCAACAGCCACAGTATAGACAGCAGTTCAGACAGGGTAATAATGGCGGTAATAGTGGCAACATAAGAGAGCAGTTTCGGGCTAGAGGCAAGCAATTTAAGAGGCATGGCAGTAATTTTTCTAGTTTTAGTGGATCAAGACACTCTGGTTCAGTTCAGAGCACTGGTTATTCAAGTCCGACTTGTGGTCAATGTGGTGGTCGACATTATACCGATCAGTGTAGAGGAATCTCGGGAGCTTGCCTCTTGTGTAACCAGGTGGGACACTATGCTCGAGTGTGTCCTAACCGTGGCAGTGATATTTCTCAGAGTGGGGGATCATCGAGACAGACACCTCACCAGAATCGTCAGAACCCTACAGTTCATTCCTATCAGCAGTCAAACCGATCAGATCAAAACAAACAGAGTGGTAGCCACAGAGTAGGACAGCCACCTAGACAACAGGGTCGAGTTTTTGCACTCACGGAGGATGAGGCACATAATGCTCCAGATAATGTCATTGCAGGTAATTGCTTTCTCTCAGGTTATCCTGCTTATGTTTTGATGGATACTGGTGCATCACATACTTTCATAACTGAGCACTTTGTCTCATTGTTTTCACTGCATTCTATGCCATTATCATCTACATTATCTATTTCTACTCCACTGGGCAAAGTGATGAGGTCAGCAGAAATGATAAGTGGTTGTGAATTTCGTTATGAGGATAATGTCATTGAGCTTGATTGTATTGTGTTGGAGATGTCTGATTTTGACTGCATACTTGGTATTGACATGTTGACAAGATACAGGGCTACTGTAGACTGTTTTCAGAAGATTGTTAAGTTTAGGCCTGATATGACAGATCACTGGACATTCTATGGTAAGGGTTCTCGAGCTAAGATTCCTTTGATATCTGTTTTGTCCATGACTCGTTTGTTGCAGAAAGGAGCAGAATGTTTCTTGGTTTATGCAATTGATATTTCAAGGTCAGTACCTAAATTGGCAGATATTCCAATTGTTAGTGAATTTTCAGATGTATTTCCAGATGAAATTCCAGGATTTCCTCCAGTCCGAGAGGTTGAGTTCAACATTGAGTTGATGCCAGGTACACATCCTAATTCTACAGCTCCTTATAGGATGGCGCCAATTGAACTGAAGGAACTAAAGGAACAACTTGAGGATCTATTGGCTAAAGGATATATAAGACCAAGTGTTTCACCTTGGGGCGCTCCGGTTTTATTCGTGAAGAAGAAAGATGGGTCTATGAGGCTTTGTGTCGATTATAGACAGTTCAATAAAGCCACAGTAAAGAATAAGTATCCTTTGCCAGGGATTGATGATCTCTTTGACCAGTTGCAGGGTTCTTCTGTATATTCTAAGAGTGATTTAAGATCTGGATATCATCAGTTAAGAGTTAGAGAGGCAGATGTGCCTAAGACTGCTTTTCGTACCAGGTATGGGCATTTTGAATTTTTGGTAATGCCTTTTGGGTTGACCAATGCTCCTGCGGTATTTATGGATTTGATGAACCGTGTGTTTCAACGGTATATAGATCAATTTTTTGTGATCTTCATTGATGATATTCTTATTTATTCAACATCTGAATTTGAGCATGCCAAGCACTTGAGAGCTGTATTGCAGATTTGAGAACTGAAAAGTTGTATGCTAAATTATCCAAATGCGAGTTTTGGTTGGATAGAGTGGTTTTTCTTGGACATGTGATTTCGAGTGCTGGTATATCAGTTGATCCGAGTAAAGTTGAGGTAGTCATCAATTGGTCTAGACCGACATCAGTTCCTGAGGTGCGTAGTTTTATGGGTTTGGCAGGATATTATCGTAGATTTATTGAAGGATTCTAACAGATTGCGAGGTCAATTACCCAGTTGACACAAAAGAATGCACCATTTATTTGGTCTCCGGCATGTGAGGCTAGTTTTGTTGAACTTAAAAAGAGATTGACTAGTGCTCCAGTTCCGACTATTCCATCAGGTGTATGAGGATTTACAGTGCACACTGATGCTTCACATCAAGGACTGGGTTGTGTATTAATGCAGCATGGTCGTGTTGTTGCCTATGCTTCAGGACAGTTGAAGCCACATGAGTCTAAATACCCAGTGCATGACTTGGAACTAGTAGCAGTGGTTTTTTCTCTAAAGATTTGGCGTCACTACTTGTATGGGGAGACATTTGAGATATTCAGTGATCATAAAAGTTTACAATACCTATTTTCACAAGCGGAGCTGAACATGAGACAGAGACGTTGGTTAGACTTGTTAAAAGACTATGATTGTGAAATAAAATATTATCCAGGCAAGTCTAATGCAGCAGCCGATGCCTTGAGCAGAAAAGTATGCAGTATGTCCTTGATCACTAGCAGTGTATCTGATCTAGTAGAAGACTGTTGTCTTTCTGGTTTGGATTTTGTGGTAGATACTCAACCTGTAAGAGTATTTGTGATTCAGGCAGAGCCAGAGTTGTTTGTAAAAATTAGAGAGGCCCAAAGGGTAGATCAAAGCATTCAGAAATCAGTTGAACTCGTCAGATCAGGACATCGGTCAGAATTTCAGGTCAATACTGATGGTATTTTGTTTGTGAATGATCGTATTGTAGTTCCTAATAATTCAGAATTGAGGATACAGATTTTGCGTGATGCTCATTGCAGTAAGTTCAGTGTACACCCTGGAAGTAAAAAGATGTACAATGACTTGAAGAAACAATTTTGGTGGAAAAGAATGAAATCTGAAATAGCAGAATTTGTATCTCGATGTTTGAATTGTCAATAAGTGAAAGCAGAAAGGAAGCGTCCAGGAGGTCTTCTGCATAGCCTTAAGGTTCCAGAATGGAAGTGGGACCATATCACCATGGACTTTGTCACGAAATTGCCGAGGTCGTCGAGGGGTTGCGATGCAATTTGTTTTATCGGTGACAGATTAACCAAGTCTTCGTGTTTCATTCCTTATCAGATGACATATAGCCATGATCAGATGGCTAGATTGTACATCAGAGAAGTTTTGTGATTGCATGGTGTGCCTAAGTCCATTGTATCAGATCGTGATCCTAGTTTTTCTTCTCATTTTTAGCAGAGTTTACAATAGGCCCTTGGTACTCGTTTGAATTTGAGTACAGCATATCATCCTCAGACAGACGGACAGTCAGAACGTACTATTCAGACATTAGAGGATATGATAAGAGCTGTAGTGATGGATTTCGGTATTGGTTGTCAGGATTCGTTACCACTTGTCGAGTTTTCTTATAACAACAGTTATCAAGTGAGCATTGGAATGTCACCATTTGAAGCACTATATGGCAGGAAGTGTCGATCTCCTTCGTATTGGGACGATTTATCTGAAGCACCAATTATAGGACCTGATATGATAAGAGATACGACAGAAAAGGTGAAATTAATTCAGAGTCGTATGCGAGCTACTCAGGATAGGCAGGCTAAGTATGCTAACATCAGGAGACGACCATTGATTTTTGAGAAAGGTGACAGAGTTTTTCTGAAAATATCTCCTTTCCGTGGTACAGTTAGCTTTGGAAAGAAAGGAAAATTATCACCGAGATTTGTAGGTCCGTATGAGATTTTGGAACATGTGGGTGATTTGGCTTATAGATTAGCTCTTCCTCCTGCATTATCGGGTGTTCATGATGTTTTTCATGTGTCTATGTTGAGAAAATATCATCTAGCTCCTTCTCATGTACTTCCACCTGACGAGGTTGAGTTAGATCAGACTTTGAACTATATTGAGAGACCGATTAAGATTCTAGACAGAAAAGATAAGCAACTCAGAAATAAATTGATACCGTTGATTAAAGTGAAGTGGAACAGACATGGTGTCGAGGAGGCAACTTGGGAATTAGAAGACAAAATGAAACAAAAATATCCAGAGTTATTCAAATGAAGTATGCTTCTATGTTCAGTCTTATTTTCAGTATTGATGATTCTATCGTAGACTTGCAATTGATTATTTGATTTCGACGACGAAATCTATTTTTAGAGGGAAGGAATTGTAATGCCCGAATTTTAAAAAATAAAAAATAAAAAAATAATAATAATAATTATAAATTTTGCTGTTCACGGGTACTGTTCACGATACTGTTCATGGGTACTGTTTAAGCGCTGCGGCACTAGCAAGTAGAGCCTAGGCGCTAGAGCTGCGGCAATTTTGGCGTCGCGGCGCCAGAAAGTGGCGCTGAGGCGCTAAAAACACGAAAAATAAATATCTAAGTCAATTTTCACCTCCTCCAATCATTTTTCTCCTCCCTCACACAAACCCACATGCATTTCCTCTCCATTTTCAAACTTCTTTCTAATTTTATGGGAGATATGCTCAAGAAAATTATGAAATGAAGTTAGATTTGTGATCCTATCATAACGGGCTTCACGAGGATGTAAATATTTCCCATTTTTGTTCAAGTTTGGAAATGGGTTGAAGTTTAGAATTTATATTTGAATTGATATTTGAGATATTAAGATATTTAAGATGTTGTATTTGAGTTGGTTTGAATTTAAAAGGGATATGAGAATAGTTTCTTGTTTATGTGCGAAGAACAATTTCCACACCTTTTGTATTTCGCGTTTATGGGACATTTGTGTTTGTATTTTGGAGTTATGGTCTTCATCAAACTTGTAGATAATCAAGTTAGATTCGATTTGGTTCAAGAATAACTCAATTCCATGAAGAATTGAAAGAGATATGCTATATTTACAAAACCTGGTCTAGAATCCCGAGTTTGTGTCCATGGCTTATGTTTATTCGAATTCTGGTATTAATCGGTTAGGATTCCGAATTTGATGTTCAAATAAAAGTTATAGAACATTGTCTTGTCTTCGAAATGATATAAAATGGGCTTGATTCCACTGAGTATTGAGGGAGTTATGCTCCAAATACTAAACTGTGACAGATTTGTACTGATGCAGAATTCGTGGGAATTATGTTGTATGTTTCAGATTATGAACGACATAGTAAATTACTTTATTTGACAAAAGTTTATGAAGAAGAATTGTTGGGATTTTATTTTCTTGCATATCCAATTGGCGGATCTTGATTTGAAGCCGTATTTAATTAATTATGAATTTTGTACAGAAACTGCTCTGTTTTGATAAATAATCCGATTTCTTGAGTCACTTCAGAGATTCAAGACTTCTCACTTACACATTTCGATCTTCGTTTGGTAATATTTGAAAGGTATGTTACGGTCGGTAACATACGAGGTAAAAGTATCATTTTTATTTTAAATTGAAAATTCTATGGCTCGATTAATTACTTGTGATTTGATGATGATTGTGGCCTTGAGATGAGTTTATTATAATATCGAAATGATGATATTGATTTGCATCATTACATTGCATATTGAGCCACTTGTTGATTCAGATTTGACATGGCGGAGGTCGCCTTGATTTATTGATTTTTTGGACGTATGTGGCTATAGTTGAGTTGGCATAGTGTATGCGGAGGTCGCTGCTATGGCCTGAACACTCTCTATAGGCGCACCATAGTCCTGGGATTGTAGAACACAACAACCCACCCCGAGCGGATGAGTCGGTGGATGTTGCTGGGGGATTCTCTTTCCTTGGGTACCCTATGACCAGATGATTCACTTGATCTTGAGATTTATTGATAGCTTACAGCTTCTGATCATGCATTGCATTATATTGCATCTTTATGAATTTAATATGAAATATTTGTCATTTTAATTCTCATATGTTATTGATTGTATCATACTGGTTTATATTCACCGGCATGTCCGGTACCTCTTGTTTTCATGTGCTTGACGGTAGGTGAGGCGAGGCTTGGGATGCCAGAGTCCAGCTGAAGGCGAGGAGATACGAGTTAGAGTGGGATTCTCGGGTCTTAGGAGCTATTTTATGATGTTGGGATTTCTTTATTTTGGCATGTTGAAAATTTTATTTCAAATATTTGAGACAATTAAATTATTTTGACGATGTTTATGTGGATTTGTGAACCACAAATTATGTTATTTACTCGATCATTTGGTTTGTTACAATTATAATTATTTGTATTAGATATCGGACCCGGGGCCCCACACCCCTCCACTTAATTAATGAATTTCGGCCACCCTTAGTGTCTAGACTATTCCTTTGCCAACTCACCCTTTGAACCATTCTTTGTTATGTTAGCATGCTAATCTCTTTTTTTTTAGTTATTAGTCAACCTTAATTAATTAATTAATGAGCATTATCCTAGTCTATATTAGCAAGGAAATTCGATCACCTCATTCTAGTAGATTCATCCAATAATCATTTGTTAGCAAACCAAATTCATATTTCAAAATGAGGAGACTTGGTCTTGCCATTCCACCTATATTGCTACCTTTCCTCTTCACTATCTTAACAACCATTTCCCCTCTCCCTCACCACCGAAATTCAGTAGCATTCAGACCATTTTCGTGAGTTTTAGTGGGGAAAAACCGAGAGCACTTAGAGGAAGTAATCGAGTAAGAAACCAGGAAGCAAAAGCGCTCCACCTCCTTCGCGCCGTATCGTCTCATTCTTTTGTTTTTCTTTCAAACGAAACCAGGCATGCATATATTCTTCCTTGAATCTTCAATCAAGTCCTATTATCATTTATTTTCATTGCATGAACATCATTTCCATGGAAAAAACCGAAAGACACCAAGAATTTTCAGAAAAATAAACATGCAGATTTCGGTCCCTCCATTTCAAGCTTCACGGTTTCATTGGTTTTGATGGTTTCAGGTATTGGTTCGATTCCAGGCTTCCAAGGCGACATCTAGACATGTAATAGGATGCATTAGGACCAAGTTGGTCCATTCATGTCACCCCATGAACACTGGAAGTCGAGAAAATGTCAGCAACTCCTCATTTGTGTCCATATGAGTTTCGAAAACTCAGTTTGCTGTCAAAGGGAAAAGTTTCTGATCATGGCTACCCAAAAGGCCTATAGCCATTGTTAGAACACTTCCCTAGCATGTCTAAGACGTGAATAAGTCGCCCTTTTGGTGGCTTGGTCCAAGGTGAATCGGTTTTTACAAAATAAAACAAGAACAGCCCCTTTTCCCCTTCGGCCTTCACATTTTACAGCAAGTATGGTTCGAGTTTGGTTGAATGGTATGGATCTTGGTTGGCCTATGGCCCTTAGCCACGGTTCATACCATGCCCCTAGATGTCTAGATTGTGTCATGGTCAATCAAATCGCCATTGGAACGATCTGTGACAGTAAAACAAGAGCAACGGCCCGACGTGCAGAATTGGTGCTCGGGTAGGACTTTTCGGATTGTTGCTGGAATATTTCAAATTTTGGATGGCCTATGGCCCTTAGCCATGGTTCAAATCATTCCTTGGGATGTTGGTAAGAGTCTCTGGTCGGTGGTTCAAGCCCCAATGGCCGGTAGTCTCGAAAACGACACAAGAAATGCGATTGCACAGCTGCTGTAATTTGACAGCAAGGGGTGCTGTTGTTCTCAGGCATGTTTCGAGTTCTCGGTTGGCTTTTAGCCTATGACCTTGGACTGAACAGTGCCTCATCAATTTAGAAAGGTTATGTTTTTGTCCATTTGCGATTCGGATCATTTTTGAGGTCGTACGAGAATTTACGGTGTGATATACCAAATTGACTCTCGAAAGAGCGTTTCATGTTTTGGCCTCCATTCACCTAGATTTCGGCCCTCACCATTTTTGAAGCATTATTTCATCATTTTAAGCGTATTTTAATCATGACTATATGACGGTTCAGTGTTGGTTCGGGCTGGTTCGGGGTCATGATTAAATACGGAGTCGTTGGACGTAATTGTCGCATTTTCGGATTTAATTGCATAGTTGGACATTATAAAGCTATTGCATATTTTTCATGACACATTTAGGTTGCAGCGAGCCTGGGAGCGATCCAATCCAATCAGTAAAATTATGACATGATATTTAATTATGTTAATGAATTATATTACGTGCAAAAAATACAAATTTTGAGATTTATGCGATATTGCTTGTGGTCACTTTACTGTCATGCTTAAGTTCGGTCGCCAGTTACCGGCCCGGTCGCCAGTTACCGGTCAGTTCAGTTGTTTCACCCAGTATACTGTGGCAGTAGTCTGATCAGACATACATTATTAAGTCCGGTTGCCAGTTACCGGCCCGGTCGCCAGTTACCGATCAGTTCAGTTCAGAGACCACTTGCGTAGACCATAATCTCACCAGAAAATTATTACAGTTATTTCATGACAGGGCTCCAAGAGCAAACATTTTCATTATGATTTTCAGTTCAGTTATGCACATATTATAATTGCTTACGACAAGTTATTTTCACATTATGTCTCATGACATGATATTTTTATCCCATGCAAAACTTTATTATTTATTTACTTGTTATTTACGATATATGCATGTTGAGTCTTTAGACTCACTATACTTCATTTTTGTAGGTGCTGATGATGATGTCGGGATCGAGGGCGGGGACCAGTGAGACAGCTCGAGTCGGCAGTAGTAGGACCCGAGGACCTCAGTTCAGCATTTTTTATTATTTGATTGCTCAGACATTTTTATATATTGTTGGATAAATTTTTAACTGTTGTTTCAAAAAATGTTAATTTCTTCCGCTGCCACTTTGAACATCAAACTTTATTTATCTGTTCAACTACGAATGGGGCAATTTTATTTATTTAAAAAGAAAAATTTTAAATTATCCGCAATTTTTCAAGCACGGATTTTTAGGCCTTTACAGGTAAACCAACCACGAAGTCCATTGTAACATTCTCCCACTTCCACTCGGGAATAGGAAGAGGTTTGAGCATACCTGCTGGTCTCTGATGTTCCGCTTTCACTAGCTGACACGTCAGATACTCGGATACAAAATGTCTAAAATCTTTCTTGATCTCGGGTCACCAATACAACAACTGCAGATCTTTGTACATCTTCGTACTCCCATGATGAATAGAGTACGGCGACAAATGGGCCTCCGATAAAATGTCCGCTCGAATAAAATCGCTGCTAGGAACCCACATTCTGTCTCGATATCTCACAATGTCGTCGCTAACTGTATACAAGATACTGCCCTTGGCCTCATCTCTCTGCCTCCACTTCGTCAACTGCTCATCTGCTGGCTGTCCACTGCGAATACGGTCTAGAAGAGAATACTGAATCGTCAAAGCAGATAGACGGGGAACTCTACCTCGAGAATATGTCTCTAGGTCAAACCTCTGTATCTTAAACTGAAGAGATCTCGGAATCACCAGATGAGACATCACTCCGACTTTCCTGCTTAGCGCGTCCGCAACTACATTAGCATTTCCAGGGTGGTAGCTAATGTCACAGTCATAGTGCTTCACTAGCTCCAACCAACGCCTCTGACGCATGTTCAACTCTTTCTGCGTAACAAAGTACTTGAGGCTCTTATGGTCGGTAAAGATTTAGCACTTCTCTCCGTACAAATAATGCCTCCAAATCTTCAAGGCAAATACTACGGCTGCCCACTCTAGGTCGTGGGTAGGGTAATTCTTCTCATTGATCTTCAACTGACGAGAAGCATATGCTATCACCTTCCCATGCTGCATCAACACTACGCCCAAACCGAGCTTCGAAGCATAGGTATACAAAAAAAAATCTCTGGGCCCTGACGGCATGTCCAATACTAGTGCTGAAATAAGAGCTTGCTTCAGGGAATCGAAGCTCTTCTGACACTCATCGCTCCACACGTAATTAGCGTTCTTCTTTGTCAACGACGTGAGTGGAACTGCAATAGAGGAGAATCCCTGGATAAACTTCCGATAATATATTGCTAGCCCAAGGAAACTACGGATCTCTGATGCATTTTGCGGCACAACCCAATCTCTGACTGCTGCAACTTTCGCTGGGTCTACCTCAATACCACTGATAGAAATGATGTGGCCTAAAAATGCTACCTTCCCTAACAAGAACTCGCACTTACTGAACTTCGCGAATAGCTTGTGCTTTTGCAAGGTCTGCAAAACTGCGGTCAGATGTCTGATGTGATCCTCTTGATCCTTTGAGTAGACGAGAATGTCTTCTATGAATACTATAACGAACTGATCAAGATACAGCTGAAATACGCGATTCATGAGATCCATGAAGATCGCTGGTGCATTCGTCAAGCCGAACGGAATCACAAGGAACTCGAAGTGGCCATAACGAGTCCTAAAAGCAGTCTTGAGAATATCGGCGTCTTTCTTCCTCAACCGGTAATAACCAGAACGCAGATCAATCTTTGAGAATACTGAAGCTCCCTGCAACTGATCAAATAAATCTTCGATCCTCGGAAATGGGTATTTGTTCTTCATTGTAACTTTGTTAAATTCCAGGTAATCAATACAGAGCCTCATCGAACCATCTTTTTTCTTCACAAATAAGACTGGCGCTCCCCATGGAGAAAAACTCGGACGAATGAATTCCTTTTAAAGAAGTTCCTGAATTTGCTTCTTGAGTTCTGCCATCTCTGTCGGTGCTAATCGGTACGGTGCTTTTGAGATCGGTGCGGTACTTGGCATAAGCTCAATAGAAAACTCCACCTCTCGCACAGGTGGCATACCAGAGACGTCATCAAGAAAAACGTTTAGAAAGTCTCTGACAATTGGGACATCGAAGGCTGACTGACTGGGTGTCTCGGGAACAGATACAAAAGTCGCTAAAAACGCTCGACACCCTCTACGCATGAGCTTCCTAGCCCGGATACAAGGTATAATACGTGGTAAAGGAAAATACCTGTCTTGTTCGAATAAGAACTGCTCTCTCCCAAGCGGTCAGACTAGAACAAATCTCTGCTGGAAGTCAATCAAAACTATGTTCCTTAACAGCCAGTCCATACCCAGGATGATATCAAATTCTGGCATCGGCAATACGATAAGATCCGCATAAATAAGATTTCCATGAAGTTCGAGGTCTATGTCTCGGTCCACATTAGTAGCTGTCAGCTCCTCTCCAGAAGGCAGTACTATTGAATACGCTATGTCTAGCCCAATGGTCTTGACCTTAACGAAATTTACAAAGGTCTCCAAAATGAACGAATGAGTAGCCCCTGAATCTATCAAGGCATTTGTAGCTGAACCAGCTATAAAAATACTCCCTGAAAATTTGGAACATCATGCTAAACCAGAAATTTTACAAGAATTGAAGTTATAGACATGTGAAGGTCAAAGTTCTTCTAACCTAATTTCCCGAAATAACACTGACTAGAACATGCAATTCTATCCCAATTTCAAAGTTCAAAATTTTAACCCAAACTCTCAAAACATTAAATCTCAAATACAAATTTAAATCTTTAAGATACCTGTCAAGAGCATCGTCTCTCGGTTTGTCTCCGCTGCATGGAGAGCAAAAACTCTGCCTTGGGTAGGCAGATTCTTTTGAGGGCAATCCTTCAGTAAGTGGTCAAGACTACCAAACTTGTAGCACTTCCCCGAACCATACCTACAAACTCCAGTATGGCGGCGTGTGCACTTGGCACAGAATGGATACTCCGAGGCCCTCGGGACTACACGTCCCTGCTGCTGTTGTGCTCTATTCTTGGATGGGCCGTGGAAAGGCTTCTTACTCTGATGCTGCTGTTGAGGAGGGCGGGGCGGCGCCTGAAATGGTCGATTACTGTGGCGATCGCTCTCAATATCATTCTGATCCTGCTCTGCAGCTAGAGCTCTGGAGAAAGCGACATCATAGGTAGTAGGGCTAGTGTAACGCCCCGAAAGTTTAAAAAATCCACGCAAACCACATGCATACAATTATTGAATTCTCTTGTATTTTAATTAAATGTTTTAATTGCATGGATTAATTATGTTGGGCATATTTGCATGTTTTTCGAGTTGCGATCGAGGAACGGAGACCGAGGGCTGAAAAATAGAAAATATTTTTATTGGTTAATTGTTTTTAATTATTCAAATTAAGGGTGATGCCTTTCCATATTTTTTAAAATAAGGAGTTTTGAGGTGATTTTATACGCCGGGACGTAATTTTTATCGGTGTTAGTTTTTCAACAAAAATACGAACTTGTTGGCAACCCGACTAATAAATTCACAAACTTAAATAAACAAAATTATTTTTAACATTCTAGTTAACCACTAATGGACCTAATTTATTTACTTAATGGGCCTAAGCTTGATTAGTATTTTTATTAACTATTTAATATGTGAATTGACCCCAAATACTCCTCATACCACACGCCCACTTTCCCCAACAAATCAAAACTCTCCCTTGCAAACCAACTCACGGTACACACCAAATATCCAAGGGAAAAACTTCAAGTTTTTGCAAAGGTTTTCTACCCGTCGTCTCCTCGCCGTCGTTCTTCGATTCGTCATCGATTTTTCGTGCGTTTAAAATGCAAAGACACGTCATATTCTTCTTTTACTCATCATCACATCATATTATGTATTTGTTTATGAAAATTGCATGAAAACAAGTTACACTTTGCATTATTTTCGTTTTTATGCATCTAGTTGCCTAAACTCATGAATTAATCCATCAAAACATGATTTAAATGTTCATGAAGGGGCTGCCATGATTAGAGCATGTTTAAGGGTGAGTTTACACATGTTTAAGGAACTAGAACGCACACACAAACACAGCAAAAACGAAATAAACAAGCTGGAACGAATTCTGGTATGGCTTTGATCAAGGGGTGTGGCTTTGGGGATTTCTGCTGGTGGACTCGGCCAGGGAAGGCTGGGGCTTGATAAGGGGTCAGCCTAGGGTCTGGTAGGGTCCTATCATGGTTGGACCCGTGGCTAGGCGGTTAGGAAGAGCCCATGATCACATGGACTCTTCCCTCGCATGCTTTTGGTGCAGCCGAGTGCTACAATTTTCGAGGGGTTAGGGACTGGGCTAGGGTTGTTCAGGCGATGGCTAGGGTGGTCCAAGTGATGGCTCAGGGTTGTCCAAAGTGGTTCAGGGAGGCTAGGGCTCGTTGGTGGCCGCTGTAAAGAGTCCCACGCAAGTAGGACTCTCGCACATAAGGGGACGCGCAGGTGCAGTCCATGTACAACACCTTGCTGCTTGGGTCAGGGATTCAGGCTGGGGGTGGCTCGGGTCTGGGACTGGTCTAGGGTCAGTAAGGGTCATGGGTGCTCAATGGTTAAGGGCTGGTAGAGTCCTAAGGTAGCTAGGAGTCCTAGTACAACTAGAACTCAAGACACACACACATGCAGAAACATGGGCCAAGTTACAGCAGGGTTTGAGCGAGTTAAGGGCTAGGTCCAGGGGTCATGGTTGGTCAGTAGGGTCCCTAGGTGGGTTGGCAAAGATTTGGCTCAAGCGTGGCTCGAGTAAATTACGAGATGGCTCGGTGTGTTCGATAAGGTGTCAATTTCTAATTTAATTAGACTAAAATTGAATCAATGGGTTAACGGGGGTGGCTCATGACTTGGAAGGGTATATTAAATCTTTAAAATGTTATGTTAAAAATTTGGGATCAAAATAATGAGTTTTGGATTTATTCGGGATTTAATCGCCGCATGAAACGCTAATTAACGAGTTAATTGAAACGCCTAGTTTTAAGCTTTATAAAATTATGAAAAATTATATTTAAGATTAAATAATTATTAGAAGTCTAATTTTTTTATTTGGGAATTGTATATTAAGGTTTGGGTTAATTCGAGATTAAAACGCATTAATACGTCACATTTAAAGATTAATTTAAAAGTCATCGATTTAAGCCAAATAAAATTATGAGAAATTCATGTAAGCTTAAATAATTATTTGGGACATGTTAGAGTCAATGAAATTAAGAAAAAGTCAAAAACGAAAAATTTACGTTCAGGTGTAAAACGGTCTTTTTAAACCTAAAAAATAGTAAACGTCATGGCAGTGCCCTAAATGCTGTTTTTATAATATTATGACTATTTTTGAATGTTTATGAGTTGTTCATGATTAAATTATTATTTTTTTATGTCCATGGATTTTTATGATTTAAGGTTGACATTTAAAAGACATGTTGCATGCTTGGTTTCAAAAATAAAGATGATATGTGATGCATGATTTTTATAAAGTGATGGAAATGTAAAACGTTGAAGGAAGTGAAGTAATTGTGACTATAATGATGTTATGTGGAGATATCGTGAGAGTTATGGTCCCAGTTGGAGCCCGACCTTCGTATTTCCCGTGACACCATTGAGGATTTGAGGTCATGAGGTTTGAGGTAAGAATGAGAATATCGTGAGGAGAAAAGGCCCCAGAGGGAGCCCATTTATGGGAAAAGGCCCCAGAGGGAGCCCCGACGATCGTATTTCCATTTGAAAGAGGATAGGCCAAGGCTCAGTTGACCGGTGAGAGTGTCGCTGATGTCCCCGCCACCCAGTACTATGGTTACATGTAGATGGATCCATCGACTTTTTGAGGTTTGTGGAAAGTCACAATTAACGATCTGAATTCAACAAAGGAATAGGAAAAAAAAAAGGAAAAGGAAAATGTTTATGATCATGATAAAAGGTTTTATGATATGTTTTGAGGAAAAAGAAAAAGGCTAAGGTGTAAGTTATGCATCATGAAAACGTTTATGAAAATGTTCATGTTAAAGTTTATGCATCTTCAAGAAAAAGATATTTTAAGTACAAGTATTTTTCACTGTTGCTTGTGGTTTTGTACGTATTATTTGTTTTAAAGATTATGGTGTGTTGAGTCTTTAGACTCAATAAGTGTGATGGATGCAGGTGAGGTTGAGGGAGGTCTTGATGGATGATTTGACTGGACTTAAGGCGCACACAACCCGAGGACCAGCGCTTCTATATTTTCGCATTTACGTTTTATGATTCATAATTTACGTTAAAAAATTTAAGACAATTTATTTGTGCTTTTGAGATATTTTTGAGAGGTTTAGTATGGGCTATACTTTTCAAATTTATTGCTTTTTAGGTTGGTTAAGTTTTGAAATTTCATTTTTATGACTATTTCATTTGATTTTTAAAATGCTAGTTGTTTGATGTTTTATTTTAAAAGGGTAAAATATTTTATAAAAATATTTTAATGTGCTATATGTAAAGGGCCGAAAATCGAGTATAAAAAAAATATTCGAGTACTTTTTATGAAAAAGAAAGGCAGACGTTTCAGCTAGCCACCCTAACATCACGGCGCAAGATCGACCGTAGACTATCCAGAAAATGCCTCAACTTGGCTCCAGCATCATTCGCAATCAGGGGTACAAAATGGCAACCCCTCTCAAACTTACGGATAAACTCTGTAGTAGTCATGTCTCCCTGTCTGCTCTGTAGTAGTCATGTCTCCCTGTCTGAGGGTCATAAATTCTCTGGTCAATCTGGAACGCACCTCGTGAGTAAAATATTTAGAGTAGAATACCGATGTAAAGCGTGTCCAGCTCAGAGTAGCCAAATCCAAGGCTACAGATGCACCTTCCCACCACAGACAAGCGTCTCCTCCAAACAGATAGGTTGCACAACGAACCCTATCCTCATCCCCAAGCTCCATGAATACGAAAATAACCTCAAGAGATTTAATCTAACCCTCGGCAACCAAAGGATTTGTCCTCGCAGAGAACTCCTTCGGTCTCATCTTCATGAACCGCTCATAGGTAGCCTCAGGCCCTGTCTGCCTGGCTACCCCATCATTGTTCCCCGCAAAATGTGCGAAGAACGGAGTCATTCCGGCTAACATCTGGGCATTCATGTCTGGTGGAGGGGGTGGTGGTAAATCTCTCTCTTGCATATGATCCTCACCGTCCTCATGACGATGCTCATCATCTCTCATGCGATCATGAATGCGTCTAGGAGGCATGCTGTTCCATATATAACCCATACGTAACCAACATGCATAATTCTATTATTTCTTTAAATTTAAACAAGTGCTGCATAATCATAATCTTGATATAAAAGGTTTCATGGAAACATGTTAAAATTTTTCATGCTTTAAACGAAATGCGAAAACGTAAAACTTACAGACCGAAGACGAGACTTCATGAGCTTCTCGAGATCAGTAGTAGTACAACCCTTTACTAGAACATAGGCTCTGATACCAACTGTAAAGGCCCGTAATTCGTATTCATATTCTTCGGGGAGTTATTAAAACCTTTTTTTTTACATAAATAACTTGCCTCATTCATAAAATAAATTAATGAATAGACTTAACTTTAAAATAACAGTGGAAGTAAATATTGTTTTTCAAAACAACAACTTAAAAATAATCTAACACATAAAATTTGAATTTGAAAATAAAAAGGTGAATAAATTGAAATATGAGGTCCTCGGGTTCCTACTACTACTGACCCAAGCATATCTTAAAATCGTACGTAAAAGATTTGCTCGAGAGAGACCAGACATAAAAATACCATATCGAGATTTATCTAGTATAGATAATGTTTCAACGCAAGTGGCCCGTAACATAACATAAACATCTGATCAGACTAAACCACAGTATACTCGGAGGTAGAGATCACCACAGCCCTTGGATTGGGTGTCCGTACCCATACATAAACGTGAACCGGTTGTAAGTCACCGGGTGGAGAGATTTCATAAGCGTGAGGTGGCCACAAGGCATATCGCATATATCTCAAAATAAACATTTTATATTTTAAGCACGTAATATAATTATAACCCTATTTTCATCGGATGATTTGAATCGTTCCCAGGCTTGCTGTGACCTAACCTAACACGAGACACATGCAAATAATCTCAACTTGACAAAAGCTTCATATTCGAATTAAAAACGAGACCAACGAGACCAACAACTTAGTTTCCAACCATGGCTTTGTACCAACCCGAACCAACATTGAACCATCGTTTAGTCATGATTAAAATACACCTAACATAATGAAATAAAATCTCTAAGAATTGTAATACACGAAAAATAGTGAATGGAGGTCAAAATCATGAAACGCTCTTTCGAAAGTCACTTTGGCACATTGCACCGTAAATTCTCGTACTACCTCTCAACTCGTCCAACTCACAAACGGCCAAAAACATGACTTTTTTAACTCATTGGGGTACTGTCTAGTCCAATGCCACAGGCTAAAAGACAGCCAAGAACTCAAACAAGACCCCTGAACCGAAATAATTCTGCTGTCCAAGTGCAGTGGCAGCAGCTGTGCATGTGGTGTTTAATTTATGAAACAAATGGCCATTGGGCTTGAACCACTAGCCAGAGTCTCTTACCAATACCCTAAGACGTGACTTGAACCATGGCTAAGGGCACTAGGGCAACTACAAACCAAGCAAACATCTATGACAACCCAAAACTCCAACCGAGAGCACCAAATTCTGCCTAGAATGATGTGTTGAATCGTTTGCTGTCTTGTATCGTTCCGATGGCCATATCATTGACCATTGCTCGATCTAGACATGATGAGGTATTGTGTGAACCATGGCTAAGGGCTAAAAGCCAACCACCATCCACTCAAATCCCCAAACCCGAAGGTTCACTCACCCACGTCCAAAATAAGAAAACCGAGGGGCACTTGTGTTGTTGTTTTAAAATTTTGATGTATCCTTGAACCAAATCTTGAAAGGACATCTTGGTCACGTCTTAGACATGCTAAAGGAGAGTTCTAACCATGGTCACAGGCCCTGGGCCAATCAAGATTCGAACATTCCCTTATAAAAATCAGACAACAAAATCGTGACTCAACTTGCAACTATGGAAAAGTTTGCTGTCAAATCTTTAACTTGAGTGCATGGGCTTGAATCAATGAACCAACAACATCCTAACACACTCATAATCATTTCTAGATGCAGCCTTGAGTGCCTAATACCGACCAACTTCCTGTAACCAACAAAACAATCCCAAACGTGAGTTACAAAGCAAATGGCCGAGAAGGTCTGTACAGAAATTTCGCATGGTTTCTGTCATTTTCGGTTTTATTCCTTTAATCATGAACATATAATGGTTTAAAAATATCTATATGACTTGATTGAAGAGGAAATAAACCATATATACATGCCTGGAAATCGGTTGAAGAAGAAAACAAACAATACGACGAACACGGCGCGGCGGAGTCGAAGTTGTATTTTTCTTTCTAAATTCCCTGCTGCTAACACACGATTTCTAGCAGCTGTTTTCTCTGAAAATTTCGAAGGTAGGCTGAGGGAAAAGGCTAGGTAATAAAGGTGAAGGTTACAAATTAAATGAGGAGTTTTGATTTTGCAATTCCATTCTTTCTATCCTTGTTGCTCGAGAGATATATAATGATGTGCTAGATTATTGGATTGAGGGGAATTAGGTGGGTGTGATGACCGAAATCTGCTAACAATTGCAAGGTAAAATATTGCTTAAATCTTGTATTTTGAATTCTTAAAGTTTTAAACATTCATTATGTATTTTAGTGAAGTAATAAATTAAATTAAGATAAAATTGTATTGCATGGCATGACTTGGTCTAAAAATTTATTATTAAAATGTTAGGTCCTAATTTCTTGAATATATTAGGTCTAGATTAATTTATCCCAATTGGTTATACATTTTAATTTAGGCTTTTAACCAAATATTGGACGTAAAAGAATTTCTTTTATAATTTATATCCACTTTATTTAATAAATCTTAAAACATTCTTTATCTTTAAAATAAATTATCCATTGGCTTAAATTAAATTTAGGAATATTTTCTTATTATTAATCTTATCTCAATTCTCCAAACTCCAGTCCGACCTCGCGTATTTATCCGAAAAGATAAAACTAAACCTCTACTATTAAAATAAATAATCATGACTTAACGAATTTTAAAACGGATTAAACCCTTCATATATATAAAAAAATCGTTTTTAATTTAAATAATAGTAATTATGCATGGCTTATATGTAATCTGATTTTTCGGGTTGTACATGGATTTTGTGGCTTTTGTGGTGCTTGCTTCTTGACTTGACTTTGAGGCTTTTGAGGCACTTGAGGTCTAGGAGGACCCGTATATGGCTTATTATTTTGTTGATTATTGTTCTGATGTTGTTGCCTTTTGCGCTGTAACTCAAACTCGATGTCCTTCAAGGATTGCTCAGACTGGAATGCATAAGTAACTCCAGTAGCATAATCCAAAGGACGCATCATCATAACATTATTCCGTATAGTAGGTCGTAGGCTATCCGTAACGTGGCTAAGCTTTTCTTCTGCATCCCTGGCAGTAAGGGGTACAAAGTGACAACCCCTATCGAATTTCTTCACAAACTCCGCAACAGTAGCCTCTCCGTGACGGAGAGTCATAAATTCCCGTTTTAATCGGCTTCTAACATCAGCGGTAAAATATTTTTCATATAACATGGTTTTGAATTGAGCCCAAGTGAATATAGCAAATTAACGCCCTGCTCGGCTCCTACCCACCATAATGAAGCATCGTCTCTAAACAGATAAGTACTACACCTCACACGGTCAGCATCTCTCATATCCAGGTTGTGACGTACCGTACTTTTACTACTATTTAAAATTTGCGGAAAAATAAAAATTTTCTTAATGAGTAATCATCCTTCAAATTTCGATAAAAATATATTGTTCCTCCAAAATATTTGCGAAAAAGATGATAAATAAAGTTTGCTAGAGTAATCGATAAACATCGTAAACAATCCCCTTAAAAATCCAGAGTATTTGAAACACGCATAAAAATCTTAAAACATGGGCGGTCCTCGGGTTTCGCCTCCTGCGCAGTCCAAGTCGGCTCATTGGTCCCCACCTCTCGTCTCCTCAAACTCATCCTCACCTGCATCGATCAAGTCTAGTGAGTTTAAAGACTCAACACGTATAAACTAGAAGTAACGAGTAATACGTAGTAAAACCACACGCAACTTCAAAATAGAGCGGACATATTGGAAACGTAAATCTGAACATGACAACATAAACGTACTTGAGCGTGATCATAATAGCATAACATAGACGTGCCATAATCATAAAAACTTTTCTTAAACATGATTGTATACTTGAACATACAGACTTCATCATTTTGCGTAGAGGCATGTTTCAAAGCAAGTGACCCATAACATAATCGTCTTATCAGACTAAACCACAGTACTGGGATGACAGGGACGTATCCACTGCCACATACATGAGATCACCGTTCATAATTTAACGGGATGATTGGTCCACGTTCATAATTTAACGCTTTTCAATCTCGATCTAAACCCGTTCATAATTTAATGGGCGGATTGGTCCCCGTTCATAGTTTCACGCTTTCCAATCCTAAACATAATTTGGTCACAAGACATTTAGCATACCTCAAAAACTTAAAAAATTTTCTTGCACGTCAAACATACTTACTTGGCGGTGTGGGATTCGTTGGACTTCGATTGGGGCCGTTGCCGCACTTACTAACATGAATTCCAATGCTTAATCTTGCATAACTTAGACGTAAATATCATGCTTACTTACGAGCTCAATCAATTCCTTTAGGACGTTCTAAAATTCCCATGACTCGACCTTGTATATCATTGTACTAAACCATGACATCAAACCTCAAAGCATACTATAAAATTTTCCCAAAATGACAAGCACACGGACCTCGTGCCCAGGTCCGGCTCCGGGTCCTTGTCCGTTCGGTTAAGTGTGTCGTGAAGAAAAGGAAAGGCACGGATCCCGTGCCTAGGTCCGGATAGGGGTCCGTGTAGACTCTGCAATTTGACCCTTCGAAGAAAACAAAGGCACGGACCCCGTGCTCTGGTCCGTGTGGGGGTCCGTGTCCCCGCGGTAGGAGAAAACCCGCGAATTTTTCTGTGCAAGAATTTCTTAACGTTCTAAACTCGATTGCACGGACTATTAACCGACACCCCGAGACCCATCTTAGCATGCTACTACATTGACAATATTGGTACAAACACCTCGAAACAACGGCGTTAAACCTACGACACAATGCAACTCAAAACATGGAGATTGACATCAAATTGTTTCCTACGACTTTTAGCGAATTCAAGTGCCTATCGACACTAACCGGTAACCCAAATGCCAACTCAACAACATACTAAGCATATCTATACGCAGCAACGATCGCTCGTCGATCTCCAACGAAGCCTGCAATAATAAAACTTCAAGAACGCATCAATACATAATTTTCTGAAAAACGCTGTTTGAGCAGTCCCACGAAAAACGCCATAACTCACTCAATTGTTGTCCAAAAATTTTTAATCTTATATCAAATCGAAGGTATCAAAAAGTTCTACATATGTTGTGTTAAAAGTTTTCTCAGAATCACTACCGAAAAATCGCAGTAATTAAAATGACAGTAAAAACGTAAATTTGTGATCCAAAATCGTTTCAAAATTGATCTAAACATTATTGCTCAAACTTCTACTCATCACACCTGAATTTTTACGCATAAATATCAACACAACGCATAATATGACGAGATCGATACAGGAATGAAAGAATATACGTGCCTTTTGATATTTAAAAATACCGAAATGACGATACCGACGCGGAGACGGAGCGAAGGTTGATCCGGGACGAACGTGGCTCGATTTTTCTTGAAGAAAAGTGACGAAAACTTGCTGGGAAATTGAAGAGGTATGGGCAGCTATTAGAGGAATAGCAAAGAACCCTAGCTATCTAATTTTTTTTGTTTTCAAATCATTGAAATGAAATGATGAAGATGAAGGGTGCAAAAGTGTTTTAATGTGTGTATGTGGGTACGTGTGTGGTGTGTGTAAAAATGGGTGTGTGCGTGAGTTTAGTAATTAGAGAGAAATTATGTCCTTAATTAAATAATTAATTGCCTAATTAAGGGATAATCAAGCACGGGTAAATAATTAATAATGGGAAAAAATTGTGCTTAATTAATAATTAATTGCCTAATTAGGGGATAATCATGCATGAGTAAATAATTAATAATAAAATAATACTAATCTAATACTAATTTTTCCAACACCTCTAATTTAAAATAAAATGCACAAGTGACACATCTTTCAAAGTTTAAAAACTTATAAAATCACTTAATAATCAAATTAGGGTTTAAAAATTATAGAAACTAAATAAATCATTTAAAATAACACTTTCTTGTCTTAAAATAAAATACCAATTTTAAAATTGCCAAAATCGTCGTCGGTCTCCTTTCCTCGATCCCGCATCGAATAATCGCCTGAAACATGAAACTTAAGTAAAATGTTTTAACGTGGATCAACTAAACATATTATAATTTAAAATAATGCAAATTCATAAATCATGAATTAAAATCCAAATTAATGAGATAAACATGCGTTAAAACCATTTAATACAATACATAAGAAATTTAATAACTTGCATGCATGTGGTTCGCGTGGACCTCAAATTTTCGGGACGTCACAATCTATCCCCCTTAAATTGAATTTCGTCCCCGAAATTCGCTTATCCTCGATAATCTAAAAGTTTAGATTTTTTATTCTAGTATCCCAATAATCTATGCTTCCGCTGCGCTACTCTGATAAAATTTAAGTTCTAGGCTGTCCTTACGTCTTTTGAATCCAAATTAAATTGCCTATCAAAAACCTCGTTCGCGAATCACAACTTAAAACGACTTATGGCGTCTTAGTTTTACTTTACTATGACCTCGAATTCTGACCTTTCTCACAATTCCCAATATTAGAAATGGAGGTTCAAACTTATCGTATCTTACATTCCTTATACTATCCCGTAATGTTCATCGATCTATTCCATTAGCATTTATGCAGTTCAACTTAAAAAATCTTAGCACCAAAAGTTCTGTTCAACTTCTATCCTTGGTACTACAATCAAAAGTTAAACCTTATCTTAACCCCATAATAATATTGACCCACGATCATTGAATCGAAACTTTACCTTACGACACAAAACTTACGTAAATTAGCTATTTACAAGTACATCCCAAATATAAAATTGTTTCTAATATTAAATTTCGAGTAACATTAATCCATAAAACCCCAAAACATACAATATCGATCTTCTACTTAAATAATAAAACCTTCCTAGCATCAAACACATGCTTAAACTATTTCCTTCCCAATTACATTATAGTTGAGGCCTAAGATACTTTGACCTTCCTCATTGGAGCGAATGTCACACTTTGATGTATCCTCAATACTTAATTCATTCTAACGTATAAAACTTAATAAGTTTCCCACTGTTAATGATGGACTAACTCTAATAAATCAACTTCACTTATAACCCATAGAATTCTAGAATCCTCATATAAAGATTTTAGATTTCTTACTCGATATAAATCTTAACATTCGTCCATTGGTAACCTATGTTGAATACAACTAATTCTCTTTTGTTTTTATTCCACCCAATATCCCCGTATGAACACTTATTTCATAAACTTAAATTTCAAACTTACACAATCCAAGTAGTCTTAGATGACCTAATTCCAGTATTCATATCCACTTAATCCTAAGCTTCTTAATGACTTACACAGATTCCTCAAGACAAGGTGCTTGTCTCACTTCATACATGCGTCTAAAAAGTAATATAACCAACCATCATACGCAACTTTCTAGCAAAAATTTAACCCTAACAAAGGTATAACTTTAACTGTTAAGATCATGACTAAAAGTTATGCTACATCAAACCTTAAGCTCCCAAAAAAATAAGTTAACTTACTGTCTAATCTTATAACTTGACTAATTGATCAACTTTATCTTAAATTGTTATCATTCTAAATTCTTAATATGCCTCTGCATTATTCCACTAACACTTAGATTTTTAAGTCTAATATTGATTCATCCTACAATGCTCTTGATTACCATTTCTTATAACATTATAACCCAGTTATTACAAGGTTCTAAATATCTTTTCAAGCCTAAATAAGAGAAAATTCCTATCATTCAAACAATTCAATTCTTACTTATTACTAAACTAATCCCCGAATTTCTTAACAATTGAAAAATAAATTTCTAATTTCCTTGATATTACCCAACTTTGTCCATAATTTTGAAAATCTTACAATTATCCTTAAGTTCTTTGCGTTCCTACTTCCATTTTACAGGTTTTCCGCATCATAAGTTCAATAATATTAAGCTTATTAAATCCAAAAATCAATTCTTATAACCAATCTTACATTTCTATCAATACTTAAAATCCCAAAATACACAATTTTTTTTTATACTGCTAAAGGTCGTCGCAGATTTCGAATCATTATTCCTTATATGAAATTTTTAAAAGTTAACTCAACTAGTAACCACTAATCATCAGTATTTTAAAAATCTACGTCTCGAAAGCATTCAAAATTTTTCATGATTAACTTATGACTCAAGGAGTAGAACATCAATACTTACTCACCAAAAATTGATATTCTTAAATCATTAATAACAATTCGTAACGCTCAATAGTTGAATTCTCAAGCATGTCCAATACCACAAATCCAAATGCATGAAAGTCATATAATTTCACATTTCATGTCGTAACATGCATAAAAACTTTAAAGATCCAATCTCAAATCATAACGACAGGTAAACCTGTACTCTAAAACATATGTCATGTAAACATACAGGTGATAGCATCAAAACATGCACATGCTGAAATCATGACCTGATGCTTACTACTTGAATACTTAAAAACTTACAGACTTGAGGTGTGACTTCGTGAGCTTCTTGCGACTGGCATTAGGCGTAACCCATTACAAGAACACCGCTCAGATACCAACTGTGACGTACTGTACTTTTACTACTATTTAAAATTTACGGAAAAATAAAAATTTTCTTAAATGAGTAATCATCCTTCAAATTTCGATAAAAATATACTGTTCCTCCAAAATATTTGCGAAAAAAGATGATAAATAAAGTTTGCTAGAGTAATCGATAAACATCGTAAACAATCCCCTTAAAAATCCAGAGTATTTGAAACACACATAAAAATCTTAAAACATGGGCGGTCCTCGGGTTTAGCCTCCTGCGCAGTCCAAGTCGGCTCATTGGTCCCCACCTCTCGTCTCCTCAAACTCGTCCTCGCCTGCATCGATCAAGTCTAGTGAGTTTAAAGACTCAACACGCATAAACTAGAAGTAACGAGTAATACGTAGTAAAACCACACGCAACTTCAAAATAGAGCGGACATATTGGAAACGTAAATCTAAACATGACAACATAAACGTACTTGAGCGTGATCATAATAGCATAACATAGACGTGCCATAATCATAAAAACTTTTCTTAAACATGCTTGTATACTTGAACATACAGACTTCATCATTTTGCGTAGAAGCATGTTTCAAAGCAAGTGACCCATAACATAATCGCCTGATCAGACTAAACCATAGTACTGGGATGACAGGGACGTATCCACTGCCACATACATGAGATCTCCGTTCATAATTTAACGGGCTGATTGGCCCACGTTAATAATTTAACGCTTTCCAATCTCGATCTAAACCCGTTCATAATTTAACGGGCGGATTGGTCCTCGTTCATCGTTTAACGCTTTCCAATCCTAAACATAATTTGGTCACAAGACATTTAGCATACCTCAAAAACTTAAAAAATTTTCTTGCACATCAAACATACTTACTTGGCGTTGTGGGATTCGTTGGACTTCGGTTAGGGCCATTGCCGCACTTACTAACATGAATTCCAATGCTTAATCTTGCATAACTTAGACGTAAATATCATGCTTACTTACGAGCTCGATCAATTCCTTTAGGACGTTCTAAAATCCCCATGACTCGACCTTGTATATCATTGTACTAAACCATGATATCAAACCTCAAAGCATACTATAAAATTTTCCCAAAATGACAAGCACACGAACCTCGTGCCCAGGTCCGGCTCCGGGTCCGTGTCCGTGCGGTGAAGTGTGTCGTGAAGAAAAGGGAAGGCACGGATCCCGTGCCTAGGTCCGGATAGGGGTCCGTGTAGACTCTGCAATTTGACCCTTCGAAGAAAACAAAGGCGGACCCTGTGCTCTGGTCCGTGTGGGGGTCCGTGTCTCCGCGATAGGAGAAAACCCACGAATTTTTCTGTGCAAGAATTTCTTAACGTTCTAAACTCGGTTGCACGGACTATGAACCGACACCTCGAGACCCATCTTAGCTTGATACTACATTGACAACATTGGTACAAACACCTCGAAACAACGGCGTTAAACCTACGACACAATGCAACTCAAAACATGGAGATTGACATCAAATTGTTTCCTACGACTTCTAGCGAATTCAAGTGCCTATCGACACTAACCGGTAACCCAAATGCCAACTCAACATCATACTAAGCATACCTATATGCAGCAACGATCGCCCGTCGATCTCCAACGAAGCCTGCAACAATAAAACTTCAAGAACGCATCAATACATAATTTTCTAAAAACGCAGTTTGAGCAGTTCCACGAAAAACGCCATAACTCACTCAATTTTTGTCCAAAAATTTTGAATCTTATATCAAATCGAAGGTATCAAAAAGTTCTACAATTGTTATGTTAAAAGTTTTCTCAGAATCACTACCGAAAAATCGCAGTAATTAAAATGACAGTAAAAACGTAAATTTGTGATCCAAAATTGTTTCAAAATTGATCTAAACATGATTGCTCAAACTTCTACTCATCACACCTGAATTTTTACGCATAAATATCAACACAATGCATAATATGACGAGATCGATACAGGAATGAAAGAATATACGTGCCTTTTGATATTTAAAAATACCGAAACGACGATACCGACGCGGAGACGGAGCGAAGGTTGATCCGGGACGAACGTGGCTCGATTTTTCTTGAAGAAAAGTGACGAAAACTTGCTGGGAAATTGAAGAGGTATGGGCAGCTATTAGAGGAATAGCAAAGAACCCTAGCTATCTATTTTTTTTGTTTTCAAATAATTGAAATGAAATGAAGAAGATGAAAGGTGCAAAAGTGTTTTAATGTGTGTATGTGGGTACGTGTGTGTAAAAATGGGTGTGTGCGTGAGTTTAGTAATTAGGGAGAAATTATGTGCTTAATTAAATAATTAATTGCCTAATTAAGGGATACTCATGCATGGGTAAATAATTAATAATGGGACAAAATTGTGCTTAATTAATAATTAATTGCCTAATTAGGGGATAATCATGCGTGAGTAAATAATTAAAAATAAAATAATATTAATCTAATTCTAATTTTTCTAACACCTCTAATTTAAAATAAAATACACAAGTGACACATCTTTAAAAGTTTAAAAACTTATAAAATAACTTAATAATCAAATTAGGGTTTAAAAATGATAGAAACTAAATAAATCATTTAAAATAACACTTTCTTGTCTTAAAATAAAATACCAATTTTAAAATTGCCAAAATCGTCGTCGGTCTCCTTTCCTCGATCCCGCATCGAATAATCGCCTGAAACATGAAACGCAAGGAAAATGTTTTAACGTGGATCAACTAAACATATTATAATTTAAAATAATGCAAATTCATAAATCATGAATTAAAATCAAAATTAATGAGATAAACATGTGTTAAAACCATTTAATACAATACATAAGAAATTTAATAACTTGCATGCATGTGGTTCGCGTGGACCTCAAATTTTCGGGACGTCACACAGGTAGTGAAAGTGTACCTCAAGTGATCGAATCCAACTCCCAGCGGCAAAGGGATCGGTAGTACCAAAAAATTCCTTCGGCCCTAGCCTCTAGAACTGATCATATATATCATGTTGTGGCCGAGGTGCCTGCTGCATTTGTTGTAACTGCTGCTGCAACTGCAACTGCTACTGCTATAACTGTTGCTGATTTAACTGTTGCTCAAAGAGACGAGCCATTTTCTCTAATGCGCGAGTAGCGGCATCCCCCGGAGGAGGTGGTGGTGGTGGAGGTGCGTTCCCTTGATGATTCACAATGTTCTCGACTTGATTCTCAAAAACAAGAGCGCGTCTAGGAGGTATTTTATTTGAATGTTTTCCAAATTATAACATAACCAACATGCATTTAAATCTAAGATTTCTAATTATGTGACATATCCTAACTCATTTAGCAATTTAAGCATGCAAAGCATATATACTCAAAAAGCTAGTTAACATGTAACGTAAACATATTATTCATGTCATTATGTATGTAAGATCATATCAAATCATATAAAGCATGTAAAACTTACAAATTGAGCCTTGATGACTGATCTTTCTGGCACTGATGGTGGGACAACCCTTAATAGGACCTTTGCTCTGATAACAACTGAAAAGTTTGCTTATTCGTTTGCTTAAAAAGTACTAGAATTTTTTTTTTAAAACACCCTCATAAAATTTTGGCCACCACATTAACATATACATAAAATATTTCCGCACCATTTTGGAATAAAACCAGCCAACTAGTACTTTAAATTTTAAGAAAAAAGTCAAATTTTCAAACCGACTAACATTTTACCAAACCTAAAAAACAATAAAGTTGAAAAGTGTAGCCCATATTAAACCTTTCAAAATCTCTCAAAGGCATAAGTAAAAAAAAATTGTAAAATCTTTAACGTAAAACATAAACATTAAATGAGGAAAAGTGAAGCGCTGGTCCTCGAGTTATGTGCACCTCCAGTCCGGTCCGATTAGGCATCCAAGCCTCCCTCGACATTATTACCATACTCACCTGCATCATACACACCTAGTGAGTTTAAAGACTCAACGCGTCATGTCCTTGATAACAAGTAATGCATAATACAGATCACATGACACAGTGAAAAATACTTGTATTTAAATACTATTTTCATGAACATGTAAATCCACAAACTTTTCGCGTCATCATATACATATTCTTATTCATGTTCATATTCGTGTTTGTTGAATTCAGATCGTGATTGTGACTTTCATATACGTGTTGGGCGATGGATCAATCTACATGTAACCACAGTACTGGGCGGCGAGGACACCAGCAACACTCTCACCGGTCAACCGGTCCTTGGCCTTACGTATTAACATATCATATATACATATACATATCCGTATCTAAAGAAATACGATCGTCGGGCTCCCACTGGGACCATAACCCTCACGATATCTCAAACATATCACCGTGTTAGTCACAATCATTTCACATCCTTCAACATGTTATCATCACTTAATAAAATCATACATATTCGTATCATTTTTATTTTTGAAACCAAGCATGCAACATATCTTTTAAATGTCCAATAAATAATCCATAAAAATCCCTGAACAATTAAAAATCATGATTTAACATATAAAAATTCATAAACGTCCATAATCATTGAAAATAATAATATTAGCATATAAAATAGCATTTAGGACACTGCCATGACGTTTACTAATTTTCAGGTGTAAAAAGACCGATTTACCCTTGGACGTGTAATTTTACGTTTTTGACGTTTTCTTAATTGTTTTAACTCTAACATTTCCTAAATAATTATTTAAGCATAAATTAAAATTCTCATAATATTATTTAGCTTAAAAACTAGGCTTTTTAATTAATTCGTAATTAAAGGTTTTGAAGGCGTTTTAATTCTGAAAAAAATCCTAAACTTTAATATAAAATTCATAAATTGATTTAGTATTTTTATATTGTTTTAGCCCTCGTGAACCACGACTCGACCCCCGTGAGCCGTTTTTCACTTTATTTAAGTTTAGAAACCCTAATATGACCTATAAATTTCGACCCCGAGCCATCTTTCGATTTTCTCGAGTCTCCCCCGAACCATGTTGATCCAAACTGTGACCAACAGATTAGAGCACCCTACTGGACCCTTGGATCCCTTAGAAACCTTCCCCAACTAAAAACCGAAGCACCCAACCACTTACATAAGCTGGCCGAGACTTCTATGGTGAATGGACTCCTTGTTCTAGCTTGCAGGACCTTAACAGCGAGCCCAACCCCTGAACCAACCTATTGTGCACTCAATTAGGACCCAAAGGACTCCCTCAAACCCAGAATTCGAACAGGCCAAGCCCCACGCAGTCGAGGAAGCGCTGAACCCTGCACGCCTCCATGACAGTTCTCGGGTAGGAGTCCTCGATGGATAGGACTACTCCCAGCCCACTTGTTTCGACTCCTAGCATTGCTAAGACCCTAACCTTGACACCCCCATGTCCCTGGCTAGCCCTGGAACCAAGCCAAGATCAACCCAGTCGTGGAGTACAAAACCGAAGCCCTTGACCTCACATGACAGCAGCTTGCTTCTCAGATTATTCTCATGATCATGTGGTTGTTTAGGTGATGTTCTAGGACTCTAATTTCATGTAACACAATGCTTGACCAATACGTATATCATGGCGGCCTTTAAACCATACAAAAACATGAATTTGGGAATCAAAACTTTGCTAGAAACTTCATTTTACGTTTTTCAGCTCTCGGTCTCCGTTCTTCGATCGCAACTTGAATAATCCTTAAAAATACAATTTTATGCATCATGACAATTAAATCCTATTTGACATATAATCATGCATGTCACATAATCTTTTAGGTAATTAAATTAATTAATTACTTAATTTTATATTTCTTATATTTGCATGCTGTTGGGTTACGTCGTCATAATTTTTGACTTTATAATAAGCCCATCATGAAAATTTATTAAAGTTCAAGTGGACTTTAATAATTAATTATATTTTATTGAGTTAAAATATCGCCCATTAACTTTTTATAAAATATGATATTTATTTATGTAATATGAAAATATTCATGAAACCATAATTTTAAAATCTTTGCACACAAAGAAAATTAAGCATGGTATTCTCATAAATATATGCATTAAAAAAAATCTAGACTGGCTATAGTTGGCATGCATTTTAGAATCTTTTATTGACTTAATTAATTAGATTAATTAAGTAATGAAAAGATTAGAAAATATAATAATGATTTTTTATTATTATAATGCATGCAATTTTCGGTGGAAACTATATACATTGCAAAAGCATGATTCGATCGAAATTCACATGAGTAATATTTTCATTGAAATTAGTTTACTCAATTAATTTGATAATTAAGGAAATTACAATTAGAAATATTAATAAGGATTTGATCTTTATTTACGTGAAAAGCATCCAAAAGGCTTTGAGCAAGAATTCTTTCGGCTCTTCCAATTAGCAAAAATAATTTTTGTGCTCTCAAAAAGTTTTTGAACAAAATCGTGTTCTATCACTACGCAAAACATCTTCTATGCTTTCTAGTGCCAGTTAGAAGAGGAACAAGTAATCCGATCGTGGACCTGATTCTAAGATTAAAGAAGTAGATCGAAGAACGTTCGTAGAGAATTCATCAAGAGCTATTTGCGCTAACCCCGGAATAGTTGGTGCCGAGTGAATTAATTCACTAAAGGTATATTACTAAACATCCTATGAATATTTATTTGATTTATAAAACCATACGAGTGCCCAAAGTAAATATTTTTATTGTCAAAATAAAATAATAATTTTAAAACTTCCGATGCGTTTTGGGCACGAGAAAACCGAGATCCAACATGATTAACACACCAAAATAAGTATTTCATGCCAAAAGTTTCCCTTTCCCTTGCCATCTGACTTCTTCGACCTTTAACAATCCCTTTCACTCTTTCTTATAACCTGCATCACATGATATAAACTCACATGATATAAACTGGAATGAGTTTATAACTCAGTAAGTAGAAAGCGAGGAAGAACAATTAAATATAAATAAGCCTGGGCCTGAATAACATGGCTATGACAATGAAAACTATATAATACCATCTTCAATGAACAATAAATATCAAGGTATTATAGATGGTATTCAATGACATGGATTAAAGAGAGAAATTGATAGTTCTGTGACCTTTGATCTGTGACTATGTAATATGTACCTTTTTGATATAAATATCAAAACTGTGAGAGATACACCTTTATCATGAAACTGGCCAATAGCATGCATAATAATACTATCAATTATTTACTTTAATCACAGAAATTTCATTGAGACAATTTAACAAACATATGATAGGCAACAATGCATTACTAGCTCCCTTAACAATGAATTCAATGGTATTCTTTGATCAATGAATATATATCAATACATATATCAAGAATATATCAATGGAAGGATCTAGACAACAATAAACATGGTCTTTTGTACATATATTGAAATGACCTCGAATTTTTTATTTTTTTCCTAGACATAAATCATAAATTCTAAAATACTAAATAAAATAACTTTACCATTTCTAACAATCATAATAATTTAACAGTTTAAATCTCAAGCGCATAAATTAAATCCAAAATCATCAACTAACCAAACTTCCTAAATTGTCCTTTAAAAAAGATCAACTAACAATAAAATAAAGCATAACAATATATCTAATAAAATCATTAACAAAATCTGTAAATCATTTATCTATCAAGCTAGTGCGGAAACATAAAGGCCCTCGGGTGTGTACTGCTGCACTTGATTCACTCAATCGTCACCGCCTCCCATAAATCATCAAATCCTGCATCATACAAGCCTAGTGAGTCTAAAGACTAAGCACGTTCTAAGCATGTATAGCAATTAATACATATACAATCACATGCATTAAAAATCTTATTTTTATTTAAAATAACTTTTGAAAATATATAAACCATTTTAAAATCATTTTAAAAATCATTTAAGCATAATTAAAATCGTAAGTAGTAAAATAATTTAAAATAATTTTTAAGCATAAATAAATCCTTACAAAATCTTTTAAAAGTAAGCTTTGAGCCTAAATAAATCATTTTCAAAATATCTTTAATCATCATCATTAATAATATATCATAAAAATCATTTTTAATCATAAAGCTTTCAATCTTTTATCATTTTGGGTGAAATTTGATCCATGAAAGTGACTAGCTTCTATCTTTTGGTCGACTGATCAGTCTTCAGCTCCACATGATCCATGGGGGTGTGCACTAGGCTCCACAGTGCAAATATGATCGTCTGAGCTCCCTCGGGGGCCTTCTCCCATAACGGGCTTTCTGTGGGATCTTTTCCCATAAACGGGCTCCCTCTGAACCTTCTCCCAAAAATGGGCTCCCTCTGGGGACTTTTTCCCTCAAGACATCCCCACAAAATCATATATCATATCGTTTGTCGCAGTCAATTCACATATCTCAAAATATTTTTACTAGGACTCTAGCCACCTAACCAACGATCACCTCGGACCCTCACCGACCCTGGACCATGCCCTGACCCAGTCTGAGCCCAGCCCAGCTCCTGAACCCACGCAGCAAGTCCCTGCACAAGCCACCAAGACCTACGCACTCCTGCTCAATCACGCTCAAAGAATCCTAGACAACCTAGGACACTTCCAGCCAAACCACCTCCGAGCCCACCTGACCCTAACCATCCGTGGACCACGCCCAGACTCGACCCAGACCAGACCAGCCTAGGCCCTTGAACCCCAAGAACGAAGCACCGAATTAAAAACAGCATGCACGTTTGCTTTAGTTCTCTCACAATCTCCCAAGCCAGCGGCCATCCCAGCCACTCCAGCCCCTGACCCAGCCCTTTCCCATCATCCTTAGGCCCTATAGGACCTACCTAGCTCGCCCAAGCCCCAGCACCGAGCCCTTTTTGGCTGCTGTCAACTTTCCCAGCTTGCGCGAAGAGTCCCTACTCCATGGGATTCCTCCAAAGCTGCGTGCGAGGGATCCTAGCCATGCTAGGACCCTTCCTGACCCTGACCCAAATCTTGCATGAGCCCCTCTCGAGACCTGGTCGAACCCCAAGCCCCCATGCATAGGAACGAGTCCATGTACATCAACAAACCCATGAATAAAACATACGGCTCCTTCATGATAAACCCACGGTTCCAGCTTGTTCCTCTATTAATTTATCATGTTTTAGTCCATAATTCAATCATATTTTATCATGTTTTTGGCAGTGTATCTGTTGGATTCAAAACGATTTTTAAAACAAGAGCGAAATCTTTAAAACTTTGAAAATGCGTAACGTGTCGTAAAATAATCGAAAACCTTATTTTTTCACCCATAAACAATTAAATCATGCATAATTTTAATTTATGATGTTTGAAAGGGTTTAGAAAACGTGCCTTTGCGTTTATAACGCTCGAATATACGATCTTCGGCGATGGTGCGACGTTGGATGACCAGACAACGAAGAACACAAGCTTTTCGTTCTCCTTAAATTTCGAAAACCTGAATTGTGTGTGCAAGGGTGTGATTTACGGATGATGGGGGTGAATTGTGTGGTTTTGAAGACCTAACGTAATGCCCGAGAATTGTATGTTGATAATATGAGAGTAATGAGTATGATTTGTTGTGATTATAGACGGACCATATCTGAGGCATGAGTTGAGTGGCAAGTGAGATTATTTGAGCGAGGACCGAAGGTCTCGCGCATATGCGCGACACGAGCTGCGCATATGCGCAATATGGGCAAAGGACCTCGCGCATATGCGCGAGACAGGGCGTGCATATGCGCGAGAAGGTGTATTGATTATATACCGAGTCTAGAGAAGTTGGTGCATGTGCGCCGAGAAGTGGCGCGCATATGCGTGAGGTGTCCAGTAGGCAAGATGTCATTTCCAGAGAGTGTCGCGCATGTGCGCCAAGATGGTGCGCGCATATGCGCGAGCAGCTGATACAGCCAAACGTCGAGACGGAATAACTTTGTTCCCCCCTCGAGACCTGGTCGAACCCCAAGCCCCCATGCATAGGAACGAGTCCATGTACATCAACAAACCCATGAATAAAACATACGGCTCCTTCATGATAAACCCACGGTTCCAGCTTGTTCCTCTATTAATTTATCATGTTTTAGTCCATAATTCAATCATATTTTATCATGCTTTTGGCAGTGTATCTGTTGGATTCAAAACGATTTTTAAAACAAGAGCGAAATCTTTAAAACTTTGAAAATACGTAACGTGTCGTAAAATAATCGCAAACCTTATTTTTTTCACCCATAAACAATTAAATCATGCATAATATTATTTTTATGATGTTTGAAAGGGTTTAGAAAACGTGCCTTTGCGTTTATAACGGTCGAATATACGATCTTCGGCGATGGTGCGACGTTGGATGACCAGACAACGAAGAACACAAGCTTTTCTTTCTCCTTAAATTTCGAAAACATGAATTGTATGTGCAAGGGTGTGATTTACGGATGATGGGGGTGAATTGTGTGGTTTTGAAGACCTAACGTAATGCCCGAGAATTGTATGTTGATAATGTGAGAGTAATGAGTATGACTTGTTGTGATTATAGACGGACCATATCTGAGGCATGAGTTGAGTGGAAATTTTGATTATTTGTGCGAGGACCGAAGGTCTCGCGCATATGCGCGACACGAGCTGCGTATATGCGCGAAATGGGCAAAGGACCTCGCGCATATGCGCGAGACAGGGCGTGCATATGCGCGAGAAGGTGTATTGATTATATACCGAGTCCAGAGAAGTTGGCGCATGTGCGCCGAGAAGTGGCGCGCATATGCGTGAGGTGTCCAGTAGACAAGATGTCATTTCCAGAGAATGTCGCGCATGTGCGCCAAGATGGTGCGCGCATATGATCGAGCAGCTGATACAGCCAAGCGTCGAGACGGAATAACTTTGTTCCCCCCTCGAGACCTGGTCGAACCCCAATCCCCCATGCATAGGAACGAGTCCAAGTACATCAACAAACCCATGAATAAAACATACGGCTCCTTCATGATAAACCCACGGTTCCAGCTTGTTCCTCTATTAATTTATCATGTTTTAGTCCATAATTCAATCATATTTTATCATGCTTTTGGCAGTGTATCTGTTGGATTCAAAACGATTTTTAAAACAAGAGCGAAATCTTTAAAACTTTGAAAATACGTAACGTGTCGTAAAATAATCGAAAACCTTATTTTTTTCACCCATAAACAATTAAATCATGCATAATATTATTTTTATGATGTTTGAAAGGGTTTAGAAAGCGTGCCTTTGCGTTTATAACGCTCGAACATACGATCTTCGGCGATGGTGCGACGTTGGATGACCAGACAACGAAGAACACAAGTTTTTCTTTCTCCTTAAATTTCGAAAACCTGAATTGTGTGTGCAAGGGTGTGATTTACGGATGATGGGGGTGAATTGTGTGGTTTTGAAGACCTAACGTAATGCCCGAGAATTGTATGTTGATAATGTGAGAGTAATGAGTATGACTTGTTGTGATTATAGACGGACCATATCTGAGGCATGAGTTGAGTGGCAAGTGAGATTATTTGTGCGAGGACCGAAGGTCTCGCGCATATGCGCGACACGAGCTGCGCATATGCGCGATATGGGCAAAGGACCTCGCGCATATGCGCGAGACAGGGCGTGCATATGCGCGAGAAGGTGTATTGATTATATACCGAGTCTAGAGAAGTTGGTGCATGTGCGCCGAGAAGTGGCGCGCATATGCGTGAGGTGTCCAGTAGGCAAGATGTCATTTCCAGAGAGTGTCGCGCATGTGCGCCAAGATGGTGCGCGCATATGCGCGAGCAGCTGATACAGCCAAACGTCGAGACGGAATAACTTTGTTCCCCCCTCGAGACCTGGTCGAACCCCAAGCCCCCATGCATAGGAACGAGTCCAAGTACATCAACAAACCCATGAATAAAACATACGGCTCCTTCATGATAAACCCACGGTTCCAGCTTGTTCCACTATTAATTTATCATGTTTTAGTCCATAATTCAATCATATTTTATCATGTTTTTGGCAGTGTATCTGTTGGATTCAAAACGATTTTTAAAACAAGAGCGAAATCTTTAAAACTTTGAAAATACGTAACGTGTCGTAAAATAATCGAAAACCTTATTTTTTTTCACCCATAAACAATTAAATCAAACTTAATATTATTTTTATGATGTTTGAAAGGTTTTAGAAAACGTGCCTTTGCGTTTATAACGCTCGAATATACGATCTTCGGCGATGGTGCGACGTTGGATGACCAGACAACGAAGAACACAAGCTTTTCTTTCTCCTTAAATTTCGAAAACCTGAATTGTGTGTGCAAGGGTGTGATTTACGGATGATGGGGGTGAATTGTGTGGTTTTGAAGACCTAATGTCATGCCCGAGAATTGTATGTTGATAATGTGAGAGTAATGAGTATGACTTGTTGTGATTATAGACGGACCATATCTGAGGCATGAGTTGAGTGGCAAGTGAGATTATTTGTGCGAGGACCGAAGGTCTCGCGCATATGCGCGACACGAGCTGTGCATATGCGCGATATGGGCAAAGGACCTCACGCATATGCGCGAGACAGGGCGTGCATATGCGCGAGAAGGTGTATTGATTATATACCGAGTCAAGAGAAGTTGGCGCATGTGCGCCGAGAAGTGGCGCACATATGCGTGAGGTGTCCAGTAGCCAAGATGTAATTTCTAGAGAATGTCGCGCATGTGCGCCAAGATGGTGCGCGCATATGCGCGAGCAGCTGATACAGCCAAGCGTCGAGACGGAATAACTTTGTTCCCCCCTCGAGACCTGGTCGAACCCCAAGCCCCCATGCATAGGAACGAGTCCATGTACATCAACAAACCCAAGAATAAAACATACGGCTCCTTCATGATAAACCCACGGTTCCAGCTTGTTCCTCTATTAATTTATCATATTTTAGTCCATAATTCAATCATATATTATCAAGTTTTTGGCAGTGTATCTGTTGGATTCAAAACGATTTTTAAAACAAGAGCGAAATCTTTAAAACTTTGAAAATACGTAACGTGTCTTAAAATAATCGAAAACCTTATTTTTTTCACCCATAAACAATTAAATCAAGCATAATATTATTTTTATGATGTTTGAAAGGTTTTAGAAAACGTGCCTTTGCGTTTATAACGCTCGAATATACGATCTTCGGCGATGGTGCGACGTTGGATGACCAGACAACGAAGAACACAAGCATTTCTTTCTCCTTAAATTTCGAAAACCTGAATTGTGTGTGCAAGGGTGTGATTTACGGATGATGGGGGTGAATTGTGTGGTTTTGAAGATCTAACGTGATGCCCGAGAATTGTATGTTGATAATGTGAGAGTAATGAGTATGACTTGTTGTGATTATAGACGGACCATATCTGAGGCATGAGTTGAGTGGCAAGTGAGATTATTTGTGCGAGGACCGAAGGTCTCGCGCATATGCGCGACACGAGCTGCGCATATGTACGATATGGGCAAAGGACCTCGCGCATACGCGCGAGACAGGGCTTGAATATGCGCGAGAAGGTGTATTGATTATATACCGAGTCCAGAGAAGTTGGCGCATGTGCGCCGAGAAGTGGCGCGCATATGCGTGAGGTGCCCAGTAGCCAAGATGTCATTTCCAGAGAATGTCGCGCATGTGCGCCAAGATGGTGCGCGCATATGCGCGAGCAGCTGATACAGCCAAGCGTCGAGAGGGAATAACTTTGTTCCCCCCTCGAGACCTGGTCGAACCCCAAGCCCCCATGCATAGGAACGAGTCCATGTACATCAACAAACCCATGAATAAAACATACGGCTCCTTCATGATAAACCCACGGTTCCAGCTTGTTCCTCTATTAATTTATCATGTTTTAGTCCATAATTCAATCATATTTTATCATGTTTTTTGCAGTGTATCTGTTGGATTCAAAACGATTTTTAAAACAAGTGCGAAATCTTTGAAAATACGTAACGTGCCGTAAAATAATCGAAAACCTTATTTTTTTTACCCATAAACAATTAAATCATGCATAATATTATTTTTATGATGTTTGAAAGGGTTTATAAAGCGTGCCTTTGCGTTTATAACGCTCGAATATACGATCTTCGGAGATGGTGCGACGTTGGATGACCAGACAACGAAGAACACAAGTTTTTCTTTCTGCTTAAATTTCGAAAACCTGAATTGTGTGTGCAAGGGTGTGATTTACGGATGATGGGGGTGAATTGTGTGGTTTTGAAGACCTAACGTAATGCCCGAGAATTGTATGTTGGTAATGTGAGAGTAATGAGTATGACTTGTTGTGATTATAGACGGACCATATCTGAGGCTTGAGTTGAGTGGCAAGTGAGATTATTTGTGCGAGGACCGAAGGTCTCGTGCATATGCGCGACACGAGCTGCGCATATGCGCGATATGGGCAAAGGACCTCGCGCATATGCGCGAGACAGGGCGTGCATATGCGCGAGAAGGTGTATTGATTATATACCGAGTCTCGAGAAGTTGGCGCATGTGCGCCGAGAAGTGGCGCGCATATGCGTGAGGTGTCCAGTAGCCAAGATGTCATTTCCAGGGAATGTCGCGCATGTGCGCCAAGATGGTGCGCGCATATGCGCGAGCAGCTGATACAACCAAGCGTCGAGACGGAATAACTTTGTTCCCCCCTCGAGACCTGGTCGAACCCCAAGCCCCCATGCATAGGAACGAGTCCATGTACATCAACAAACCCAAGAATAAAACATACGGCTCCTTCATGATAAACCCACGGTTCCAGCTTGTTCCTCTATTAATTTATCATGTTTTAGTCCATAATTCAATCATATTTTATCATGTTTTTGGCAGTGTATCTGTTGGATTCAAAACGATTTTTAAAACAAGAGCGAAATCTTTAAAACTTTGAAAATACGTAACGTGTCGTAAAATAATCGAAAACCTTATTTTTTTCACCCATAAACAATTAAATCATGCATAATATTATTTTTATGATGTTTGAAAGGGTTTAGAAAGCGTGCCTTTGCGTTTATAACGCTCGAATATACGATCTTCGGCGATGGTGCGACGTTGGATGACCAGACAACGAAGAACACAAGCTTTTCTTTCTCCTTAAATTTCGAAAACCTGAATTGTGTGTGCAAGGGTGTGATTTACGGATGATGGGGGTGAATTGTGTGGTTTTGAAGACCTAATGTAATGCCCGAGAATTGTATGTTGATAATGTGAGAGTAATGAGTATGACTTGTTGTGATTATAGACGGACCATATCTGAGGCATGAGTTGAGTGGCAAGTGAGATTATTTGTGCGAGGACCGAAGGTCTCGCGCATATGCGCGACACGAGCTGCGCATATGCGCGATATGGGCAAAGGACCTCGCGCATATGCGCGAGAAGGTGTATTGATTATATACCGAGTCCAGAGAGGTTGGCGCATGTGCGCCGAGAAGTGGCGCGCATATGCGTTAGGTGTCCAGTAGCCAAGATGTCATTTCCAGATAATGGCGCGCATGTGCGCCAAGATGGTGCGCGCATATGCGCGAGCAGCTGATACAGCCAAGCGTCGAGACGGAATAACTTTGTTCCCCCCTCGAGACCTGGTCGAACCCCAAGCCCCCATGCATAGGAACGAGTCCATGTACATCAACAAACCCAAGAATAAAACATACGGCTCCTTCATGATAAACCCACGGTTCCAGCTTGTTCCTCTATTAATTTATCATGTTTTAGTCCATAATTCAATCATATTTTATCATGTTTTTGGCAGTGTATCTGTTGGATTCAAAACGATTTTTAAAACAAGAGCGAAATCTTTAAAACTTTGAAAATACGTAACGTGTCGTAAAATAATCGAAAACCTTATTTTTTTCACCCAGAAACAATTAAATCATGCATAATATTATTTTTATGATGTTTGAATGGGTTTAGAAAGCGTGCCTTTGCGTTTATAACGCTCGAATATACGATCTTCGGCGATGGTGCGACGTTGGATGACCAGACAACGAAGAACACAAGCTTTTCTTTCTCCTTAAATTTCGAAAACCTGAATTGTGTGTGCAAGGGTGTGATTTACGGATGATGGGGGTGAATTGTGTGGTTTTGAAGACCTAACATAATGCCCGAGAATTGTATGTTGATAATGTGAGAGTAATGAGTATGACTTGTTGTGATTATAGACGGACCATATCTGAGGCATGAGTTGAGTGGCAAGTGAGATTATTTGTGCGAGGACCGAAGGTCTCGCGCATATGCGCGACACGAGCTGCGCATATGCACGATATGGGCAAAGGACCTCGCGCATATGCGCGAGACATGGCTTGAATATGCGCAAGAAGGTGTATTGATTATATACCGAGTCCAGAGAAGTTGGCGCATGTGCGCCGAGAAGTGGCGCGCATATGCGTGAGGTGTCCAGTAGCCAAGATGTCATTTCCAGAGAATGTCGCGCATGTGCGCCAAGATGGTGCGCGCATATGCGCGAGCAGCTGATACAGCCAAGCGTCGAGACGGAATAACTTTGTTCCCCCCTCGAGACCTGGTCGAACCCCAAGCCCCCATGCATAGGAACGAGTCCACGTACATCAACAAACACATGAATAAAACATACGGCTCCTTCTTGATAAACCCACGGTTCCAGCTTGTTCCTCTATTAATTTATCATGTTTTAGTCCATAATTCAATCATATTTTATCATGTTTTTGGCAGTGTATTTGTTGGATTCAAAACGATTTTTAAAACAAGAGCGAAATCTTTAAAACTTTGAAAATACGTAACGTGTCGTAAAATAATCGAAAAACTTATTTTTTTCACCCATAAACAATTAAATCATGCATAATATTATTTTTATGATGTTTGAAAGGGTTTAGAAAACGTGCCTTTGCGTTTATAACGCTCGAATATACGATCTTCGGCGATGGTGCGACGTTGGATGACCAGACAACGAAGAACACAAGCTTTTCTTTCTCCTTAAATTTCGAAAACCTGAATTGTGTGTGCAAGGGTGTGATTTACGGATGATGGGGGTGAATTGTGTGGTTTTGAAGACCTAACGTAATGCCCGAGAATTGTATGTTGATAATGTGAGAGTAATGAGTATGACTTGTTGTGATTATAGACGGACCATATCTGAGGCATGAGTTGAGTGGCAAGTGAGATTATTTGTGCGAGGACCGAAGGTCTCGCGCATATGCGCGACACGAGCTGCGCATATGCGCGATATGGGCAAAGGACCTCGCGCATATGCGCGAGACATGGCTTGAATATGCGCAAGAAGGTGTATTGATTATATACCGAGTCCAGAGAAGTTGGCGCATGTGCGCCGAGAAGTGGCGCGCATATGCGTGAGGTGTCCAGTAGCCAAGATGTCATTTCCAGAGAATGTCGCGCATGTGCGCCAAGATGGTGCGCGCATATGCGCGAGCAGCTGATACAGCCAAGCGTTGAGACGGAATAACTTTGTTCCCCCCTCGAGACCTGGTCGAACCCCAAGCCCCCATGCATAGGAACGAGTCCACGTACATCAACAAACACATGAATAAAACATACGGCTCCTTCTTGATAAACCCACGGTTCCAGCTTGTTCCTCTATTAATTTATCATGTTTTAGTCCATAATTCAATCATATTTTATCATGTTTTTGGCAGTGTATTTGTTGGATTCAAAACGATTTTTAAAACAAGAGCGAAATCTTTAAAACTTTGAAAATACGTAACGTGTCGTAAAATAATCGAAAACCTTATTTTTTTCACCCATAAACAATTAAATCATGCATAATATTATTTTTATGATGTTTGAAAGGGTTTAGAAAACGTGCCTTTGCGTTTATAACGCTCGAATATACGATCTTCGGCGATGGTGCGACGTTGGATGACCAGACAACGAAGAACACAAGCTTTTCTTTCTCCTTAAATTTCGAAAACCTGAATTGTGTGTGCAAGGGTGTGATTTACGGATGATGGGGGTGAATTGTGTGGTTTTGAAGACCTAACGTAATGCCCGAGAATTGTATGTTGATAATGTGAGAGTAATGAGTATGACTTGTTGTGATTATAGACGGACCATATCTGAGGCATGAGTTGAGTGGCAAGTGAGATTATTTGTGCGAGGACCGAAGGTCTCGCGCATATGCGCGACACGAGCTGCGCATATGCGCGATATGGGCAAAGGACCTCGCGCATATGCGCGAGACAGGGCGTGCATATGCGCGAGAAGGTGTATTGATTATATACCGAGTCTAGAGAAGTTGGCGCATGTGCGCCGAGAAGTGGCGCGCATATGCGTGAGGTGTCCAGTAGCCAAGATGTCATTTCCAGAGAATGTCGCGCATGTGCGCCAAGATGGTGCGCGCATATGCGCGAGCAGCTGATACAGCCAAGCGTCGAGACGGAATAACTTTGTTCCCCCCTCGAGACCTGGTCGAACCCCAAGCCCCCATGCATAGGAACGAGTCCATGTACATCAACAAACCCAAGAATAAAACATACGGCTCCTTCATGATAAACCCACGGTTCCAGCTTGTTCCTCTATTAATTTATCATGTTTTAGTCCATAATTCAATCATATTTTATCATGTTTTTGGCAGTGTATCTGTTGGATTCAAAACGATTTTTAAAACAAGAGCGAAATCTTTAAAACTTTGAAAATACGTAACGTGTCGTAAAATAATCGAAAACCTTATTTTTTTCACCCATAAACAATTAAATCATGCATAATATTATTTTTATGATGTTTGAAAGGGTTTAGAAAGCGTGCCTTTGCGTTTATAACGCTCGAATATACGATCTTCGGCGATGGTGCGACGTTGGATGACCAGACAACGAAGAACACAAGCTTTTCTTTCTCCTTAAATTTCGAAAACCTGAATTGTGTGTGCAAGGGTGTGATTTACGGATGATGGGGGTGAATTGTGTGGTTTTGAAGACCTAACGTAATGCCCGAGAATTGTATGTTGATAATGTGAGAGTAATGAGTATGACTTGTTGTGATTATAGACGGACCATATCTGAGGCATGAGTTGAGTGGCAAGTGAGATTATTTGTGCGAGGACCGAAGGTCTCGCGCATATGCGCGACACGAGCTGCGCATATGCGCGATATGGGCAAAGGACCTCGCGCATATGCGCGAGACAGGGCGTGCATATGCGCGAGAAGGTGTATTGATTATATACCGAGTCTAGAGAAGTTGGCGCATGTGCGCCGAGAAGTGGCGCGCATATGCGTGAGGTGTCCAGTAGCCAAGATGTCATTTCCAGAGAATGTCGCGCATGTGCGCCAAGATGGTGCGCGCATATGCGCGAGCAGCTGATACAGCCAAGCGTCGAGACGGAATAACTTTGTTCCCCCCTCGAGACCTGGTCGAACCCCAAGCCCCCATGCATAGGAACGAGTCCATGTACATCAACAAACCCATGAATAAAACATACGGCTCCTTCATGATAAACCCACGGTTCCAGCTTGTTCCTCTATTAATTTATCATGTTTTAGTCCATAATTCAATCATATTTTATCATGTTTTTGGCAGTGTATCTGTTGGATTCAAAACGATTTTTAAAACAAGAGCGAAATCTTTAAAACTTTGAAAATACGTAACGTGTCGTAAAATAATCGAAAACCTTATTTTTTTCACCCATAAACAATTAAATCATGCATAATATTATTTTTATGATGTTTGAAAGGGTTTAGAAAGCGTGCCTTTGCGTTTATAACGCTCGAATATACGATCTTCGGCGATGGTGCGACGTTGGATGACCAGACAACGAAGAACACAAGCTTTTCTTTCTCCTTAAATTTCGAAAACCTGAATTGTGTGTGCAAGGGTGTGATTTACGGATGATGGGGGTGAATTGTGTGGTTTTGAAGACCTAACGTAATGCCCGAGAATTGTATGTTGATAATGTGAGAGTAATGAGTATGACTTGTTGTGATTATAGACGGACCATATCTGAGGCATGAGTTGAGTGGCAAGTGAGATTATTTGTGCGAGGACCGAAGGTCTCGCGCATATGCGCGACACGAGCTGCGCATATGCGCGATATGGGCAAAGGACCTCGCGCATATGCGCGAGACAGGGCGTGCATATGCGCGAGAAGGTGTATTGATTATATACCGAGTCCAGAGAAGTTGGTGCATGTGCGCCGAGAAGTGGCGCGCATATGCGTGAGGTGTCCAGTAGCCAAGATGTCATTTCCAGAGAATGTCGCGCATGTGCGCCAAGATGGTGCGCGCATATGCGCGAGCAGCTGATACAGCCAAGCGTCGAGACGGAATAACTTTGTTCCCCCCTCGAGACCTGGTCGAACCCCAAGCCCCCATGCATAGGAACGAGTCCACGTACATCAACAAACCCATGAATAAAACATACGGCTCCTTCATGATAAACCCACGGTTCCAGCTTGTTCCTCTATTAATTTATCATGTTTTAGTCCATAATTCAATCATATTTTATCATGTTTTTGGCAGTGTATCTGTTGGATTCAAAACGATTTTTAAAACAAGAGCGAAATCTTTAAAACTTTGAAAATACGTAACGTGTCGTAAAATAATCGAAAACCTTATTTTTTTCACCCATAAACAATTAAATCATGCATAATATTATTTTTATGATGTTTGAAAGGGTTTAGAAAGCGTGCCTTTGCGTTTATAACGCTCGAATATACGATCTTCGGCGATGGTGCGACGTTGGATGACCAGACAACGAAGAACACAAGCTTTTCTTTCTCCTTAAATTTCGAAAACCTGAATTGTGTGTGCAAGGGTGTGATTTACGGATGATGGGGGTGAATTGTGTGGTTTTGAAGACCTAACGTAATGCCCGAGAATTGTATGTTGATAATGTGAGAGTAATGAGTATGACTTGTTGTGATTATAGACGGACCATATCTGAGGCATGAGTTGAGTGGCAAGTGAGATTATTTGTGCGAGGACCGAAGGTCTCGCGCATATGCGCGACACGAGCTGCGCATATGCGCGATATGGGCAAAGGACCTCGCGCATATGCGCGAGACAGGGCGTGCATATGCGCGAGAAGGTGTATTGATTATATACCGAGTCCAGAGAAGTTGGCGCATGTGCGCCGAGAAGTGGCGCGCATATGCGTGAGGTGTCCAGTAGGCAAGATGTCATTTCCAGAGAGTGTCGCGCATGTGCGCCAAGATGGTGCGCGCATATGCGCGAGCAGCTGATACAGCCAAGCGTCGAGACGGAATAACTTTGTTCCCCCCTCGAGACCTGGTCGAACCCCAAGCCCCCATGCATAGGAACGAGTCCACGTACATCAACAAACCCATGAATAAAACATACGGCTCCTTCATGATAAACCCACGGTTCCAGCTTGTTCCTCTATTAATTTATCATGTTTTAGTCCATAATTCAATCATATTTTATCATGTTTTTGGCAGTGTATCTGTTGGATTCAAAACGATTTTTAAAACAAGAGCGAAATCTTTAAAACTTTGAAAATACGTAACGTGTCGTAAAATAATCGAAAACCTTATTTTTTTCACCCATAAACAATTAAATCATGCATAATATTATTTTTATGATGTTTGAAAGGGTTTAGAAAGCGTGCCTTTGCGTTTATAACGCTCGAATATACGATCTTCGGCGATGGTGCGACGTTGGATGACCAGACAACGAAGAACACAAGCTTTTCTTTCTCCTTAAATTTCGAAAACCTGAATTGTGTGTGCAAGGGTGTGATTTACGGATGATGGGGGTGAATTGTGTGGTTTTGAAGACCTAACGTAATGCCCGAGAATTGTATGTTGATAATGTGAGAGTAATGAGTATGACTTGTTGTGATTATAGACGGACCATATCTGAGGCATGAGTTGAGTGGCAAGTGAGATTATTTGTGCGAGGACCGAAGGTCTCGCGCATATGCGCGACACGAGCTGCGCATATGCGCGATATGGGCAAAGGACCTCGCGCATATGCGCGAGACATGGCTTGAATATGCGCAAGAAGGTGTATTGATTATATACCGAGTCCAGAGAAGTTGGCGCATGTGCGCCGAGAAGTGGCGCGCATATGCGTGAGGTGTCCAGTAGCCAAGATGTCATTTCCAGAGAATGTCGCGCATGTGCGCCAAGATGGTGCGCGCATATGCGCGAGCAGCTGATACAGCCAAGCGTTGAGACGGAATAACTTTGTTCCCCCCTCGAGACCTGGTCGAACCCCAAGCCCCCATGCATAGGAACGAGTCCACGTACATCAACAAACACATGAATAAAACATACGGCTCCTTCTTGATAAACCCACGGTTCCAGCTTGTTCCTCTATTAATTTATCATGTTTTAGTCCATAATTCAATCATATTTTATCATGTTTTTGGCAGTGTATTTGTTGGATTCAAAACGATTTTTAAAACAAGAGCGAAATCTTTAAAACTTTGAAAATACGTAACGTGTCGTAAAATAATCGAAAACCGTATTTTTTTCACCCATAAACAATTAAATCATGCATAATATTATTTTTATGATGTTTGAAAGGGGTTAGAAAACGTGCCTTTGCGCTTATAACGCTCGAATATACGATCTTCGGCGATGGTGCGACGTTGGATGACCAGACAACGAAGAACACAAGCTTTTCTTTCTCCTTAAATTTCGAAAACCTGAATTGTGTGTGCAAGGGTGTGATTTATGGATGATGGGGGTGAATTGTGTGGTTTTGAAGACCTAACGTAATGCCCGAGAATTGTATGTTGATAATGTGAGAGTAATGAGTATGACTTGTTGTGATTATAGACGGACCATATCTGAGGCATGAGTTGAGTGGCAAGTGAGATTGTTTGTGCGAGGACCGAAGGTCTCGCGCATATGCGCGACACGAGCTGCGCATATGCGCGATATGGGCAAAGGACCTCGCGCATATGCGCGAGACAGGGCGTGCATATGCGCGAGAAGGTGTATTGATTATATACCGAGTCCAGAGAAGTTGGCGCATGTGCGCCAAGAAGTGGCGCGCATATGCGTGAGGTGTCCAGTAGCCAAGATGTCATTTCCAGAGAATGTCGCGCATGTGCTCCAAGATGGTGCGAGCATATGCGTGAGCAGCTGATACAGCCAAGCGTCGAGGAGGAGGCACAGGACGCACCTGATGACGTTGTTGCAGGTAACTGTTTTATTTCTGGTTGTCCTGCATATGTATTGTTTGATACTGGTGCCTCGCATACTTTTATTTCGGAGCGATTTGCATTGAGTCATGCATTGCCTATTGAGTCGTTGTCTAAGGTAGTGTCTGTCTCTTCTCCGTTAGGGACAGGGTTGATATCAGTGAAGTATGTTAAATCTTGTATACTGCAGTATGATGGGCATGAGATCGAGTTAGGCTGTATTGTGCTTGGGATTTCTGATTTTGATTGTATTATCGATATCGATATACTGACCAAGTACAGAGCTACAGTTGATTGTTTCCACAAGATTGTACGATTCAGACCTGAGATGGCTGAGGAATGAAAATTTTACGACAAGGGTTCTCGAGCCCGAATTCCTTTGATATCTGCTATGAATATGACTCGATTATTGCAGAAAGGAGTGGATGGATTTCTTGTCTATTCAGTTGATTTACTGAAATCGAGTCCATCATTGACGGATTTGCCAGTGGTTTGCGAGTTTGCTGATGTCTTCCCAGATGACATTCCTAGTTTGCCTCCGATTCGAGAGATAGACTTCAACATTGAGTTGATGCCAGGTACAGTTCCGATTTCCAGAGCTCCGTACAGAATGGCACCGATTGAGTTGAAAGAGTTGAAAGAACAGTTGGAGGACTTACTGGCCAAGGGTTACATCAGACCGAGTGTATCTCCTTGGGGTGCTCCAGTATTATTTGTGAGGAAGACAGACGGTTCTATGAGACTCTGTATCGACTACCGGCAACTGAACAAAGCAACGGTAAAGAATAAATATCCCTTGCCTCGCATTGATGATTTGTTTGATCAGTTTCAGGGTTCATCTGTATATTCCAAGATCGATTTGAGATTTGGATACTATCAGCTGAGAGTCAGGGATTCTGATATCTCAAAGACAGCATTCAGAACTAGGTATGGACATTACGAGTTTATTGTCATGCCGTTTGGTTTGACGAATGCACCAGCTGTATTTATGAGGTTGATGAACCGTGTCTTTCAGAAATATCTCGATGATTTTGTGATCATTTTTATTGATCATATTTTGATTTATTCGAAGAATATGATTGAGCATGCAGAACATTTGAGAACTGTGTTGAATATTCTGAGAATTGAGAAATTGTATGATAAACTGCCAAAGTGTGAGTTCTGGTTGAGACAGGTAGTATTTCGGGTCATATCATATCCGGAGATGGTATATCAGTCGATCCCAGCAAGGTTGAGGCTGTGATTTCTTGGCCGAGACCGACATCAGTGCCGGAGATTCGCAGTTTTATGGGTTTGGCAGGATATTACCGTCGGATTATTAAAGATTTCTTGAGCCTTGCCAAACCGATTACTCAGTTAACTCAGAAGAATGCTCCGTTTGTGTGGTCAGAAGACTGTAAGTCCAGTTTTCTGGAATTGAAGAAAAGATTGACCTGTGCACCGATACTGACTATCCCCTCAGGTACTGGTGGATTTGTTGTTTATTGTGACGCTTCTCACAGAGGTTTGGGTTGTGTATTGATGCAACGAGGGCATGTGATTGCTTATTCCTTGAGACAGCTGAAGCCACACGAGACTCGCTACCCAATTCATGATCTTGAATTGGCAGCCATTGTATTTGCTTTGATGATATGGCGACACTACCTCTACGGTGAGAAATTTGAAATTTATTCTGATCACAAAAGTTTGAAGTATCTGTTTTCACAATCAGAACTGAATATGAGACAGCGAAGATGGCTGGATTTTCTGAAAGACTTTGATTACGAAATCAAATACTATCCGGGGAAGTCTAATGCAGCAGCTAATGCATTGAGTCGAAAGGTATGTGCTTTATCCTTATCGACAATAGGTGTTTCAAATTTGATTGAAGACTGCTGTTTGTCTGGATTGGTATTTGAGACAGATTGTAGACCGTTGAGATTATATTCTATTCAAGCTGAACCAGAACTGATTTTGAAGATTAAAGCGGCTCAGAAAGTTGATCAGAAAGTTTAGAAATCGATTGAGATGGTCAAATCAGGTCATCAATCAGAGTTTCAGGTACGTGAGGATGTACTGTATGTGAATAATCGTCTTGTTGTGCCGAATGTTTCAGAGTTGAAACAGCAGATATTGACTGAAGCGCACAGCAGTCGATTCAGTATCCATCTTGGTGGCAGAAAGATGTATAATGACTTGAAGACACAGTTTTGGTGGAAGCAAATGAAATCTGATGTCACAGAATTTGTGTTAAAATGTCTGAATTGCCAACAGGTAAAGGCTGAAAGAAAGAAACCAGGAGGTCTACTGCACAGTTTATTGATTCTTGAATGGAAATGAGATCCCATTTTCATGGATTTTGTTACGCAATTACCGAGATCCTCCCGATGTGGTGATGCGATTTGGGTCGTAATTGACAGATTGACCAAATCTGTATGTTTTATTCCTTACAGAATGACGTAAAGATATGACCAGATGACAGAAATTTATGTCAATGAAGTGGTCAGATTGCATGGAGTGCCGAAGTCTATTGTATCAGATCGCGATCCTCGATTTACTTTGCACTTTTGGCAGAGTTTGCAGCAGGCTCTAGGTACGAAGTTACATCTAAGTACCGCATATAATCCACAGACAAACGGACAGTTAGAGCGGACTATCCAGACACTGGAGGATATGCTGAGAGCGGTAGTGCTTGATTTTAGCACTAGTTGGCAAGATACATTGCCACTTTGTGAGTTTTCGTACAACAACAGCTATCCGCGGAGTATTGAGATGACATCGTTTGAAGCGTTGTACGGTAAGAAATGCAGATCCCCTATTTATTGGGACGATATCTCTGAGGTTCCTGAGATTGGACCATATATGATCAGAGATATGACAGAGAAAGTGAAGCTGATTTAGAAGATAATGAAGACAGCTCAAGATAGACAGGCCAAATATGCCAACGTTCGACGTAGACCCTTGGTATTTGAGGCAGGAGACCGAGTATTCTTGAATATTTCACCTTTTCGAGGAGTTGTCAGATTTGGCAAGAAAAAGAAGCTGTCTCCACGTTATATTGGGCCGTATGAGATTCTCGAGAAGATAGGAGATCGTGCCTATCGACTTGCACTTCAGCCTTCTCTATCTTGCATACATGATGTCTTTCATGTATCTATGTTCCGGAAATATCTCCCCGATAATTCCTGTAGAACCCGTAACTTAGACTACGTATAAGTCATGCATAATTCTAGTATTTAAATTAAAATGATTTTTATTGCATGAGTTTCTAAATTTGATTATTTTACGTAGTAGTTTAAATTTTTATCATTTCAGTTATTTCAGTGAGGCCGGACTGGAGTTAGAGCTTTGAGATAAAATTTAAGATTTAGAAAACATTCCCAGAATTTATTTTAGCTAGCAAGTAAGTTAATTTAAGTTAAATGAAGGTTTAAGGGATTATTTATACAACTTGAAGTGAGTAGGAAATAAGTTTATTTAAGTTCCATAATTAATGGATAATTCACTAAATTAATTAAAGGATTAGTGAGGCTTTTAAGGGTTATAAATTTACTAGCTAGAAAATATTTCCGCTCCATTTATTAGTGAATTTTCGGCCCTTAGATGATTAAGCAACATTGATATGCCAACTCACCCTTTGACCCATTCCTTGTTGTTTTAGCATGCTAATTTTTTTTATTATTTAGCAACCTTAATTAATTAACTAATAAGCATTATCCTAGTGTTGATAGCATGAGGAATTCGGCCACTCACCTCTAATAACACCCCAACAATATTTGATAGCAACCAACAATTCAAATTTCAAAAAAAATGTAGACTTGGTTTTGATTTGTTCCCTATATTTTGCACCCATTCTCCTCACCCTCTTAACCACCATTCCCCCTCCATAAGTCTCGAAATTCAGAGTGTTTGTGGAGAGAAAAATCGTGGCTAGAACTTGAGAAAACTAGAGAGAAAATTTAGTAGAAGAAAAGGAAAGAAGATCACTCCACCTCCTCCGCGCCGGATCGTCTCGTTCTTTTCGTTTTTCTTTCAAACGAAACCAGGCATGCATATATTCTTCCTTGACTCTTCAATCAAGTCCTATTATCAATTATTTTTCATTACATGATCATCATTTCCATGTTAAAACCGAAATACATCAAGAGATTTCAGAAAATGCAACATGCAGAATTTTTCGGTTTTTCTCTTGTGCTTCACGGGTTGCTTTGTTTTGTGGGTTTCAGGTATTGGTTCGATTCCAGGCTCCCAAGGCGACTTATAGACATGTAATAGGATGTATTAGGATCACTTTGGTCCATTCATTCGAGCCCCACACCCGCTGGAAACGAGAAATGACAGCAGCTTCTCATTCTTAGCCATTTGTGTTTTCGAAAATTCTGCGTGTGCTGTCAAAGGAAATGAATCTGATCATGGCTGCCCCAAAGCCTATAGCCATGGTTAGATAACTTCCCTAGCATGTCTAAGACGTGACTAAGTCGCCCTTTTGGAGGCTTGGTCCATGGTGCATCGGTTTTTAATTAAAAGTGCAAGAACAGCCCCAGCCCCCCTTCGGCTTCTCATTTTGACAGCATGTGTATTTCGAATTTGGTGGGATGGTGTGGATCTTGGTTGGCCTATGGCCCTTAGCCACGGTTCATACCATGCCCCTAGATGTCTAGATCGTGTCATGGTCAATCAAATGGCCATTGGAACGATTCGTGACAGCAAAACAAAAGCAATGCATCCTACGTGCAGAATTTGTTCTCGGTTGTAACGTTTGGGTCGTTGCTGGAATATTTCGAATTGTGGCTGGTCTAAAGCCCTTAGCCATGGTTCAAATCATTCCTTGGGATGTTGGTAAGAGATTTTGGTCGGTGGTTCAAGCCCCAATGGCCATTAGCCTCGCAAACGACGCAAGGAAACCAAAGCACAGTTGCTGTATTTCTGGACAGCAACTTGCTGTGACGGTTCAGTGGCTCGTTCGAGTTCTTGGTTGGCTTTTAGCCCATGGCCTTGGACTGGACAGTACCTCATCGAGTTAGGAAGGTCATGTTTTTGGCCGTTCGTGATTCGGATCATTTTTGAGGTCGTACGAGAATTTACGGTGCGATGTGCCAAATTGACTCTCGAAAGAGCGTTTCATGTTTTGGCCTCCATTCACCTAGATTTCGGCCCTCACCATTTTAGGAGCATTATTTGATCATTTTAGACGTATTTTAATCATGACTACATGATGGTTCAGTGTTGGTTCGGGTTGGCTCGGAGTCATGATTTAATACGAAGTCGGTAGGCGTAATTGTCACATTTTTGAAGGTTATTGTATAGTTTGGTCCCATAAATCTATTGCATATTTTTCATGGCATATTTAGGTTGCAGCGAGCCTGGGAGCGATCCAATCCAAGCAGTAAAATGGGTACAGGATATTTAATTCAGTTATTTAATTATATTACGTGCAAAAATACAAATTTTGAGATTTATGCGATATTGCTTGTGGTCACTTTACTATCATGCTTAAGTCCGGTCCCCAGTATCGGCCCGGTCACCAGTTACCGGTCAGTTCAGTTGTTTCACCCAGTACTGTGGCAGTAGTCTGATCAGACGTAAATCCGATCCCCAGTATCGGTCCGGTCACCAGTATCGGTCAGCTCAGTTCAGTTCAGTTCAGGGACCACTTGCGTAGACCATAATCTCACAGAAAATTATTATATGCTATTTCAGTACAGGGCTCCAAGGAGCAAACAGTTTCACTATGATTTTCAGTTCAGCTATGCACGTATTATAATTAATCATGACACGACATTTTACGATATGCCTCATGACATGAAATTTTACTCCCATGCAATTTTACTATATTTACTCGTTATTTACGATATATGCATGTTGAGTCTTTAGACTCACTAGACTTGATTGTTGTAGGTACTGATGATGTCGGGATCGAGGGCGGGGACCAGTGAGCTAGCTCGAGTCGGCAGTAGTGGCACCCGAGGACCTCAGTTTCAGCACTTGCCATTTTGATGCTCAAATATTTTATTAGTTATTGAATACTTTAACTTGTTATTTTGGCAAGTAATAATTTCTTCCGCTGCTGTTTTGAACGTTAAATATTTTATCAGTTTTTGGTATGAATGAGGCACTCCATTTATTTTAAAAGAAAAATTTTAAATTTTCCGCAAATTTTCAAGTAAGGATTTTTAGGCCTCTACATCTGGTATCAGAGCAATGGTTCTGTAAAGGGTTGCACTACTACTGACCGCGAGAAGCTCATGAAGTCACGTCGTCGGTCTGTAAGTTTTACAGTTACGCATTTTATTTAAAGCATGAATTATTTAACAGCATGTTTACATGAAATGTTTTACTTCCATATTTATGTTATTGTTCAGTACTTAAATTTAAATAAATTATGGAATTATGCATGTTAGTTACGTATGGGTTATGTATGGAACAGTATGCCCCCTAGACGCATTCTCGAGCGCACTATAAATGAGGAGCCTCGCCAGGAGGACAGGGAGGAGCAGAGGCAGGAGAGAGACTTACCACCTCCACCACCACCGGACATGAATGCCCAGATGCTAGCTGGGATGACTCGGTTCTTCGCGCAGTTTGCGGAGAACAATGCTGTGGCGACCAGGCCGACAGAGCCTGAGGCAGTATACGAGAGATTCATGAAGATGCGTCCAAAGGAGTTTTCTGGGACGACGGACCCCATGGTTGCCGAGGGCTGGATCAAGTCCCTCGAGGTTATTTTCGAGTTCATGGAGCTTGGAGATGCAGATCGAGTTCGTTGTGCCTCTTATCTGTTCGGAGGAGATGCCCGCTTATGGTGGGAAGGAGCTTCAGTAGCCCTTAACTTGGCTACCCTGTCATGGACACGTTTCACGGAGGTATTCTACTCCAAGTATTTTACGGATGAGGTGCGCACCCGATTGACCACGGAGTTTATGAGCCTTAGACAGGGGGATCTGACGGTTACGGAGTTCATCCGTAAGTTCGAGAGGGGTTGTCACTTTGTGCCCTTGATCGCGAACGATGCTAAAGCCAAGTTGATGCATTTCTTGGTGGGTTTACGGCCGATCTTGCGCCGTGATGTTAGGGTGTCTGACCCTACTACTTACGAGGTCGCCGTCTCCAGAGCTCTGGCCGCAGAGCAGGACCAGCGAGATATAGAGAGGGATTGCTTGGGAAAGCGATCAGTTCAGATACCACACCGCCGTCCTCCTCTTCAGCAGCATCAGCATCAGCATAAGAGGCCGCATTACGGGCCGCCCAGGAACAGAGGAGGACCTCAGCAGCATCAGGAGCAGCAGCAGGGACGTGTCGGCCCGAGGACCTTTGAGCACCCAGTCTGTCCCAAGTGCTCACGCCGTCATCCGGGAGCATGCATGTTTGGCTCAGGGAGATGTTTTAAGTGTGGCAGCACGGACCACATGCTACGGCAGTGCCCCCGGAAGAATCTGCCTACCCAAGGCAGAGTTTTTGCTCTCCATGCTGCGGAGACGAACCCTGATACCATGCTGATGACAGGTACCTCACAGCTTTAAGTTACATTTGCATTCCAATGTTTTGGGAATCGGGATTAAGATTTTGAACGTAGAATTGCGATAGGATTGCATGCTCTACTCAGTATTATTTTCAGGCTTTAGTTAGAAGAACTATGACCTTTGCATGTCTATAAGCTTAGCTCTTGTGATTATTTGTGTTTAGCTGAGTGTTCCGATCTATCAGGGAGAATTTTCATAGCTGGCTCAGCTACCAAAGCCCTGATAGATTCAGGGGCTACCCACTCATTTATTTCAGAGGTCTTTGCAAACTTTCTCAAAGTTAAGACCATCGGGCTAGATGTAGCCTATTCAGTATCATTGCCTTCGGGAGAGGAGATAACAGCCACCAACGTGATCAGTGACATAGACCTCGAGCTACATGGAAATCTTGTGTATGCGGATCTGATCTTATTGCCGATGCCAGAGTTTGACATCATATTGGGCATGGACTGGCTACTGCGGAACAGAGTTTTGATCGACTTTCAGCGGAGATCCATTTTAGTCCGACTGCCTGGAATGACTCAGTTCTTATTTGAGCCAGACAGGTACTTTCCTTTACCGCGCATTATTCCTTATGTCCAGGCTAGGAAGCTCATGCATAGAGGGTGCCGGGCATTTTTAGCAACTTTTATATCTGTCCCTGAGACACCCAGTCAGTCAGCCGCAGATGTTCCGATTGTTAGAGACTTCTTAGACGTTTTTCCTGAGGACGTCTCTGGTATGCCACCTGAGAGAGAGGTGGAGTTTTCTATCGAGCTTATGCCAGGTACGGTTCCAATCTCCAAAGCACCGTACCGACTTGCACCGACAGAGATGGCAGAGCTTAAGAAGCAGATTCAGGAACTTCTTGATAAGGAGTTCATCCGCCCGAGTTTCTCACCTTGGGGCGCGCCAGTATTTTGTTTGTTAAGAAGAAGGATGGCTCGATGAGGCTTTGTATTGACTACCGGGAGTTGAACAGGGTTACAGTGAATAATAAATACCCACTTCCGAGGATTGAAGATCTGTTTGACCAGTTGCAGGGAGCTTCGATTTTCTCCAAGATAGATTTGCGTTCAGGTTATCACCAGTTGAGGGTGAGAGACACCGATGTTTCGAAGACAGCTTTCATTTGAAGATTTGGAGGCATTATCTGTATGGAGAGAAGTGCTAGATCGTTACCGACCACAAGAGCCTCAAGTATTTCTTTACGCAGAAGGAGCTGAACATGTGTCAGAGGCGTTGGTTGGAGCTTGTGAAGGACTATGACTGTGACATTAGCTACCACCCGGGTAAAGCTAATGTAGTTGCGGATGCATTGAGCAAAAAAGTCGCAGTGATGGCTCATTTGACGATTCAGAGACCTCTTCAGATTGAGATGTAGAGGTTTGATCTAGAGTCATATTCTCGAGGTAGAGTTCCTCGTCTATCTACCTTGACTATCCAGTCTTCGCTCATTGACCGTATTCGCAGTAGTCAATCAGCAGATGAGCAGTTGGCAATGTGGAAGCAGAGAGACGAGGCCAAGGGCAGTGTTTTGTATTCAGTCAGCGATGGTATTGTGAGATACAGAGACAGGATATGGGTTCCTAGCAGTGATTCTATCCGAGCAGACATCTTATCAGAGGCCCATATGTCGCCGTACTCTATTCATCCAGGGAGTACGAAGATGTACAAAGATCTACAGCTATTGTATTGGTGGCCTGGGATGAAGAAAGACATCAGACGATTTGTATCCGAGTGTCTGACTTGCCAGTTAGTGAAGGCCGAGCATCAGAGACCAGCAGGTTTGCTCAAGCCTCTTCCTATTCCCGAGTGGAAGTGGGAGAACGTTACCATGGATTTTGTGACAGGATTGCCGAAGTCAGCCAGAGGATCGAATGCTATCTGGGTGATTGTAGATCGTCTTACCAAATCAGCGCACTTCTTGCCTATTAAGACGACTTTCACTATGGTTCAGTATGCGGAGTTGTATATCCGAGAGATAGTCCGACTTCACGGCATTCCAGTTTCTATCGTGTCTGACAGAGATCCCCGATTTACTTCCTCGTTTTGGAAGAGTTTGCATTCGACCATGGGTACGAAGTTGCTGTTTAGCACAGCTTTCCATCCGCAGACAGATGGGCAGTCAGAGCGAGTTATTCAGATCTTGGAGGATCTTCTCCGTGCTTGCGTCATTGACTTCTCAGGGAGTTGGGAGTCGAACTTGCCATTGGTAGAGTTCACCTATAACAACAGCTTTCAGTCGTCTATAGGAATGGCTCCGTATGAAGCACTATATGGTCGCAAGTGCAGATCTCCTGTTCATTGGGATGAAGTAGGAGAGAGAGCAGAGTTGGGTCCAGAGATTATACAGCAGACTGTTGATGTAGTAGCCCGGATCCGTGATAGAATGAGGACTGCTCAGAGTCGACAGAAGAGCTATGCAGATCAGAGAAGGAGAGAGTTAGAGTTTGCTGTGGGCGATCATGTTTTCGTGAAGGTGGCACCCATGAAGGGTGTCATGAGATTCGGAAAGAAAGGGAAGCTCAGTCCGAGATTCATTGGACCATTTGAGATCCTCGACAGAGTTGGGACGCTAGCCTATCGTGTGGCTCTTCCGCCGAATCTGGCCGGAGTACACAATGTCTTTCACGTCTCTATGCTGAGGAAGTACATGGCGAATCCTTCGCATGTCTTAAACTTCGAGCCGTTGCAGCTTACTCCGAACCTATCTTATGAGGAGAGGCCAGTGCAGATCCTAGACAGGCAGGAGAAGAAGCTTCGGAACAAGCTGGTTAGACGAGTCAAAGTCAAGTGGCTCAACCATTCAGAGGAGGAAGCTACGTGGGAGTCTGAGCCCGAGATGAGGAGTCGGTACCCTGAGTTATTCGGTGAGTTTTAATTTCGAGGACGAAATTCTCTTTAAGGGGGGGAGGATTGTAGAACCCGTAACTTAGACTACGTATAAGTCATGCATAATTCTAGTATTTAAATTAAAATGATTTTTTATTGCATGAGTATTTAAATTTAATTATTTTACGTAGTAGTTTAACTTTATCATTTCAGTTAATTCAGTGAGGCCGGACTGGAGTTGGAGCTTTGAGATAAAATTTAAGATTTAGAAAACATTCCCAGAATTTATTTTAGCTAGCAAGTAAGTTAATTTAAGTTAAATGAAGGTTTAAGGAATTATTTATACAACTTGAAGTGAGTAGGAAATAAGTTTATTTAAGTTCCATAATTAAGGGATAATTCACTAAATTAATTAAAGGATTAGTGAGGCTTTTAAGGGTTATAAATTTACTAGCTAGAAAATATTTCCCCTCCATTTATTAGTGAATTTTCGGCCCTTAGATGATTAAGCAACATTGATATGCCAACTCACCCTTTGACCCATTCCTTGTTGTTTTAGCATGCTAATTTTTTTATTATTGAGCAACCTTAATTAATTAACTAATAAGCATTATCCTAGTGTTGATAGCATGAGGAATTCGGCCACTCACCTCTAATAACACCCCAACAATATTTGATAACAACCAACAATTCAAATTTCAAAAAAATGTAGACTTGGTCTTGATTTGTTCCCTATATTTTGCACTCACCTCCCTCACTCCCTTAACCAATATTCTCCTCCCCTATCCAACAAAATCAGAGAGCTTTTTCAGAGTAAAAAACCGTGGGTTACATAGCTAAAACTAGAGAGAAAATTTAGTAGAAAAAAAGGAAAGAAGAACACTCCACCTCCTCCGCGCCGGATCGTCTCGTTCTTTTCGTTTTTCTTTCAAACGAAACCAGGCATGCATATATTCTTCCTTGACTCTTCAATCAAGTCGTATTATGTTTTTTTAAACCTTACATGATCATGTTTTAATAGCCAAAACCGAAATATATCATGAACATCTCGAAAATAAAGATGCAGATTTTTTTGAGTTTCATGACAAGCTTCACGGGTTGCATTGTTTTGTGGATTTCAGATATTGGTTTGATTCCAGGCTCCCAAGGCGACTCCTAGGCATGTACTAGGACATGTTAGGAACACATTTGTCCATTTGTTTGAGTCCCATGTTGGCCGAAATCAAGAAAATGACAGCACCTTTCCATTCTTGCCACTTGAGTCTTCGAAAAATTTGTTTTGCTGTCAAAGGGGAAATGAATCTGATCTTGGCTGCCCCAAGGCCTATAGCCATGGTTAGATCACTTCCCTAGCATGTCTAAGACGTGACTAAGTTGCCCTTTTGGTGGCTTGGTCCCTGGTTAATCGGTTTTTACAAAATACTCAAGAACAGCCCCTGCACCCTTCGGCTTATCATTTTTGACAGCATGTGTGTTTCGACTTTTGTGGAATGGTGTGGATCTTGGTTGGCCTATGGCCCTTAGCCACGGTTCATACCATGCCCCTAGATGTCTAGATCGTGTCTTGGTCAATTAAATGGCCACTCGAACGATCGGTGACAGCTAAACAAGAACAATGCCCCGACGCGCAGAATTGGTTCTCGGTTGGAACTTTTCGGTTGTTGCTGGTGTGATGCGAATTGTGGCTGGCCTAGGGCCCTTAGCCATGGTTCAAATCATTCCTTGGGATGTTGGTAAGAGTCTCTGGTCGGTGGTTCAAGCCCCAATGGCCATTAGCCTCGCAATCGACGCAAGAAACCAAAGCACAGCTGCTGTATTTCTGGACAGCAACTTGCTGTGACGGTTCAGTGGCTCGTTCGAGTTCTCGGTTGGCTTTTAGCCCATGGCCTTGGACTGGACAGTACCTCATTGAGTTAGGAAGGTCATGTTTTTGGCCGTTTGTGATTCGGATCATTTTTGAGGTCGTACGAGAATTTACGGTGCGATGTGCCAAATTGACTCTCGAAAGAGCGTTTCATGTTTTGGCCTCCATTCACCTAGATTTCGGCCCTCACCATTTTAGGAGCATTATTTGATCATTTTAGACGTATTTTAATCATGACTACATGATGGTTCAGTGTTGGTTCGGGTTGGCTCGGAGTCATGATTTAATACGAAGTCGGTAGGCGTAATTGTCACATTTTTGAAGGTTATTGTATAGTTTGGTCCCATAAATCTATTGCATATTTTTCATGGCATATTTAGGTTGCAGCGAGCCTGGGAGCGATCCAATCCAAGCTGTAAAATGGGTACAGGATATTTAATTCAGTTATTTAATTATATTACGTGCAAAAATACAAATTTTGAGATTTATGCGATATTGCTTGTGGTCACTTTACTATCATGCTTAAGTCCGGTCCCCAGTATCGGCCCGGTCACCAGTTACCGGTCAGTTCAGTTGTTTCACCCAGTACTGTGGCAGTAGTCTGATCAGACGTAAATCCGATCCCCAGTATCGGTCCGGTCACCAGTATCGGTCAGCTCAGTTCAGTTCAGTTCAGGGACCACTTGCGTAGACCATAATCTCACAGAAAATTATTATATGCTATTTCAGTACAGGGCTCCAAGGAGCAAACAGTTTCACTATGATTTTCAGTTCAGCTATGCACGTATTATAATTAATCATGACACGACATTTTACGATATGCCTCATGACATGAAATTTTACTCCCATGCAATTTTACTATATTTACTCGTTATTTACGATATATGCATGTTGAGTCTTTAGACTCACTAGACTTGATTGTTGTAGGTACTGATGATGTCGGGATCGAGGGCGGGGACCAGTGAGCTAGCTCGAGTCGGCAGTAGTGGCACCCGAGGACCTCAGTTTCAGCACTTGCCATTTTGATGCTCAAATATTTAGTTATTGAATACTTTAACTTGTTATTTTGGCAAGTAATAATTTCTTCCGCTGCTGTTTTGAACGTTAAATATTTTATCAATTTTTTTTTGTATGAATGAGGCACTCCATTTATTTTAAAAGAAAAATTTTAAATTTTCCGCAAATTTTCAAGTAAGGATTTTTAGGCCTCTACAATTCCCATATTATCCAGCCAGACGAGGCTGAGCTTGACGAGTCTCTGAGTTATATTGAGAAACCGGTTCAGATTATTGATCGTAAAGAAAAGCAACTCAGAACGAAGACTATTCCTCTTGTGAAAGTTCAATGAACTCGTCATGGCACTGAAGAAGCTACTTGGGAGACTGAATCAGACATGAGACAGGAGTTTCCAGCGTTATTTCACTGATGTGAGTATTTTATTCAGCTTCTGTTATGCATTCTTTCTTATCGATATGATTGATTGCCTGTGATTTCGGTGACGAAATCGTACCTTAGGGGGGGAGAAATGTAATGCCCGGGATTTTTATTAGCTAATTTGTGATTATTGATTTATAATTTGCTGTTATAATGGACGGAAAGGATCGGACTTGGAAAGACGAGAAAATTCATGAAATGTATGCGAGGGCAGTACTATTTGGGCACATGAACGACAGGATGCGCGCACATGCGCAAAATTGGCAGAAGACCTCGCTCATATGCGCGGAGCTTTGCGAGAAGGCAATGCCAATTCCAGAGGATCTCGCGCATATGCGCGAGCTGCCGAGGAGAAATGTGCGAAGACCAGTAGGTCTCGCGCATATGCGCCGAGAGATGTCGCGCATATGCGCGAGACGTGCTGAACATAGGACGAGCCACCTAGCCTTCACATGCATGATATATATATATATATAACAAATGCTTATCCCTTTAGAATGGAAAGGGGAAACGGGAAAAGCTCCGGGGAATTCCAAGCTTTTATAAAGATACTAGATTTTGGATTGCGAAAAATCCGTCCATCTGATTTTGAATCCGACTTCGGTACTGTGTTTCTATTGACGCGGGCTTCAATTGGACGTAAGTTTTATTACAGTATGTTATGATTTGAAATTATGTTATTGTCAGAATTGACTAGGATTCATATATGATGTTCTTGATATGTTAGACATCGTAGAATTAAAGTCAGACCGAAGAATAGATTGATTATGGAATTGTTGTGATTTTTCATAGTATATTGATTGATATTGGACAGATTTGGATTATTGATTGATTACAGATTGTATTGGATATTGGTTATGGATTGTAATTAATATCTGTTGAGATTGTATTGACGGGGATATCGAGATTTCTCCGTTATGCCGCTGATTTTGAATTAAATCCAGATTTATCAGATTCGGTATTGATCTGAGCAGTATATTGATATGGTATTATTTGATATTGTCATTACCAGACTGAGGGTTGACAAACTTTGAATTCCAGACAAGAACGTCATCAGAACTGCAATAAAAGAAAGGTACAATTCAATGTGGTATCGGGAGAATGACTCGAGTATGATATACTTGAGTTTCCCTAAATCACATACTTATTGTTATTATGTGCATTGCTTTGAGTTGATATGCTTGTTCTATTGATTTATAGAGAGCATGTATTAGACGAGTATTAGATGAGTAATCTTGTGACAGTAGTGCCGAATAGTGATGGAATCGTCACTGGCACATTGCACATTGTCACATGATAGTGTATTGGTGAAAATTCCAAAGTCTGTGACGGATAGGTCAAGACACCGGATGTTTGGTTATATCGAAGTGGATAGAATTGGAGTTTCTTCTATTACTGATATTCGATATGGAATGCCAACGTCTGGAAACCGGGATCCCTAGACTAGGATTGAGTCTAGTATGAGACGTAGAGTCACGAGTCTGATTGACAGTTTATATTGATTACGTTTCAGTTTTTTATACGTATTACTGATATCTGTTCTATGCTTTTATATTGATGTTATAATCGCATGTTTCGTTGATTTATACTGGGATGTATATCTCATCGGAGTTATCCGGCTGTTGTCGTGTTTGTATGTGTGCATGGCAACAGGTGGGACAGGATCAGGGTCGAGGAGATGATAAGAGATCGTGATTAGAGTGGAGACTACGGACTTTGACGTTGCTGTAGATAGGATTCAGCACTTGACACTTAGTTGTTGAACCTTGGTTTAGGGGTGATGTTTATTGTACAAGACTTGTACTTTTATACTGATATGTACATTATATTGAATACCATTACGTTCCGCAATTTTTTTTTTAAAAAAAATGTAGACCCTGTTTATTGTAATTGATTTAAATTGTCCCAATGATAATTAAGAACATAATTAGCGTCCGGGTCCCCACATCTAACCTCTGAAACTGTCTTTGGAATGGACCATTGCTTAATGGACTCAAATTTGGATGGATCCACTAATATTCCCTCTTTCGAAACAATATGGCCCAAAAACGCCACCTGCTCCAACCAGAATTCGCATTTCATTAACTTAGCATATAATTGCTTATCCCTCAATAGCTGCAACACAGTCTTCAAATGCTCACTATGAAGTTCTCGTGTCTAAGAGTAGATCAAAATGCCATCAACAAAAACAATGACAAAGTTATCCAAAAATGGCTTAAAGACACGATTCATTAAATCCATGAAAACTGAAGAAGTATTGGTTAGTCGAAATGACATCACCAAAATTCAAAATGGTCATACCTCATTCTAAAAGCAGTCTTCGGTATATCCTCCTTTTTCATCTTCAATTGATGATACCCGGACCGGAGATCAATTTTCGAGAACACTGCTACTCCTTGCAATTGATCAAAAATATCATCAATCCGTGGCAAAGGATATTTGTTTTAACAGTTACCTTGTTCAGTTCTCGATAATCAATGCATAATCTCAACAATCCATCTTTCTTTTTCACAAATAAACTAGAGCTCCCTATGGCGAGGAACTAGGACGAATGAAACCTTTATCTAATAGCTCCTGTAATTGATTCTTCAATTCTTTCATCTCGGTCAGAACCATTCTGTACGAAGCCTAAGAAATTGGGGTTGTACCTTGAATCAATTCAATAACAAACTCTACTTCTCTATCAGGTGGTAATCCAGGCATCTCCTCAACAAACACATCATGATAATCCTGCACCACATCAATATCCTACAATTTCATCTTACTTTCTTTTCTCACATCCAATACCAAAACCAAAAAACCAATACACCCCTTGTGAAACAATTTAGTAGCTTGCAAACAAGAAATAATGGAAATACTCGGCGAAGAACCTAAACCAACAAACACTTCACTCTCGTGATCATCGTCTAAAAACTTCACTGTTTTGCCCACACAGCCAATCACTACACGGTAAGCAGACAACCAATCCACACCCAGTATGACATCAATGGCACCCATCGGAATGACAATTAAATCAGCAAAGAAAAATCTCGTACCCATTTGTAGATGACATGCCTTAATGATACAAGTTGGCCAAATTTCATCTCCAAAAGGCAACAAAATATTGAAATGGAAAGGCATGACAGTAGGTTCAACAGATAAAGATTGTACAAACACTTCAGACATAAAAGAATGAGTCGCACCGGTGTCAATTAATGTAAGTGCTTCCTTTCCGAATATAAAAATATTACCTGATATTATCGAAGAATCGGGATTAGCACGCTCTTTTGTCATTGCAAAAATTCTACCATGTACTCTTCCTTTATCCGAAGTAAGAGGGCACTTCTGCGCCGTGTGCCCCAATTCTTTGCATCTGTAACATCGGCCACTTCCAATCAAACATTCTCCTTTGTGTGGCTTGCCACACTTAGGACAAAATGGTCTCTCAGGATCCGAGGCAGACAACGGAGCTTTGTTACGCAACTCCATCTTACCCTTCCCCTTGTGGTCGCCTTTAACATGAGTACTTGTCCCTTGACCTCTCGCTTGAAAAGTATGTCTTCTTAACTATCGCTCCTTCTCGATCTCCTGTTCATCGAGTTCGGCAAGCAATTCTCTCTCAACAATATCTTGATATATGACCGCTTTCGACTTGTGAACATCACTCCTAATCTCTGGCCTCAACCCATGAAGAAAATGCTTTCCCTTATCTTTACCATTTTCAACAATAAAAGGAACAAAGACTCATCCTTCCTCAAATTTAAGAGTATACTCATTGACATTCATATAACCTTGTCTCAACTCAAGAAATTTACTTTTTTAGCTTTGACTTCCATTGAAAAATACTTAGCATAGAATAAATCCTTAAACTCATTCCACTTTAATTCACGAACATTAACAGTAACCTTAGTGGCTTCCCACCAAATACGGGCTGATTTCACTAGGATAAATACAGCACAACTCACTTTATCTCTATCCATGAACTTCAGATAATCAAATATGGCCTCCAATGACTTGACCCACTCAAGAGCCACTAGTGGATCAGGACTACCGATAAATTCAGGAGGGTTCATCTGCCTGAACCGATCATAAGAACCATTTTCAATGCTTTATGTTCTGACTTGACCTCTTCCATGGCCACGACCTTGAGTCGGGGTGTGCATGCTCAATAACTGCTGAATCTGTTCTCCATGGACCTTCGCTTGTTCTTTTAATAACTTATTGAATTCATCCACAACTTTATCAGTGGTAGGGGTCCTACCATCCCTTTCGGTGCTTTTTATTTTGGGAGGCATTTCCTACACATAAGCTCACTTGAACAAAGCTAGGAAACAATGAGATATCAATGTTAATGAAATAAAATCATTTCTCAATGTTAAAATCAATAGATGCAGGATCATAAACATATCGGATTGTCCTAGGTAGAAGAAGTCATATATGGTCCGGAGAAACTGGATCTGGTACCAATTGAAACACCCCACCTCCAAGAGTTTTAATTTAAAGAAATAACATGCGCGGAAACATTACATTTTAAAAGAAACAAAATTAAAATAAAATTCGTATAATAAAAACAATACGTTACCAAACCTTTAATATAACCATTCCCAAAAGTATCATTAAAATATATTCAAAAGTAGCCATGAAATATGTGTATCATTTTTACAAAATACATGATACTTATAACTACCAGTGATTAACCACACCAAAATAAGTATTTCATGCTAAAAGTTTCCCTTTTCCTTGCCATATGACTTCTTCCACCTTTAACAATCCCTTTCACTCTTTCTTATCACATGCATCACATAATATTAACTGGAATGAGTTTATAACTTAGTAAGTAGAAAACGAGGAACAACAATTAAATATACATAAGCTTGGGCTTGAATAACATGGCTATGTCAATGAAAACTATGTAATACCATCTTCAATAAACAATAAATATCAAGGTATTATAGATGATATTCAATGGAATGGATTAAATAAAAAAATTGATAGTTCTGTGACCTGTGACCATGTAATATGTACCTCTTTGATATAAATATCAAAACTGTGAGAGATACACCTTTATCATGAAATTGACCAATATCATGCATAATAATAATATCAATTCATTACTTTAATCATAGAAACTTCATTGAGACAATTTAAAAAACATATTGTAGGCAACAATGGATTACTAGCTCCTTTAACAATGAATTCAATGGTATTCTTTGATCAATCAATATATATCAATACATATATCAAGAATATATCAATGGAAGGAGCTAGAAAACAATAAATATGGTCTTTTGTACATATATATATAATGTGAGAAAAGAAGGAAAGCCTCTACTTACAACCCAAGAGCAAATGGTTGCTATGATGATCTCGAAGGAATTCCTACAACATAATACGTACAATAAACCAGTGATTATCGTTATTGATCATAGTAATCAACCAAACCAACTTATACCTTCAACTAGTCAAACCCACTTTAAGAGTAGGTTCCCGGCAAACCAACTTGTTGCTAGGGTCTTTATTGACTCTAATGTAAAACTATATTTATTTTAATAATATTTTACGATTTTATTCGATTATGGCATTATACTTTATATGTATACCCATGCAAACTGCATAGATAAAGTCTTTGAAAATACAATAGGTAACATGACGTCTGAGTCGCAACGTAAGATGATAAACATAAAAATTGTACATTAATTAAATGTTTTATAATATAATTATATAGTTTTTGTTTTATTAAATTTTTAAATATTATATGTTTTATAAAAAATTGTATAAAATATAAGTTGTTGTGTAATTACAAGTTTTTAATATTTTTTACAGGTTCGATAAAACAAGAATAAACTTGACGTTGCAAATGGGATTAAGATGATTCTTGGACCTGTAGAAAGTTGATTATAATATCTACAATATTGCTGACAAGCATGAGATAAAAATCCTCTCACAATTGGGATCAAATTAAGCAACAAATTAAGTTACCAAAGGAGTGGCAGTTTTACCATTCTCTAGTATTTTGACCATATCTCTCAAATTACTTGGTCAAATGGTTTGAAAAAAATACCACAACTAGACAACTCAATTATCCACATGTTTCTTTTTATGTGAAGAAGGAAATTCGGAGCAGAAGATTTTCAAAAGTGATGTGTAATATAATATAATATCTTAGAACATCAATGAAGACTTATGTGTAAAAAATAATATTTTATTTGTGGTTGTCTCCCCAAATTTGGCTATAAATAGGGGTGCATTGTAATGTATTGAGATATCCCTTATTCTATGAGCAAACCTTTGAGTTCATAATATTTTTCTCTATATTTTTCTTTTATTTCTTCATTTAAATACAATTAGCATGTTAATTTCATATTCAAAGTTTTACACTTTGAATAATGAATAGCTAACTTCCTAAAGTTGAGATGATAAGGTGAAACTCTTGGCATGATAATAAGGTTATTAAAAGGTAAGAATCTTTGTTTTATATTATTTAATCATTATTTATTGTTTATGTTATATTTATTTCTTTAAGCATTTTTATACCCTACTTATAAGTGGGAGTTTTGATTTATTGTTGCTATATGTTACACTAAATTCTTGGAACCATTTAAATGTTAGTTTGGTATTATCAACCATTTAAAGTGGATGCCTTGATTTATTATATATAAATATATTATAATATTAAATTCTTGGAACCATTTAAATGTTAGTTTGGTTTTACCAACCATTTAACTTGGATTCCTTGATTTATTATATATGAATATATCATAGTATTAATTTATTGGTACCATTTAAATGTTTGTTTGGTTTTACCAACCATTTAAAGTGGGAACCTTGATTTAGTGTTTACAAATATATATAGCACAATAAATACTTGACCACATTTATAAGTTTTGGTATATATTATATACTTATAAGATAATAATTTATAACATAATATAAATATGATTATTTAATATATTGGAACCATTTTATTAAGTGGATTTCAATATTGTTCGTTAATGTTAACTTTATTAAAATACCAAGAGTGGATCCTTTAATCTCAACTACTTAAATTAAAATTTGAACAATTAAAATTTACCCATTAAAGATTCAAACAATTAAAATTAAAAAGAAACAAAAACAAAAACAAAACAAAAAGACATTGTAGTGGACTTGTAATTACCTTAGCTTCCCTGTGGATACGATATCGGACTCACCGAATTATACTACTTGTGGACAACCTGCTCTTGGGAGTGCAACAATCAAAGTGACAACAAGTTTTTGGCGCCGTTGCCGGGGAAGTATAATTTAATTTCAAGTCTATTTAATTTTGTTTATAGTTTATTTTTCTTTATTTGAATTTTTATTGCTTTTGTGTGTTTTTATTCTTTTGCATTTGCATTTGCATGAGCATTATTTGGTCACGTACACTTAGTGGTCGACTCATTCGAAATAACCCTTTATTTTCACAAAACATGGCGGAAGAACCCATCCAAGAAAATGAAGATGAAATTCAATCTCAACATGATCATGATAGACGAAGAACACTTAGAGATCACATGAATCCTACACGTACTAGTGCACCTTCATGTCTAGTTTTTCCCCCTGATGCATCTCATTTCAATTTTAAGCCTGGTATTATCCAACTTTTACCCAACTTTCATGGCTTAGATTCTGAAAATCCATACATGCATTTACGAGAGTTTGAAGAAGTGTGCAACACATATAATGATCTAAATTGTAGCATGAACACCATTCGACTTAAGCTTTTTCCTTTTTCTTTAAAAGATAAAGCTAAAACTTGGCTACAAAATCTTAGATCGGGATCCATTCGAACTTGGGATGAATTGCAACAACAATTTTTGAAAAAGTTTTTTCCATCTCATAGAACAAATTCTTTCAAAAGGCAAATCATCACTTTCACTCAAAAACAAGGAGAAACTTTTTATCAGTGTTGGGATAGATATAAAGAATTGCTTAATCTTTGTCCACATCATGGTTTTGAAATTTGGAGAGTTGTTTCTCAATTTTATGAAGGCTTAACACCTAAAGATAGGCAAATGGTTGAATTTATGTGTAATGGAACATTTGAAGATAAAGATCCAAATGAGGCAATTGAGTATCTCGATTCATTAGCTGAAAATGCTCAAAATTGGGACACTATAGGTACAATCGAACCATCAAACAAGATTCAATCTCCTACATCTGGTGGAGGTATGTACACTCTCAAAGATGAACATGATCTTCAAGCTAGATTTACCTCTTTGGCAAGAAAAGTTGAGGCACTTGAATTGAAAAAGAATGGTCAATTAAAATCTGTTCAAGAAATTGCATGTCACATCTGTGATACAAGTGATCATTCTACAAAAGATTGTCCCACTTTGCCTTCTTTTAAAGAATGTCTCCATGAACAAGCCAATGTTTTAAACAATCTCAAAAGGCCAAATTTTGAACCATTTTCTCAAAGTTACAATCCAGGTTGGCGAAATCATCCAAATTTTAGTTGGAGGAATGATAATGCTGCACAATTTTCACAACCACATTTCCAAAATCAACAAAATTTTCAAAATTATGCACCTTATGTTCCTCCACCTAAAAGGAATTTGGAAGATATATTGAATTCTTTCATTGCAAAGCAAGAGTCTATCAATACTCAAACTGCTCAAACCATGACAGATTTGAAAGATACTCTTGCTAAATTTGCATCTGCACTTAATGTTCATGAAAAAGGTAAATTTCCTTCACAACCTCTGCCTAATCCCAAGGATCATCATTCACAAACTGGAACTTCTGGAACTCAACCGATGGATCAGGTAAAATCTGTTATTACCCTTCGAAGTGGTAAGGTTGTGGAAAAATCCATTCTTGAACCTTGTGAAGATGATGATAAATCAACTCCAAAGGGTAAGGAAGTGGAACCCATAACTTGCGAAGAGGAGGTTCAACAGACAGTGTCACCACCATTCCCTCATGCATTGAAAAATACAAAAAAATCAAATTTGAATTCTGATATATATGATATTTTTAAACAAGTAAAAGTTAATATTCCTTTATTAGATGCAATAAAACAGGTACCATCATATGCCAAATTTTTGAAAGACTTGTGCACTGTGAAAAGAAAATTGAATGTGAAAAAGAAAGCATTTTTAGCCGAACAAGTAAGTGCAATCATTCAAAATAATAATGCTTTGAAATACAAAGACCCTGGTTGTCCTACTATTTCTTGTATTATTGGAGAACGAAAGATTAAAAAAGCCTTGCTTGACCTTGGAGCTAGTGTGAATTTACTTCCATATTCAGTTTATCAAGAACTCAATCTAGGCGAGTTAAAACCTACTTCGGTAACACTTTTACTTGCTGATAGATCTGTTAAAGTGCCAAGAGGTATGGTAGAAGACGTGTTGGTCCAAGTTGATAACTTTGTATATCCTGTCGATTTCATAGTTTTAGATACACAACCTATCGAAGCTTGTAATGCAATTCCTGTAATTTTAGGTCGTCCATTTTTAGCAACTTCTAATGCTCTTATAAATTGCAGGAATGGAATAATGAAGTTGTCAATTGGTAACATGACCTTGGAGCTTAATGTGTTTAATCTTTGTAAGCAACCACATGACAAAGGAGATGAAAGTGAAGATGAAAATCTTATTGAAACTCTTGTGGAAGAAAACATTCAAGAAGGGAGTACTCGTGATCAATTAGATATTTGTTCAATTGAAACTGTTAAAGAAAATATTGAAATTGATCTTGATGATTTTATCAGGTATCACTCGTTATCACGATCAGAGAAAGAATTTGATGCAAAATATGAGAACAAAGACAAACCACCCATATTGGAGTTAAAACCCTTGCCAGAAGAATTGAAGTATGCATTTCTTGGAGAAGATGAAACATATCCGGTGGTAATTTCTTCCAAACTAGCAAGTGATGAAGAAGGTAAATTAGTTGATATGCTTAAAAGACATAAAAATGCAATTGGTTGGACACTAAAAGATCTCAAGGGCATTAATCCACTAATTTGCACTCACAAAATTCACTTAGAAGAAAATGCAAAAACATCTCAACAACCACAAAGGAGATTAAATCCACACATGAAAGATGTTGTGAAAACTGAAGTTCTCAAACTACTTGATGTTGGGATTATCTACCCTATTTCTGATAGTAAGTGGGTAAGCCCAACACAAGTAGTTCCGAAAAAATCTGGCATCACAGTGATAAAAAATGAAAAAGGTGAATTGTTAACAAGTCGAGTCCCATCTAGTTGGCGGATGTGTATTGATTATAGAAAATTAAATGACGCCACTAGAAAAGATCATTTTCCATTACCATTTTTGGATCAAATTTTAGAAAGAGTAGCAGGTCATCCATACTACTGTTTTCTTGATGGATATTCAGGTTATTATCAAATTCCCATTGCACTCGAAGATCAAGATAAAACTACATTCACATGTCCTTTTGGAACATTTGCATTTAGAAGGATGCCATTTGGATTATGCAATGCCCCAGCAACATTTCAAAGATGTATGCTAAGCATTTTTTGCGACATGGTTGAAAATTGTTTGGAAATTTTCATGGATGATTTAACTGTCTTTGGGAATACATTTGATAATTGTCTTGAAAATTTGGAAAAAGTTTTAAAAAGATGCGAGGAAAAAGGTCTTATTTTAAATTGGGAAAAATGTCATTACATGATTACTTCTGGAATTGTTTTGGGACATGTCGTGTCATCTCATGGAATTGAAGTTGATAAAGCAAAAGTTGATGTCATTGCCAATTTACCCCCTCCAAAAACCATTAAAGAAATTCGCTCATTTTTGGGACATGCTGGATTTTATAGGAGGTTTATAAAGGACTTTAGTTTAATCTCTAAACCCATTTGTAACCTCTTAACAAAAGACAGTGCATTTGAGTGGACTCAAGAATGTCAAAATGCTTTTGATAAAATCATTCGACATTTAACATCAGCTCCTATCATGCAACCTCCTGATTGGTCTTTACCATTTGAAATCATGTGCGATGCGAGTGATTATGCAGTCGGTGCAGTATTGGGTCAAAGAAGAAACGGTAAGCCTTATGTGATATATTATGCAAGTAGAACTTTAAACAATGCTCAAATGAATTACTCCACAACTGAAAAAGAACTACTTGCTGTAATATTTGCATTAGATAAATTTCGTTCTTATTTGATTGGATCAACAACTATCGTGTTTACTGATCATTCTGCTATTAGATATTTGTTGACCAAACAGGATGCAAAGCCACGACTGATACGATGGATTTTGTTGCTCCAAGAATTTGACATTGTGATCAAAGATAAAAAAAGAACCGAGAATGTCGTAGCCGATCATTTATCGAGACTAGTAACAGGATCATCTTGTGAAATGACACCAATTAACGATAATTTTCCTGATGAACATCTATTTTCAGTTACTACTACACCTTGGTTTGCTAACATAGTAAATTTTCTTGTGACAGGAAAAATGCCACCGCAATGGAGTTCTCAAGATAAAAGAAAATTTTTGAATGAGGTAAAAAAACTTTTTGTAACGCCCCGAAAATTTAAAGGTCCACGTAAACCACATGCATGCAATTAGTAAATTCTCGTGTATTTTAATTAAATATTTTAATTGCATGAATTAATTTTGTTGTGCTTACTTGCATGTTTAAAATATATTTTTCTACATGATTGCATTAAAATGTATTTTTAAAAGATATTCGAGTTGCGATCGAGGAACGGAGACCGAGTGCTGAGAAAAATAGAAAATGTTTTTATTAAATAATTATTTTTAATTATTTAAAGTATGGTTGATGCATTTTAGTATTTTTTGAAAATAAAGGTTTTTGAGGTGATTTAATACGTCGGGACGTAAATTTTATCAGTGTTGGTTTTTCAACAAAAATACGAACTTTTTGACAACCCGGCTAATAAATTCACAAACTTATTTAAGCAAAAATTATTTTTAATATTTTATTAAGTACTAATGGGCTTAATGGGCCTAATTAATCTTGTTAGTGGGCTTAAGTTATCATTAGTACTTTAATTGATATTTAAAGTGCAATCCAGCCCATATTTTGACACACAACTTCACGCCTCACCTCTTTAAAAATATGAAAACTCTTTCTCAAAACATCAAACGGCACACACCTCTAAATTCACGAGAAAGTTGCAAAATTTCAAAGGAAAATTCAGCCAAGGGTTCGTATCATCGTTCTTCGCAATCGTCAACGTAAATTCGTACGTAAATTACGCAAAGGCACTCCATACATCTCCTTTTCTTATCTATCACATCGTATTATCGTTTTAAATATCGTGTGCATAAAAAGCATGAATTTCTTATGATTATTTTCGGAATATTGCACATACATGTAATAAATTCATGAATTTTGATCCAAAAATTATGCTAAACATGTGTTAAGGGGCAGCCATCGATAGGGTAATAATATGGATTGGTCTATAGCCAAATCATGATAATTATTAAAGGGCATTATATACACTGGAAACCGTAGGAAAAGGATAAAGAACAACCGTGAGTTTCTCTTGGAGTTTTATGTGCTCTTGTGGTTCAAGTTGCACGGTGGCTTTGCATGGTGCTTAGGGGGTTCATCAGGGTCCTAGAGAGATGGGTAAGGTTCGGGCCAGGGGCTGGGGTGGCTTGGGCCTCTGCTGGCTCGAGATAAACGTGAGAAGCGCGAGGAAGCTCCATGGTGCGCAGGTTGTGGTGCTGGCTTCAGGTGGTTCGCACGTGAGTTCCAGGGGCTGGGCTTGTCTGGGCTTGGTCTAGGGATGGTCAGGGTTAGGTAGGTTCGGTGGTGGCTTAGTTGGAAGAGTCCTAGGCTAACTAGGAGTCCTAAAACTAAAGGGAACCTCACGCACACACAGCACATGCAATTGGGTTCAATGACAGCAGGCTTTTTGAGGGTTTAAGGGCTGGTTCAGGGGCTTGGGCTGGGTCAGTAGGGTGCCTAGATGGGTTGGCTAGGGTTTGGTTCAAGGTGGCTTGGGCATGGCTCGAGTAAATTGGGAGATGGCTCGATGGGTTCGTTAAGGTGTCAAAAACGAAAATTAAAGAACTAAAAGTGAATCCATGGGTCCACGGGGGTGGCTCATGACTTGGAAGGGTAGAATAAATCTTAAAAATGTTATGTTTAAAATTTGGGATCAAAATAACGAGTTTTGGATTTATTCGGGATTTAATCGCCGTACGAAACGCTAATTAACGAGTTAATCGAAAAGTATTGTTTTAAACTTTATAAAATTATGAAAAATTACGTTTAAGCTTAAATAATTATTATAAGTTTAAGTTTTGAATTTGGGAATTTTATATTAAGGTTTGGTTTAATTCGGGATTAAAACGCATTAATACGTCACATTTAAAGATTAATTTAAAAGTCCTCGATTTAGGGTAAATAAAAATATGAGGAAATTCATGTAGGCTTAAATAACTATTTGGGACATGTTAGAGTCAATAAAATTAAGAAAAAGGCAAAAACGTAAAATTATACGTCCAGGGGTAAAACAGTCTTTTCACACCTAAAAAGTAGTAAACGTCATGGCAGTGCCCTGAATGCTGTTTTATGTGCTAATATGATTATTTTCTATAGTTATGGATGCTTATGGAATTTTAAATGTTAAAATGATATTTTAAACGTTTATGAGATTTTATAAGTTAAAATGATATTTTTAAATGTTTAGGGAATTTTATATGTTTATGATTTAATATTTCAAAATGTTATCTTAAATGTTTTGAGGCTAAAATGATTATTTTTAAATGTTTATGCAATGTTCACGATGAAATTATGATTTTTAAATGTCTGTTTGATTTTTATGATTTAAGGAAGACATTTAAAATACATGTTGCATGCTTCGTTTCAAAAATGAAAAATGTTATGTTACTCATGATTTTTATAAAGTGATGTGAATGAAAAATGTTGAAGGAGGTGAAGTGATTGTGACTAATTCGTTAATAATGGCGATGTCGTGAGGGTGATAGTCCCAGTGGGAGCCCGACGATCGTGTTTCCATTATTGCGAATATGAGCGTAATGCCTGAGATTTTATCACGATAATCTGAGATTGATTAAATTATAAATTGATCGGATGATAGACGGACCACTTCGAGACCCGAAGGTCTCGCGCATATGCGCGGCGAGATAGCGCGCATATGCACGAGCTGTGCGAGAAGCTTTTTGCGCGGACAGAACTTTGCGCGCACATGCGCGGCTTGAGGGCGCGCATATCACGAAGAGGTGCATTGCCATATACCGAGTCCAGAGAATGTGGCGCATATGCGCCAAGAGTTGGCACGCATATGCGCGGGGTGTTCGGTAGCCAAATGTGAATTCCAGAGAATATCGCGCACATGCGCGGATGAAGGGCGCATATGCGCGAGCTGACGGGAAGGCACGCGCCGAGACATAATGTCTCGCGCATATGCGCCGAGGCGGGTCGCGCAGATGCGCGAGACGTGTTGAGCGAAAATGAAGCCACTTGCCTTGCTCATGCAATGATATATATATATATATATCAATCCGACTTCAGTACTGTGTTCCTATCGACGCAGGCTCCAACTAGACGTAAGTTTTGTTACGTCTTGATATGTGTTGAAATTATGCTATTGTCAGAATTGAATAAAATTCATATATGATGTTCTTGATATACTAGACATCGTAGAATCGAAGTCAGATCGAAGAACAGATTGATTATGGAATTGTTAGGAATTTCTGAGTATATTGATTGGAAATCGGACAGATTTGAGTTATAGATTGATTATGAGTTGTATCAGATATTGGTTATGGATTGTAATTGATAGTTGTTGATATTGTATTGACGGGAATATCGGGATTGTGCCGTTATGCCGTTGATTTGAATTATATTCAGATTAATCCGATTTAGTGTTGAATTGAGAATGAAATATTAATATTATGATTCTTGATATATCGTTTCAGCTATACAGAAACAGTCTTGAGTTCAGAACTTCAATTGCTTTAGACCGAGACTACAAACGAAAGGTATAAGTCAATGTGGTATTGGGAGATCGACACAAGTAGGATATACTTGTGTTTCCCTAAATCACATACTATTTGTTATTATTTGCATTGATTTGATTTGATATGCTTGTTCTATTGATGTATAGAGAGCATGTGTTAAGCGAATATTAGACGAGTGATCTTGTGACAGAAGTACCTGATAGTGGCGGGATCGCCACGGGCACATTGCACGATGTCACAAGATAGTGTATTGGCGATAGTGCCACAGTCTGTGACGGATAGGTCAAGACACTGGATGTTTGGTTATATCGACGTNTTGATAGTTTGATATTAATTATGTTTCATATTTTGATATATATCTGATATCTGCTTCATGCCTTATATTAATTATATGATTGCATGTTTCGTTGATTTATACTGGGATTTGTTCTCACCGGAGTTATCCGGCTGTTGTCGTGTTTGTATGTGTGCATGACAACAGGTGGGACAGGTTCAGGGTCGAGGAAATGAAGAGAGAGATCGTGATAAGAGTGGAGACTACGGACTTGATCTGAGATAGGGTGAACACTTGATATTTAGTAGTTGAACCTTAGTCTTAAATGATTGTATATAGTACAAGACTTGTACTTTACTTTTATACTGATATGTATAGTAGAGTGATTCCATTACGTTCCGCATTTGATATTATATTTCAAAAAAAAAAAAATTTAGACCCTGGTTATTATAATTGATTAATTAGTCTCAATGACTATTAAGAACATGATTAGCGTCCGGGTCCCCACAACAGGTGGTATCAGAGCGATAGATCCTTTAGATTGAGATAGAAGAAGAAGTGAGCGGGGTAGAATGTGTTTTCTTTCCTGCTTTGAATGCTAGCATGTTTTACTGCTGTAAAATACATGTTACTTGAATTATCTGATTTGATATAGTAGTATGTTTATTGAGAATAAAGCAGCACCGATTCTGAATCAGCAGTAAGATGATCGGAGGAGGACTGAAACAGAATTGTTGTTTGGAGTTACTAATCCTTTTGTTAATCAGATATGCCTCCTCGAAGAATACAGGAACAGGGCAGTACTTCAAATCCTCCGATGGATGTTACAACTACTCCGATGGAGACACTATTAAAGAGATTTCAGTCTTTCCATCCACCGACTCTGAAGGGTACTGAGACTTCAGTGGATTGCGAGAGTTGGTTAGACGATGTTGAGATGTTGTTCGAGTCCTTGGAGTACACCGATGAGCGGAGAGTGAAACTGATAGGGCACCAGTTACACGACGTTGCATAGAACTGGTGGATTACAACAAAGAAAGCATTGGAACATCGAGGTACGGCTATTACCTGGAATGTGTTTCGAACTGAATATTATCAGAGGTTCTTTCCAGTGTCGTACAGGAAGGACAAGGGAGCGGAATTTGCCAATTTGAGACAGGGTCAGCTGAATATTGAGGAATATGTGGCGAAATTCTCTTCACTGTTGACGTTTGCTCCCCACGTAGCTGAACATGATGAGGCCGTTGCGGACCAGTTTATAAATGGCCTGAATCCGGAAATATTTACCTTAGTGAATACCGGGAGACCGAATAATTTTACTGATGCCTTGAACAGAGCCAAGGGAGCTGAAGCTGGTCTGATGAGACAGAGAGGAGCTTCGTTTGTGCCACAAGCACCGAGACCCCAGATGCCTCCACCATCTCCCCGATTTGAGAGTGGTAGTGGTAGTGGAAAGAAAGAATTCCTGAAAGCTAGGAGGAAGCAGTTCAAGAAAGCTGGAAGTAGTTCATCCAGTTCTTGTGGCTCGAGACCGACCGGTCATGGCCAGAGTTATACAGGACCCTATTGCAGCACTTGTGGAGGGATGCATTCCACAGAGCAGTGCCGAGGAGTGTTTGTCAGTTGCCGTATTTGTAGGCAACAGGGACATTTTGCTCGAGTTTGTCCCCAGAGAGATACTCAGAGGTCACAGGGTGCCGAGTCATCTGGATCAGTAGCTCAGACTTGTAGACGACCAGCTGCAGTCCACTCCTTTCAGCCGACACCATCCCAGTCACAACCAAGGCCAGGAGGAAGCCAGACAGTTAGCCAGCCTCCTAGACAGCAGGCCCGAGGATTTGCTTTGACTGAGGAGCAGGCTCAGGAAGCACCAGATGACGTTGTTGCAGGTAACTGTTTTATTTCTGGTTATCCTGCATATGTATTGATTGATACTGGTGCATCGCATACCTTTATTTCTGAGAGATTTGCATTGATGCATTCATTGCCTGTGGATTCGTTATCTACTGTAGTATCTGTTTCTTCTCCTTTGGGGAAGGGTTGGATATCAGTGACATCTGTGAGACCTTGTATACTGCGGTATGATGGACATGAGATCGAGTTAGACTATATTGTACTTGGGTTGTCTGATTTTGATTGTATTATCGGTATCGATATGTTAACCAAGTACAGAGCTACTGTTGATTGTTTCCACAAGATTGTGAGATTCAGACCTGACATGGCTGAAGAGTGGAAATTTTACGGTAAGGGATCTAGAGCTAGAATTCCTTTGACATCCGTATTGTCTATGACTCGATTGTTGCAGAAAGGAGCGGAGGGATTCCTTGTCTATTCAGTTGATTTACTGAAATCGAGTCCATCATTGGCGGATTTGCCAGTGGTTTGCGCGTTTGCTGATGTCTTTCCAGACGAGATTCCTGGATTGCCTCCGATTCGAGAAATAGACTTCAGTATTGAGTTGATGCCAGGTACAGTTCCGATTTCGATGGCTCCGTACAGGATGGCACCGATTGAGTTGAAGGAGTTGAAGGAGCAGTTGGAGGATTTACTGGCCAAGAGGTATATCAGACCGAGTGTGTCTCCTTGGGGTGCTCCAGTACTGTTTGTGAGGAAGAAAGACGGTTCGATGAGACTTTGTATCGACTACCGGCAATTGAACAAAGCAACGGTAAAGAATAAATATCCCTTGCCTCGTATTGATGATTTGTTTGACTAGTTGCAGGGTTCTTCGGTATATTGCAAGATCGATTTGAGATCTGAATACCATTAGCTGAGAGTCAGGGATTCTGATATATCGAAGACAGCATTCAGAACCAGGTATGGACATTATGAGTTTATTGTTATGCCATTTGGTTTGACGAATGCACCGGCTGTATTCATGGGGTTGATGAACCGTATCTTTCAAAGATATCTGGATGATTTTGTAATCATTTTTATTGACGATATCTTGATTTATTCGAAGAATATGATTGAGCATGCTGATCATCTGAGAACTGTGTTGAAAATTTTAAGGGCTGAGAAATTGTATGCTAAACTGTCGAAATGTGAGTTTTGGTTGAGACAGGTTGTATTTCTGGGTCACATTATATCCGGAGACGGTATTTCTGTTGATCCCAATAAGGTTGAAGCCGTAATTTCTTGGTTGAGACCGACATCTGTACCGGAAATACGTAGCTTTTTGGGTTTGGCAGGATATTACAGACGATTCATTAAAGATTTCTCGAGCATTGCCAAACCGATTACACAATTGACTCAGAAGAATGCTCCGTTTGTGTGGTCTGAGGAGTGTGAGACCAGTTTCCTTGAGTTGAAGAAAAGATTGACCAGTGCACCGATACTGACTATCCCCTCAGGTACTGGTGGATTTGTTGTTTATTGTGACGCTTCTCACAGAGGTTTGGGTTGTGTGTTGATGCAACGAGGGCATGTGATTGCTTATGCCTCGAGACAGCTGAAGCCACATGAGACTGGCTACCCAATTCATGATCTTGAATTGGAAGCAATTGTATTTGCTTTGAAGATATGGCGACACTACCTCTAAGGTGAGAAATTTGAAATTTATTCTGATCATAAAAGTCTGAAATATTTGTTTTCACAGTCTGAGTTGAATATGAGACAGCGAAGATGGCTTGATTTGCTTAAAGATTTTGATTGTGAAATAAAATACTACCCAGGAAAATCGAATGCAGCAGCCGATGCCCTAAGTCGAAAGGTATGTTCTTTGTCCTTATCGACTATAGGTGTTTCAAGTTTGATAGAAGATTGCTGTTTGTCTGGATTAGTGTTTGAAACAGATTGTCAGCCTTTGAGATTATATGCTATTCGAGCTGAAGCAGAGCTGATTTTGAAAATTAAAGCGGCTCAGAAAGTTGATCAGAAAGTACAGGAATCGATTGAGATGGTCAGAGCAGGTCATCAGTCAGAGTATCAGGTACGTGATGATGTACTGTACGTGAATAATCGTATTGTTGTGCCAAATGTTTCGGAATTGAGACATCGAATACTGGCAGAAGCGCACAACAGTCGTTTTAGCATTCATCCGGGTGGCAGGAAAATGTACAATGATTTGAAGACACAATATTGGTGGAAACAGATGAAATCTGATGTTACTGAATTTGTATCCAAGTGTCTGACTTGCCAACAGGTGAAGGCTGAAAGAAGAAAACCCGGAGGACTGTTACAGAGTTTGTCTATTCCTGAATGGAAATGGGATCACATTTCCATGGCTTTTGTGACGCAGTTACCAAGATCCTCCCGAGGTTGTGATGCGATTTGGGTCGTGATTGATCGATTGACCAAATCGGCATGTTTTATTCCATACAAGATGACGTACCGATATGACCAGATGGCCGATATTTATGTCAAGGAAGTGGTTAGATTGCACGGAGTACCGAAGTCGATTGTTTCAGACCGTGACCCTCGGTTTACTTCGCACTTCTGGCAGAGGTTGCAGCAAGCTCTCGGTACAAAGTTACATTTGAGTACCGCATATCATCCACAGACCGATGGACAGTCAGAGCGGACTATCCAGACTTTTGAAGATATGCTGAGGGCAGTAGTGCTTGATTTCAGCACTAGTTGGCAAGATGCATTGCCTCTTTGTGAATTTTCGTACAACAATAGCTATCAGACAAGTATTGAAATGGCACCATTCGAAGCGTTGTACGGGAAGAAGTGTCGATCCCCTCTGTATTGGGATGATATCTCTGAAGTTCCTGAGATTGGACCTGACATGATCAGAGATATGACAGATAAAGAAAAGCTGATTCAGAAGAAGATGAAGGCAGCTCAGGACAGACAAGCCAAATATGCCAACATCCGACGTAGACCGTTGGTATTTGAGGCAGGAGACAGAGTATTTTTGAAAATT
>NC_133309.1:6713428-6715866 GCF_012295235.1 Primulina huaijiensis
AAAAATTAGGTTTAAGCTTAAATAATTATTATAAGTTTAATTTTTGAATTTGGGAATTTTATATTAAGGTTTGGTTTGATTCGGGATTAAAACGCATTAATACGTCACATTTAAAGATTAATTTAAAAGTCCTCGATTTAAACTAAATAAAAATATGAGGAAATTCATGTAGGCTTAAATAACTATTTGGGACATGTTTGAGTCAATAAAATTAAGAAAAAGTCAAAAACGTAAAATTATACGTCCAGGGGTAAAACGGTCTTTTCACACCTAAAAAGTAGTAAACGTCATGGCAGTGCCCTGAATGCTGTTTTATGTGCTAATATGATTATTTTCTCTAGTTATGGATGCTTATGGAATTTTAAATGTTAAAATGATATTTTAAACGTTTATGGGATTTTACAAGTTAAAATGATATTTTTAAATGTTTAGGGAATTTTATATGTTTATGATTTAATATGTCAAAATGTTATCTTAAATGTTTTGAGGTTAAAATGATTGTTTTTAATTGTTTATAAAATGTTCACGATGAAATTATGATTTTAAATGTCTGTTTGATTTTTATGATTTAAGGAAGACATTTATAATACATGTTGCATGCTTGGTTTCAAAAATGAAAAATGTTATGTTACTCATGATTTTTATAAAGTGATGTGAATGAAAAATGTTGAAGGAGGTGAAGTGATTGTGACTAATTCATTAATAATGGCGATGTCGTGAGGGTAATGGTCCCAGTGGGAGCCCGACGATCGTGTTTCCATTATTGCGAATATGAGGTTATGAGGTTTGAGGAAGAATGGGAATATCGTGAGGGGAGAAGGCCCCAGAGGGAGCCCATTTATGGGAGAAGACCCCAGAGGGAGCCCCGACGATCGTATTTCTATTCGATCATGTTAGGCCAAGGCTCAGTTGACCGGTGAGAGCGTCGCTGATGTCCCCGCCGCCCAGTACTGTGGTTATATGTAGATGGATCCATCGATCATGTCATGTGAGGAAAGTCACAATTACCGATCTGAATTCAACAAAGGAAAAAGGAAAATGTTTATGATCATGTAGGACATAATATATGAGGTATTATTCATAAAATCAGGTCCACTTTAATTTTGTAGAAGTAGGAAAACCATTTAGATTCTGCAAAACACTCAGAATACTTTGATAATTATCTTTCACAACCCGTCTTTTCCGATCCTAAGAGATTTATTATTTGAGTTTAATATTTTCTCACGCTCCGAAATAAAGTTATATTTATATCTATACTTATCTTCAAAAAACATAATAAAATATAATTATTTTATTTTGTAGATTATTTGAGGCAAGCAGAAAGAAAATTATATTTTGGAAAATAAAATAAAAAATGAAATTTATGATAAAATTATTCTCGGAAAATTAAAGAAGCGAGCCCTTTGTTCGTAAAGAATTATAATATAATAACCTTTAAAAAAAGTTATTTCTCAGACAAAGATACTTTATTCGAGTATATCCTATTATGGTATAATAAATAAAATCATTTTCCTAAATAATAATAATAAAACCATCACACTCCAAACAATCCTAGATGAATCTTCCAACTGAAACGTCTGCCTTTCTTTTTCTTAAAATGTGCTAGAATTTATTTTTTTTAACCTCTTTAGCATCGGCCGAACCACAAAAATTACATAAAATATTTTAGACATCATTTTAAAATAAACACAACCAACTATATATTTGAGAAATACAGCCCATACTATAATCTCTCAAAAATCACTCAAAAGCATAAATAAAAAGTCGTAAAAAAAATCTTTAACATAAATCATAATCGTAAATGCGGAAAGCTAGAAGCGCTGGTCCTCGGGTCGTGTACACCTTCAGTCCAGTCAGGTCAACCATCAAGACCTCCCATAACATTTTTATCATAAACACCTGCATCAATCACACCTAGTGAGTCTAAAGACTCAACACGTCATATTTTTGATAACAAGTACTACGTATAAAACCACACGCAACAGTGAAAAATACTTGTACTTAAAATATCGTTTTCATGAAGATGCATAAACTTCAAACATGAACATTTTCGTAAACCTTTTTATGATGCATAAAAACATTTTCATAATGATGTATCAACTTTAAACATAAACATTTTCATGACATGCATAACATAAACATTAACCTTTTCCTATTCCTCAAAACATGACATAAAACCTTTTATCATGATCATAAACATTTTCCTTTTTCCTTTGTTGAATTCAGATCGTTAATTGTGACTTTCCTCACATGACATGATCGTTGGATCCATCTACATATAACCACAGTACTGGGCGGCGGGGACATCAGCGACGCTCTCACCGGTCAACTGAGCCTTGGCCTAACATGATCGAATAGAAATACGATCGTCGGGGCTCCCTCTGGGGCCTTCTCCCATAAATGGGCTCCCTCTGGGGCCTTCTCCCCTCACGATATTC
>NC_133309.1:6720246-6726262 GCF_012295235.1 Primulina huaijiensis
AAACCAAGCATGCAACATGTATTTTAAATGTCTTCCTTAAATCATAAAAATCAAACAGACATTTAAAAATCATTATTTCATCTTGAACATTTCATAAACATTTAAAAATAATCATTTTAACCTCAAAACATTTAAGATAACATTTTGACATATTAAATCATAAACATATAAAATTCCATAATTATTTAAAAATATCATTTTAACTTATAAAATCCCATAAACGTTTAAAATATCATTTTAATATTCNTTTAGGCTAAATAAAAATATGAGGAAATTCATGTAGGCTTAAATAACTATTTGGGACATGTTAGAGTCAATAAAATTAAGAAAAAGTCAAAAACGTAAAATTATACGTCCAGGGGTAAAACGGTCTTTTCACACCAAAAAAGTAGTAAACGTCATGGCAGTGCCCTGAATGCTGTTTTATGTGCTAATATGATTATTTTCTATAGTTATGGATGCTTATGGAATTTTGAATATTAAAATGATATTTTAAACGTTTATGGGATTTTATAAGTTAAAATGATATTTTTAAATAATTATGGAATTTTATATGTTTNTTGATCCCAAATTTTAAACATAACATTTTTAAGATTTATTCTACCCTTCCAAGTCATGAGCCACCCCCGTGGACCCATGGATTCAATTTTAGTTCTTTAATTTTCGTTTTTGACACCTTAACGAACCCATCGAGCCATCTCCCAATTTACTCGAGCCACGCCCGAGCCACCTTGAACCAAACCCTAGCCAACCCATCTAGGCACCCTACTGACCCAGCCCAAGCCCCTGAACCAGCCCTTAAACCCTCAAAAAGCCTGCTGTCATTGAACCCAATTGCATGTGCTGTGTGTGCGTGAGGTTCCCTTTAGTTTTAGGACTCCTAGTTAGCCTAGGACTCTTCCAACTAAGCCACCACCGAACCTACCTAACCCTGACCATCCCTAGACCAAGCCCAGACAAGCCCAGCCCCTGGAACTCACGTGCGAACCACCTGAAGCCAGCACCACAACCTGCGCACCATGGAGCTTCCTCGCGCTTCTCACGTTTATCTCGAGCCAGCAGAGGCCCAAGCCACCCCAGCCCCTGGCCCGAACCTTACCCATCTCTCTAGGACCCTGATGAACCCCCTAAGCACCATGCAAAGCCACCGTGCAACTTGAACCACAAGAGCACATAAAACTCCAAGAGAAACTCACGGTTGTTCTTTATTCTTTTCCTACGGTTTCCAGTGTATATAATGCCCTTCAATAATTATCATGATTTGGCTATAGACCAATCCATATTATTACCCTATCGATGGCAGCCCCTTAACACATGTTTAGCATAATTTTTGGATCAAAATTCATGAATTTATTACATGTATGTGCAATATTCCGAAAATAATCATAACAAATTCATGCTTTTCATGCACACGATATTTAAAATGATAATACGATGTGATAGATGAGAAAAAGAGATGTATGGCGTGCTTTTGCGTAATTTACGCACGAATTTACGTTGACGATTGCGAAGAACGATGACACGAACCCTTGGATGAATTTTCCTTTGAAATTTTGCAACTTTCTCGTGAATTTAGAGGTGTGTGCCGTGTGATGTTTTCAGAAAGAGTTTTCAGATTTTTAAAGAGGTGAGGCGTGAAGTTGTGTGTCAAAATATGGGGTGGATTGCACTTTAAATATCAATTAAAGTACTAATGATAACTCAAGCCCACTAACAAGATTAATTAGGCCCATTAAGCCCATTAGTACTTAATAAAATATTAAAAATAATTTTGCTTAAATAAGTTTGTGAATTTATTAGCCGGGTTGTCAAAAAGTTCGTATTTTTGTTGAAAAACCAACACTGATAAAATTTACGTCCCGGCGTATTAAATCACCTCAAAACCCTTTATTTTCAAAAAATACTAAAATACATCAACCATATTTTAAATAATTAAAAATAATTATTTAATAAAAACATTTTCTATTTTTCTCAGCCCTCGGTCTCCGTTACTCGATCGCAACTCGAATATCTTTTAAAAATACATTTTAATGCAATCATGTAGAAAAATATATTTTAAACATGCAAGTAAGCACAACAAAATTAATTCATGCAATTAAAATACACGAGAATTTACTAATTGCATGCATGTGGTTTACGTGGACCTTTAAATTTTCGGGGTGTTACACTTTTATTGGGATGATCCATATCTGTTCAAGTATTGTCCGGATCAAATTTTTCGACGTTGCATACCCGACAATGAGGTAAGTAGTGTCATTAAATTTTGTCATTCAGAAGCATGCGGAGGACATTTTTCTTCAAAGAAAACAGCTGCAAAAATCTTGCAGTGTGGATTTTATTGGCCCACTTTGTTTAAAGACACCCACGAAATCTGCAAGATATGTGAAAATTGTTAAAAATTGGGTGCGATTTCAAAAAAAACATGATGCCTTTGAATCATATTATCGAAATTGAAATCTTTGATTGTTGGGGAATAGATTTTATGGGACCTTTTCCACCGTCTTTTGAATACTTGTATATTTTAGTTGCAGTTGATTATGTTTCCAAATGGATAAAGGCAATTCCATGTCGAACAAATGATCATAAAATCGTCATCAAATTTTTAAAAGAAAATATTTTTAGTAGATTTGGAATTCCTCGAGCCATTATAAGTGATGGGGGAACTCACTTTGTTAATAAACCATTTGCTTCATAAATGAAAAAATATGATATTACTCACAAAGTAAGTACTCCTTATCATCCTCAAACAAATGGACAAGTTGAATTAGCTAATAGGGAGATAAAACAAATTTTGGAAAAAACTGTTAACTCAAATAGAAAAGATTGGTCTCTGCGACTTAATGATGCACTTTGGGCATATCGAACAGCTTTTAAAACATCATTGAATATGTCTCCCTATAGGTTGGTTTATGGAAAACATTGTCATTTGCCTGTGGAATTGGAACATAAAGCTTATTGGGCGATCAAAACTTTAAATTCAAGCATGGATGATGCCAACAAATTGCGTAAATTGCAACTTAATGAACTTGATGAACTCAGAAATGACGCGTATGAGAATTCAAGGATTTATAAAGCAAAAATCAAATCATTTCATGATAAAACAATTCTTAGAAAATCTTTTGAGATTGGTAAAAAAGTTTTGCTTTATAATTCTCGACTTCACATATTCCCAGGAAAATTACGATCAAGATGGACAGGCCCATATGTTGTAAAGCATGTGTATACTTATGGAGCTGTGGATATTGAAAATCCTAAAAATGGTGATGTTTTTAAAGTAAATGGACAAAGGCTTAAACCATTTTTAGAAAATGAAATTTTTCAAGAAGAGTTTATTTCCCTTTCCGATCCTTGATTTTTTTTGTGTTGCATTTAATTTTGTTTGTTTTTATTTCAGGTTTCCTTAATCTTTTTATTTTCCCGGTTAAATGGCGGATAACGGTACTCCGTGACTCTCATAGTCGGTTTAATCAGTTTCCCATAATTGCTGATACAAAAATAAAAAAAAATCATTTCTTTTCTTTTCAAAATGGATGAAATTCTCTCAAAAATTTGTAAATATTTTCCCTCTGTTTCTGAAAATGTTCTAAGAAAAATTTATGCAGGAAGGTGTGAAAGATTGAGATTGCTAATGCAAAAAGGAATTCCAGAAGATATTCGTCTTGTAATAGAAGCTAAGGTCCGATTAGGAGGAGAAGTTCCACAATCATTGCTCATTCGGTATTTGCCTGGATTAGGAAAAAGCACTTATGCGAAAAAACGAAGGGCCAAAAGTTTAGGGGTTTGTCATAAGTGTGCAAGATGGACTTGTGACAAACGATGCAGATCTTTGGGATGTGTTTCCAATAACAGAGAAGATAAAATTGGTTTCATTAAGAATGGGCTGAGTAAGGAGTCTTTAGATAACATCTTATTGACTCTTGAGACGCATTCTAGTGGACATGTGCATATTGAACTTCTCCGTTTATGGAAACAATTCCAAGATGAGCGTCATAGTCTTGGGAATCCGACTAAAAAAGACCCTGTTTGCCAATTTATAAGAAAATTGGATGGGAAGCATATCCTCGACTCATAGAAGGCGTTGAAGCCGTTTCTGGACGTAAAACCAGAGGAAAATTGTGAGCCACAATCACACTACTGTTTACATGCATGTGTGTCATTATTGTTTTTACTGTTTATTCTGTTTACAACTGTGACCCATAGTTTTGTCCTGATAACATATTACCTCTATAAAATCTCTCATCTTTCTCTCTATTTTCGAAAAAAAAAAAAAAGAAAGTAAAAAAACATGGCTGGAACCTCTGTACAATCATTGAAAAATATTTGTGTATTTTGTGGGTCGAGTCCTGGAAAAAATGAAGTGTTTGTAGAAGCAACAAATAATCTTGGAAAGATATTGGCTGAGAGAAAAATTCAATTGGTATATGGGGGAGGTAATATTGGGTTAATGAGATCTGTTTCCACATCTGCTCATCTTGGAGGTAGTCAGGTTTTGGGTATTATTCCTACAGCTTTAGCTGAAGGAAATATTACAGGTGTTACGATTGGTGAGAAATTAAAAGTTTCTTCTATGTATGAAAGAATCACAAAAATGATTGAAAATTCTGATGCTTTTATCGCACTACCAGGTGGTTTTGGTACATTAGAAGAAATTTTTCACACTGTTTCTTGGGCACAACTTAATATCCATAATAAACATGTGGGCTTGTTGAATATCAATAATTATTATTACAGTTTGTTGATATTTCTTGATAAAGCTGTGGAATAGAATTTCATTTCAGAAAATTCACGACGGTTGCTCATCTGTGCTTCGACTGCCGACCAATTAATTGATGATTTGGAAGCTTTTGTTCATAAGCCTGATCCGATGATAACAAAGATCAATTGGTCGCAATCAAGCAATAAGAAAAGGAAGTTGGATCATTGATTCAAAAGTCGTGGATTGGTTCGCGTTTGTTTCAGTTTGTTATCTTCAATAAAATTCCAGGTGATATCTCTTTTATTATGTACTTTTTATTAATAGTTATTTTGACATTAGGGATAATGTCATATTCTGATTGGTGGGAGAACAAACTTATAAAAAAAATTAAATAAAAAATAAAAAAATATACATATATTATTTTAAAATAAAATCATGTTTATTGTTTGTACCTTAGTAATTTTTGCAAAAATATCATACATTACATGTTTGAAATATTTAAATTAGAACATGCATTAATCTATTTAAGAATGTTTAAATTTTTATTTGAAAAAAAGTCAATTTTAATATTCTGATCAATATAAAAATATGATTTATGAAATCTTTTTGAGTGATTAACCATTGTGATAAAATCAGGTATTAAAGTATATGGCCCAAGATATACCTTATAAGAGTGCCTAAGATTTTAAACTCACACATATTTTGTGAGTGAGTGGAGAGGACTGAGAAAACAACTTTCGAGCCTTTATTGATCATGAGAGAGACTATCTATTGTTTAGATCTTGAGTTCTTATTTTGAAAAAAAAATGATATTTCCTAAAAAAAAAAGAGAAAAATACAAAAAGAAAGATATTGAAGATCTATGTAATTTTTAAGTTATATGCTACGACCCATATATCTCTAATAATAAAAAAAATATAAAAAAAAAGAAAGAAAGAGAGAAATTTATTGTGAAAATTAAATAAATATGTGGTCAAGAAGCATAAACTTAGTCTGATTCCATGATGTTATGAAAAAATATATATATATATATCAGAAAAAATATATAATAAGAACAACTAGATTTTGAATCAATGGATTTTCTATCTTTTGATTAGTTTGGCTCGTTTGTCTGTCTGCATTCTGTAAACCATTTTTCTGAGCATTTATCTGTATTCCAACTCCATGAGAGAAATCGTTGCCATAAATTGAAACATTTATTAACCTGTGAGGATATGGAGTTGAGACTCTTACTAGGAATTTCTGAAGGCCGTGTACATTTAACTACCTGAAATAAGCTTTGAATTGATCATCTCAAATTATTTCATAAATTATAATTAT
>NC_133309.1:6726930-6734738 GCF_012295235.1 Primulina huaijiensis
TCATTTAAATACAATTAGCATTTTAATTTCATATTCAAAGTTTTACACTTTGCATAATGAATAGCTAACTTCCTAAAGTTGAGATGATAAGGTGAAACTCTTGGCATGATAATAAGGTTATTAAAAGGTAAGAATCTATGTTTTATATTATTTAATCATTATTTATTGTTTATGTTATATTTATTTCTTTAAGCATTTTTATACCCTACTTATAAGTGGGAGTTTTGATTTATTGTTGCTATATGTTACACTAAATTCTTGGAACCATTTAAATGTTAGTTTGGTATTACCAACCATTTAAAGTGGATGCCTTGATTTATTATATATAAATATATTATAATATTAAATTCTTGGAACCATTTAAATGTTAGTTTGGTTTTACCAACCATTTAAAGTGAGAACCTTGATTTAGTGTTTACAAATATATATAGCACAATAAATACTTGACCACATTTATAAGTTTTGGTATATATTATATACTTATAAGATAATAATTAATAACATAATATAAATATGATTATTTAATATATTGGAACCATTTTATTAAATGGATTTCAATATTGTTCGTTAATGTTAACTTTATTAAAATACCAAGAGTGGATCCTTTAATCTCCACTACTTAAATTAAAATTTGAACAATTAAAATTTACCCATTAAAGATTCGAATAATTAAAATTAAAAAAGAAACAAAAACAAAAACAAATCAAAAAGACATTGTAGTGGACTTGTAATTACCTTAGCTTCCCTGTGGATACGATATCGGACTCACCGAATTATACTACTTTTGGACAACCTGCTCTTGGGAGTGCAACAATCAAATTGACAACATAAGATCATGAAACTCATTAAGAAGTGCACCGTATATTCTAAACAGGTTCCTAGTCGAATCAGCCTCCTAAAACAAGGATAAAGGTTGCTCGAGCTTGAGACTAGCATCTGTGGTGTTAACGCCATGTTTCATTGGCAAGGGCATGTAGATATCCATTCACACAGATGGGTGATCATGGGATGATGCACTGAACTACCTTCCCTCGGACTGTCCAAGTGGTTCTCACTTATCGAGTGGAATAGTTTGTAGTTATGGTTGTACACCATTAGTCCTTTGACACGGGACAATGTAGGGGCTATACGTACTAGCACGCACTTTGATCCGTTTACTGACTCCATTGAGGGTCATCAGGTGGCGAAGTTGGGTGTTGTTTTGAAATACGTATGAGTAAAAGCATTGTAGTCGGGGATTCACCGTTCGCCTACGGGTGAAGATATCCTATGTGATATGATGAGTTAATAGTGCAAGGAGTCTCTGGTTAAAGCAAGAAATGTGCTTTAGGGAGAGGTATTTTCCTAGTTTCACATATCATGCCTCTGTTAATACTCAAAGATAAATTGCATGGTTATCGAATTCATATGCAACTCTCGTTATACAAATGGTTGCAGATTCGATCGAGATATATGTGTTGAAGGGATCGTACTGTACGCTAATCATGAGTAAAGGTTCTTGCAGTCACTATCAGTGATACCTAGGGGATCATGGGGCGATGCTACTAGACGCTCTTACCATGATCCGATGGGTCCAATCAGAAATGAGTTCTGACAATCTTGATCAAGGTGTTGAAGAAAAGAATGGGACTAACTAGGGTAAGCTCGAATAAGAATAAATGTTATTCTGAATCACATGGAGATGTGAACCCACGGCAAGCTGTATTCCTAAACCATTGAGGGTCACATAAGTATGGGGTTTGTTTTAGACAACCGAATCGACTAGGAACGAATTTAGAATATGCATTGTTTACAAATGAGTTTCAACATCGAATTAACATTCATTTGTATTAAAGCATAATCAAGGACTTTATCTATGCAGCTTGCATGGGTATACAGATAAAGTAAAACGAAACCATTAAAAATTAAATTATAATAAAATAAAGATTATTTATTACACTTGAGTAAATAAATTACCCAGCCAACAGTTGGCTTACAAGGCATCTACTCTAACAATCTCCCACTTGCCCTAGAGCCAACTACCAATAAACTTTAATCCTACTGCTTCGCAATGCTTTTTAAACACTGGTCCTGGCAAGGGCTTTGTAAGTGAATCAGCAACATTATCTGCAGAGAGGACACTTTCAACTGATATATCTCCTCTTTCCACAATTTCCTGGATGATGTGGAACTTCTTCAATATATGTTTGGATCTTTGATGAGACCTTGGTTCCTTTGCTTGCGCAACAACACCAGTGTTGTCACAATACACCGGGACTGGATCAACTCCATTAGGAGTAACGTCCAACTCTTGGACAAAATTCCTTATCCGAACTGCCTCTTTGGCTGCATCAGATTGAACAATGTATTCAGCTTCAGTGGTGGAATCCGCAACGGTGTCTTGCTTGGAACTTTTCCAAGAGACAGCCGCTCCATTTAGCATAAATACAAAACTAGAGGTCAATTTCGAATCATTTACGTCATATTAAAAGCTAGAATCAGTGTAGCCTTCCAATTTCAATTCTCCACCCCCATAGACCGTGAACAAGTTCTTAGTCCTTCTCAAGTACTTAAGAATATCTTTCACGGCCTTCCAATGCATTGGACCAGGGTTCGCCTGATATCTGCTTGTAACACTTAGAGCGTAAACAACATCAGGACGAGTCCATATCATACCATACATGATACTACCAATAGCTGACGCATATGAATTACGTGTCATCATCTCTATCTCTTCATCAGTTCTAGGACACATAGCTTTAGATATAGTAACACCATGACACATTGGTAAGTATCCTCTCTTGGACTTTCCATAGAGAATCGCTTCAGAATGGTATCGATATAAGTGGCTTGGGCGAGTCCTAGCATCCTTTTTATCTATCTCTATAGATCTGTATTCCCAATACATAGGATGCTTCACTCATGTCTTTAATGGAGAATTTACTTGCTAACCTTACTTTAATTGATTTCAGCAATCCTACATCATTCCTAATGAGTAGTATGCCATCAATATAAAGTATAAGGAATGTCACTGCACTCCCACTAACTTTCTTGTACACACATGGTTCCTCAAGATTCTTGGTAAAACCAAACTCTTTGATAGTGCTATCAAATCTGAGGTTCCAACTCCTTGACGCATGTTTGAGACTATATATAGATCTCTGAAGTTTGAATACCTTATGTTCACTTCCTACTGATGTGTATCCCTCAGGTTGAGACATATAAATTTCTTCTTTGATGTCTATATTGAGGAATGCAGTCTTTACATACATCTGTCATATCTCATAGTCATACCATGCTGCTATGGTTAGTAGTATTCTAATGGACTTAAACATAGCAACTGGTGAAATAATTTCCTCATAGTCAACTTCTTGCCTTTGAGTATAACCTTTTGCAACCAGTTTTTCTTTGAAGGTCAATACTTTCCCATCCGTCCCAAGCTATCTTTTGTAGATCCATTTGCATCCTATGGGAACGATTCCTTCAGGTGGATCCACTAATGTCCAGACTTGGTTTCAATACATAGAGTCCATCTCAGACTGCATGGATTCAATACATTTAGATGAATTGGTATCAGATATTGCTTCTTTGAAGTTCATTGGATCACATCCAACACAAGACTCATCATGGTCTCGTTCATGAAGAAGCGTATATCTAGCAGCTGGTCTAATAACCCTATCAGACCTTCTAGGAGCTCGTACTTCAACTACTGATTCCTGGGGATTAGGTTCAACTTCTAAAGTTGAGGGAGTATCTTGAATTTCTTCAAGTTCGATCATCTTGCCTTTTCTATCTAATAGAATCTCTTTTTCCAAAAAAAAGTGGCATTTTTTGAAACAAATACTTTTGCTTCATTGTGATGATAGAAATAATATCCAACAGAATTCTTTGGATATCCTACAAAGTAGCACAAAGTGAATCTACTATCCAATTTGTCTCCCACTGTCTGCTTCACGTAAGCAAGACATCCTCATATTCTCATGTAAGAGTATTTGGGAGTTTTTCCCAACCATATCTCATATGGTGTTTTATCCACTACTTTGGCATGGACATTATTCAACAACATTGCCGCAGTTTCAAGTGCAAAGCCTCAAAACGATGTAGGCAGTTCAAAGAATCCCATCATGGATCGAACCATGTCCATCAGGGTTTGATTTCGATGTTCAAAAACACCATTCAATTGTGGTGTTGCTGGTGGAGTCTACTGTAAGAGAATCCCATTCTCTTTTAGACAACCCAAAAATTCAGCACTGAAGTATTCTCCACCTTGATCAGATCGAAGTGCTTTAATAATTCTTTCTAGCTGATTTTCTATTTCAGATCTGAATTTTTTGAACTTTTCAAATTCTTCAGATTTGTGTTTCATCAAATAAACATACCAATACCTCGAACGGTCATCAGTAAAGGTAATGAAGTAGGATCGCCCATATTTTGTGCTAACACTTATCAGGCAACAAACGTCCGTGTGGATCGAATCCAGTAGACCATGCGCACGTTCCACATTTCAATTGAATGGAGTCTTAGTCATTTTTCCTTTTAGACAGAACTCACAAGTTGGTAGAGAGTTTATGTCTGACAGGTCAAACATGCCTTCTCCCACTAGCTTGTGCATCCTTCTTTGGGAAAAATGACCTAGTCTAGCGTGCCATATTTGTGTGGGATTTGGATCATCTAACTTTCTTTTGTTTGTTGTTGAAATCCTATTTTCTTTGACATTCACTTATCGTTTTAAGAACATTTCTGATGTATATAATTTCTTATGTCCAGACTTCTTGCAGTGAAATAAATATGTTCTGAATCATCGAGCTTTGTAGGCTCTTTGAGTGTCCTTTAGAGTTTGCCTCTTATGGGGTGTGTTTTTCATCTGAGGGACATAACATTTCTTTCCCTTACTTTGTGGGCCATTTTTCGCTTGATGAGAGGTTCATTAGAAAAACAACATTTTTCTCTTTTATGGTGATCTCATAAGTCATAAGCGTATTGACTAGCTCTTCGAGGCTATCATCTATCTTAGTCAAATATAAGTTCTCCATAACCACGTCAAATGAGGAAGATAGAGACAACAAATTGATGTTATCTAGTAACTCGTTAGGAATCACATATTCCAGGCCCACCACATTCTCAATAAGCCCCGTCACTCGTACACCATGCTCATCGGCCAAAGCCCCATCTTCGTGTAGTAATGAGATCTTTGAAAATGATATGCATAATTGTATGAGTTTTATGCACCATGCAACTCTTGCAAGTGCATTCGAATGTCAGCAACATTCAACATTTCCTCAAACTGTCCCTCCAGTTCATTTGACATAAAAGCGAGCATGTTACACTTCAGCTTGCATACTATGGTCCTACCATCTTGCCTGCTTTGTCAGTTCAACAGGACTGACATTAGTGTGTGCATTTTCTCCGAATTCAGAACAATTTCTCAACCAGTATTGAAAGTTTGGTTCGGTTAGCTTGTTAATAACAAAAATGTATTACGTGAAGAAATCGAAAATATACTGATATGGAAACAGAATAATTGTTGCTGATTATTTTAAAATAATTTTAAGATATAAAATATGGAATTTTATTTTATAAATTCCCTCCCACTATTTTGACATTTCCACCACCCTCTGATGAAAAAGAAAAATCGTATTTTCTTAGTGGGCACGTAGTGTCCAATTAGTCAATTATAATCCCGAATAATATCAGCCAATTATAATTTTTAAAAAGTAGAATCCAATTGCATCCCTATGCAACCTCCGCGTGTTTTGCCTCACTTTTAATAAGGACCCAATAATATGACGCCGTTTATTTTCGCGTGTCAAACCGACCCATCAATATTGAATTGTAGTGGACGATCGTCGTGAGTTCCCCCAATAATATAAGCCGAAGTCATGGGAGTTCCACTCAATTCACATCATATGTCCAGTGGAAGTCACAGCTTTCCGGCGTCCAGGCCTCCCCAATAATATGAGCCAGACACTGTCCGTCGGTACCGATCAAGCATGCAACCACGGTTGATGGAAGGCAAGGAAAAATTAAACTCTTTTAATTTTTACTTTTCTGGTTTGATATAAAATTTGAATCTTATTCAAAATGAGGGATTTTAATTTTAAAATTGTCTCATCATTTTAATTTAAAATCGCGTGCCATGTTTGTATGTTTGCCGGATTCATGCAACTATCTTATTTAATAATATACATACATGCATACTACTATATATCGCATATAACATAATATGACATTCAACAATAAATAAATAAGGATGATCGATCGCCAACACTATTAAATCCATGTGAGCCAAACATGGATCCATGTCCAAAACCTAGGTGAATGCAGGGATGCAAATGCAAATATTACAAAAGCTTCCAAATTTTTAAATGTCTTCATCTTGTGCATCGGGTCCACCATCTTCAAGTCTTGATCTCCCACTATTTCTAATGATTAAATTTAAATAGTCATGGCACATAAGGGATACATCTCATGGGGGAGGGAACGGACCATAAACCAGGCCCACTTTAAAAATATCAAATATTAACAAAACGAATAAAACAGTAAAATATTCTAACATACACCTAACACATTAGTCAAGGCTCTCGATCATCCTTCATGTATTTAATATCAAATATTAACATCAATTTAATTAAACAATTTTAATTAACTGATAAACCAAATATCTAATAATTTTATTACTAACCTCCACAATTATTAAAGAATTTAAAAAATTAAATAAACACCTTTATTTAATTTTCAATTAAATCAATAATAATTAATTTCATGTAAAAACTCATTTTTACCATAAATAATTAAAATCATATTATAATTATTTATTTTACCAGAAAATTATTAATTTTCTAAAATTTAATTTTTCAAAAGAAAAATTGAACCAATTTTGAAAAATCAGAAAATTGCACCCTATGCCCAAACCATTCAAGCCCATCATCCAGCACGCTTCCCGAGATGATCCCGGGCAGCCGCCAGCGCTGCTCGCCCGCTGCCCGAACGTTACGGGCAGTGGCGGCATTCCTCTGCTCGCAGAGCGCGCACAGGCGCGCGCAGCTTGCGGATGCTCTGCACGCCGCGCCGCGCTGTGCGCGCTGCCCTGCTTACGCGCTCTACCCGGAACAGTTCCAGGTAGACCCCAAAAATTTTTTTTTTGTTTTTTGTTTTCAGAAAAAAATATTTTATATGGTGCTACAATTTTCCGAAAAATTTTCTTGTGTGGTTAGAAACAAATTATTCAATATCAAAACCATAAGCTTTAGAAAAAACCTTGGCTCTGATTGTAAAGGCCTAAAAATCCGTATTTGAAAATTTGCGAAAAAATTAAAAATTTTCTTTTAAACTAAATAAAATATCCAGTTCATAAAATAAACTGTTGAATAACGTGTCATGTTTAAAAATAGCAGCGGAAGAAATTAATGTTGTAAAAATAACTGTAAAAATTTTATCCAACGGTAGATAAAAATGTTTGAGCGATAAAAATAATAAATGCTGAAAATGAGGTCCTCGGGTCCCACTACTGCCGACTCGAGCTGGCTCACTGATCCCCGCCTTCGGTCCCGACATCATCAGTACCTACAACAATCAAGTCTAGTGAGCCTAAAGACTCAGCATGCATATATCGTAAATAACAAATAAATAAATAATAAAATCGCATGCAAGTGAAAATTTCCTGTACTGAGGTGTAACGTAAAATATCATTTCATTGGTAATTATAGTACGTGCATAACTGAACTGAAAATATCATAGTGAAAATGTTTGCTCCTTGGAGCCCTGTAATGAAATAACTTGTAATAATTTTCTGGTGAGATTATGGTCTACGCAAGTGGTCCCTGAACTGA
>NC_133309.1:6735497-6757997 GCF_012295235.1 Primulina huaijiensis
TCCTCAACCACGACTCAGACTCAATACGGTCTGGTTTAGGCCTAGGATTGTCCCTCAAGCCATCGGCTCCACCCTTGACTCCCGACTGCACCAACCGAGCCCCCAACCGACCAAAAACTCAAGAACAACTCTCGATCTCTCTTCCTATAGCAACAACGATGAATTTCACTCCTCAAACCACATCTTGACACTAACATCAGTCCCTTACCAGCACTGAAATCGCAGCCCATTGCACAAGAAATCATAGATGCGTGAATTAACATTAAAAGAATGCATAACATGTACAAAACTGTAAGTCCTTTTTGTCCTATGTTGGATCGAAATTCTTTACACAAAACCCACACATATCAGCAATATATATGACATGAGTGATGCAAAAATAAAGGAGTAGGGCGTGCCTTAGTGATTATTTAAGAGCAAATGATCGATGGGCTTCCATGCATTTACACACACTTTAACATAATATTGGCATGAATGATGCAAGGAACAAAGATGCAGACGTGCCTGATGATGCTAAAGGAACAAGACGAGACGAGGGAACCGCGAGCAGTTTTTCTTGCAAGCCTAAGAGAAGAAAACGAGGCCTTCAGCTAGAGTTTTCTTAAACCGAGAAGGAGAGGAGCTGAGGGGAGGTGTCGGCTATGTAAAAGTGATTAGGTTTAGGGTTAATGGTGCTTAAGGTTAATTATATAGATAACAAATTAATTTATGGGCCTATATTGCTTAATTTAAAAGTTAAAAAAAAGATGATTAAGCCCTATAAACTCAAGTAGGCCCAATAAGCCCAAACCCACTCTCGAAAAATATTTTGAGTTGGAAAGATTTTGAAAATAATAGCCAAACCATTAAAAAGTCCCCCGATTCGATAAAATTTGCGTACCGATAAAAATAAAATCTGCTGGTAGAAATATCCAAAAATTCCCATTTTTCAAAAATACACTTAAAAATGCTTTAAATTAATTTTAAAAAAATAATTCGAGAAATAAAAATAATTTTTGTGAAAATTCTCCGGTCTCCGGTCCTCGTTTGAACGTGAAATACACCTAGAAACTCTAATGCGTGAACTTTTAAAATTTCATGAATAAAATCCTATCAAACATGAATTATGCCTAAAATGCATAAAAGTAAATAAGCATAAATTAATGAAATAAACATGTATTTAATGCTTTTTAAAAAAAATTAATTAAAATGCCAAGAAAATTCAATAACTTGCATGCATGGCAACTTTTTAAATTATATTTACTAACATGCTAAATTATCACTTCTTAAATAAGTCTTTATTAACTTATCTCAATACTCCATCTCCAGTCCGGTCTCACTTATTTAACTGAAAAGGTGACAATTAAACTACTACGTAAAATAAATAAATTTAAAGAATTTAAATACTCATGCAATAAAAATCATTTTAATTTAAAATACTAGAATTATGCATGACTTATACGTAGTCTAAGTTACGGGTTCTACACTGATACCACTGTTGGATCTCGGTTTTCTCGTGCCCAAAAAACAGCGGAAGTTTAAAATTTTTTAATTTTATTTTGACAATCAAAATATTTTTGGACACTCGTATGATTTTTAATTAAAAATATATAGGATGTTTAAAACTTTTACCTTTGGTGATTAAATCACTTGGCTCCCACTAATCCGGTATTGACGGATCTAGATCTTGATGAATCCCTACGAACTTTTTTCAAGAACTTTTTACGTTGGAGATTGAAAACGGGAGATGGCTCAAACTTTTCCTTCAAAAAGAAGTGGCCGAAATTTTGTGGAGAGAAGGAGGATATTTTTCGAAAATTGTGAATGAATTGTGTTTAATCTTAATCCTAATACACATATATATAAGCTTAGGGCCCATTAATAAAATTAAATATTTAATGGGCTTAATCAATTAATTATTCTAGTCCAACTAGTTTAATTAATTAATTAATCTTTTAAAGTCCAATTAAGAACCTTAATAATATGTATGTTGGTCTTCTACTCCTACAAGCCCATTATACATATTACTATTATATTTAATTTAAATCTCTTATAAATTCAACATTTGAATTTAATATTTAAATTATAAATTCAACTCCTTAAATTATCAAATTTTATAAATTCGACTCCTTGAATTTATTCACTCCAAATTTCATAAATTCAACTTCTTGAATTTACTATCTCATAAATTCAACTCCTTGAATTTATTTCTCAAAATTTAATTATCATAAATTCAATTTCTTGAATTTACTATATCATAATATAAATTCAACTACTTGAATTTATTCTCTCAACGGGAACAAACGATCCAGTGCTTGTGTGACCCTAAATGGTTCAGGGATACAGCTAGCCGTGGGTTCACAACTCCTTGTGATTCATAATAACTTTTATTCTTATTCGGGTTTACCGTAGTTATCCCCATTCTTTTCATCAACACCTTGATCAAGAATGTCAGAACTCATTTCTGATTGCACCCATCGGATCATGGTAAGAGATTCTAGTAGCATCGCCCCATGCTCCCCTAGGTATCACTGATAGTGCCTACAAGAACAAGTCGATTATAATTAACGTACAGAACGGTCCCTTCATCTCATATATCCCGATCGAATCTGCAATCATTGGTTCATCGAGAGTTGCATATTAATTCGATAACTATGTGACACATATAATAGTGGCATCGCATGTACTATTTGGGAAACTCCTTCTCCAATGTACACATCTTATACTTTGGCCAGAGATTCCATGCACTATTATTACTTCAAATCACATAGGATATCCACACCCGTAGGTGAGCGGTGAATCCCCGACTACTATACACTGGCTCCTATATGTGTCGCAACTGTACCCAACCTCGCCATCTGATGACTCTCCTGGAGCCGGTAAACGAGTCAAAGCACAGCCCTAGCATATAGAGCCTCATTGTTGTCCCGAGTCGTAAAGACTAATGGTGTACAATCATAACAACGGATTTATCCTCTCGATGAATGATAACCACATGGAAAGTCCGAGGGAGGGTTGTTCGGTATAATCATCATATGACTACCCATCTGCATGTTTGGACATCTGTATGCCCTTATCAAGAAACACAATACACAACATCACAGATGCTAGTCACAAGCTCAAGCGACCTTTATCCATGTTTTAGGCGGCTGAATCGACTAGGAACGAATTTAGAATATGCAGTGTTTACAAATGAGTTTCAACATCGAATTACGATTCATTTTTATTAAAGCATAATCAAGGACTTTATCTATGCAACTTGCATGGGTATACAGATAAAGTAAAACGAAACAATTAAAAATTAAATTATATTAAAATAAAGATTGTTTATTACACTTGAGTCAATAAATTCTCCAGCCAACAGTTGGTTACAGGGCATCTATTCTAACAGAAGTCACGGCCACTTCATTAATTTGGGGAAGAAATTTTGGCCAAAAAGCAAATTGGATTTGCTTAATTAATGATTAAGAATCATTAATTATTGGTTAATTATTGATTAAGAATCAATAAGCAAAAAATTTACAAAAACCTTCCCACTTTGTAAGAAAAACTCTCGGCCATCTTGACTTGGCGAAGAAATATTTTCAGCCATCTTTATTCTTCCACCGTCGCACCGCCGTCGTTGTACCATCTCCGGATTTTGGAAATTCAGAGACTACAGTCTCAACGCATAAATAGTTTGGATTTTGTAGTGCAAACCAAACGAGGAAAACATTCTCTGATCGTGGACCTAATTAGGCGATCCAAAGAGAAGAGCCGTTCGTAGAGATTTACAAGAAGGGCTATCTCCGCGTAAAAACGGGAAGAGTTTGGAGTCTAGCGTTCTAAACGCAAAGGTGAGATTCTAAAACACCCTATAAATGGTTTTAAACACACGACACCCAAGAACAAAAATATTTAAACTTACGCTGCGTTTTGGGTGTGAGAAAACGATGTACCAACAGTGGTATCAGAGCCGGTAATTCTCAATTGTGTGTTTTTATTAAATTGTGTTGAGTTTATTATTTTTAACCGCATAAGAATTTTTATGAAAAACTCCCCTAAAAATTATTTTTGAAAAATCTGTTTTTGATTAAAAATAATAAAAAAAAATTTCTAGTCTGCCCGGAACTGTTCTGAGCAGACGCGCGCGCGGTGCGCATGACAGCACGTGTGGTGCAGCACGGCACCGCACGGAATGCGGGTGGTGCGCCCACAGCCTCTGCGTCTGTGCACGCGGTGTGCGCAAAGTCGCGCCCGCCAGTGCCCGATCGTATCGGCCAGGGGGCGGGCGGCGCGGGCAGGTGCCTTGGAACGTCTCCGGCACCGCGCTAGGTCAGGCTTGGCGATTTTATGATTTTTTAAAATTTTGGGTTAAATTGATATTTTATGAAAATACGAATGATTTTACCCCTACAATAATTTTGTTAAAATAAATTTCTTACAAAATAAATAATTGAAATATGATTTTAATTATATATGGTAAAAGGTGTTTTACAAGAAATTTAATTATTTGAAATTAAATAAAAGTTTTTATTTAATTTGATGATTATGGCGGTTAGTGATAATTTACGAGATAAATGATTTATTGATAATTTATGATATTATCGAATTTATATAATATATGATATTATATGTTAAAATGATGATCGAAAGCCATGACCAATGTGCTAGGTGTATGTTAGGATATTTTATGTGTTGTAATTTTTGATTATTTGATAATTAAAAGTATACCTGGTTTATAGTCCGTTCCCGCTCCCTAAATTTGTATCACAATGTGCCATGGATATCTAATGTAAATATTAGAATTAGTGGGAGATCAAGATCTGAAGATGGTGGGCCCGATCCTCGGAAGGAGTTTTGAAGATCGAAGACATGTAAAATATTGGAAGCTTATGTAATATTGCATTTGCATCCCTGCATTTACCTAGGTTATGGAAATGGATCCGTATGTGGCTCGTACAGATCAATTAGTTCTCGGTTATCGATCATCTTTTATTATTTATGATGTATGTGATATATTATAAATAATCAGTATGTGCGTTATTATTATTATTATAATGACAAGAGTTTTATGAATCCGGCAATCATACACGATCATGGCACGAGTTTTAAAAATAATGATAAGACAAATTTTTAAAATTCAAATCCTTCATTTTGGATGAGATCCAAAATTTAAATCAAGTCCATTAAAAAGATAATTAAAAGAAAGTTTAATAATTCCTTGCCTTCCATCAACGTTGGTTGCATGATGAACGCTACCCGCGGTCAGTGTCTGACTCATATTATTGGGGAGGCCTGGACGTCTGAAAGCTGTGACTTCCATTAATATATTTGATGTGAACTACGTGGAACTCCCATGACTTCTGCTCATATTATTGGGGGATCTCATGACGACCGTCCATTAAGGTTCAACATTGATGGGCCAGGCTCGACACGTTAAGAGAAAGGGGATCATATTATTGGACCCTCCTCAAACGTGAGGCAAAATTACGTAAGGGTTGCAAGGAGTTGAAATTGGGCTCCACTTTCTGAAAGTTATGATTTGCTGATATTATTTGGGATCATAATTTCGTAATTGGACCTTGCGTACTCACTAAAGAAATTGGATTTCTCGTTTGTCATCAGAGGGGGTGAAAATGTCAAAATAATGGGAGGCAATTCGTAAAAACTAAAGTCCATATTTTAAGTCTTACAAAATGTTTTAAAATAGTCGGTAACTTTTATTTTGTTTCCATATCAATATATTTATGATTTCATCGCGTAATTAATATCTGTTATAAAAACAAGCTCACCGAACGCTAATTTTCAAGATTGGTTGGGAAAATTGTTCTAAATTTAGAGAGAATAGCATACACACTAACGTCATTCTCGATGAACTGACAAAGCATGCAAGATGGTGGGACCATAGTATGCAAGATAAAGTGTAATATACTCGTTTCTATGTCAAATGAATTGTAGAGACAGTTTAAGGAAATGCTAAATGCTGTTGACATTCAAATACACATGCAAGAGTTGCATAGTGCATGAAACTCGCATAATGATGCACACCACTTTCAATGAACACATGACTACATGCATGCAAGATGGGGCTCTCATCCATGAGCATGGTGAAAGTATGATTGGGCCCATTGAGAAGGTGATGGGCCTTGAATTTTACAAAGCCCGATAAGTAAGAACATGTTTACTTCACTGCAAGAAGTCTGACATAAGAAATTATCTAGGTCAGAAATGTTTTTGTAGTGATAAGTGAATGTCCAAGTAAACACAATTTCAACAACAACCAAAAGAAAACAAGATAGTCTAAAACAAGCACATTTCTGGAACGTTAGGCTAGGACATATTTCCCAAAGAAGGATGCACAAGCTAGTGTGAGAGGGTATGTTTGACTCTTCAGACATAGACTCTCTACGAGATATGTGAATCTTGTCTGAAAGGAAAAATGACCAAGGCCCCTTTCCTATGGAAAGTGAAACGTGCACATGATCTGTTGGATTTGATCCATACAGATGTGTGTGGTCCGCTAAGTGTTAGCACGAGATTTGGCAATTCCTACTTCATTACCTTTATCGATGACCATTCGAGGTTTGGGTATGTGTATTTAATGAAATATAAGTCTGAAGCCTTTGAAAAGTTCAAATAATTCAGTGCAGAAGTAGAGAAACAGTTAGGATACTTGAGTACTGAGTTTCAAGAGTACCTTAAAGAGAATGGGATTCTCTCACAGTTGACTCCTCCTGTCACACCACAATTGAATGATGTGTTAGAACGTCGTAATCGAACATTGATGGACATATTCCAATCTATGACGGGATTCACTAAGTTGCTGCCATCCTTTTGGGGATATGCACTTGAAACATCGACAAGGTTGTTGAATCAAGTCTATAAAAAGGCAGTGAATAAAACTCCATATGAGATATGGATGGAAAAATCATCCAAATATTCTTATCTAAGAATATGTGGATGCCCTGCTTACGTGAAGCAGGCAATGAGAGACAAATTGGATAGTTGAGCCAATTTGTGCTACTTTGTGGTGAAACGACCCCGATTTTTTTTCCCTAATATCTAAACCATAACTTCTAAAATCCTAAATAAAATAATTTAACATAATCATGAATCCTAATAAATTAACAATTTAAAACTCAAGTGCATAAAATAATTCCTAAATCATCACCTAACCAAAACATCCTAAATTGTCCTTTGAAAAGATCACTAACAATAAAAATAAAGCATAAGAATTATCTAATAAAAATCATTAACATAAATCTTTAAATCTTAAATCTAATAAACTAGTGCGGAAACATAAAGGCCCTCGGGTGTGTACTGCTGCACTCGATCGACTCAATCGTCACCGCTTCCAAAAATCATCAAATCCTACATCATACAAACCTAGTGAGTCTAATGACTCAGCACGTTCTAAACATAGATAACAAATAATACATATACAAGCACATGCATTTAAAAATCCTATTTTTATTTAAAATAGCTTTTGAAAATAAATAAACCATTTTAAAATCCTTTAAAAATCATTCAAGGATAATTAAATCATAAATAGAAAAATCAATTTTAAAATAACTTTAAGCATAAATAAATCATTTTAAAAAAAATAGCTTTAATCCTCATAAAAAAAATAGCTTTAATCCTCATCGTAAATCATATATCATAAAATCATTTTTATCATAAGTTTTCAATCATATATCATTTTGGGTGAAGTTTGATCCTTGAAAGTGACTAGCTTTTAACCTTTGGTCGACTGCAGTCTTAGCTCCACATGGTCCATGGGGGTGTGCACTAGGCTCCACCATGGAAATACGTTCGTCGGGGCTCCCTCGGGGGCCTTCTCCCATAGACGGGCTCCCTCTGGGGCCTTTTCCCCTCACGTTATCCCCACAAAATCATATATCATAAATCATATCTTTTGTCACAGTCAATTCACATCCCTAAAAATATTTTTCATTTTCTTTTCAAATCATAAAATAACATAGCTATCCAAAAATAACATTTTAAACATTAAAAATTGCACAGCTTTACCATAAATCGTAAAAATTCATATTATCATCAAAATAATCATTTTAAATCATAAAATATCATTTAACATGCGTTATGATCCTACGGGACGCTGCCAAGCATTTTAGTATTTTCCTAAGTGTAAAAAGACCGTTTTGCCCCTGGACGTAAAAATTCTCGAATTTATCTTTGTCTCACTTTTAATGACATGAGATTATTTTAAATAATTATTTAAGCTTAAAACTAATTTTTCATAATTTTATAAAACTTAAAACTAGACGTTTCAATTAACTTGTCAATTAGCGATTCGTGAGGCGATTAAATCCCTATTAAATCCAAAACTCGTTATTTTGACCACAAATTTTAAACACAGCATTTTTATTATTTATTCTACCCTTCCAAGTCGTGAGCCACCCCCATGGACCCATGGATTCATTTTTTTGTTCTTAAATTTTCGAAATTGACACATATACGAACCACCCGAGCCATCTCCCAATTTACTCGAGCCATGCCGAGCCACCTTGAGCCAAACCCGAGCCAACCCATCTAGGAACCCTAATGACCAATCCTAGCCTAATGAACCAGCCCCTAAGTCGCTCAAACTCACCTGACCAATAGACCCAATTCTGCATGTGTGTGTGTGTGAGCTTCCTTGCACTTCTAGGACTCCTAACCCAACTAGGACACTTCCAGCTGGTTAACCATCGACCCCTCTGGACCCTTACTGACCCTATACCAGTCCCATCCCCGAGCCACCCCCAGCCCGAGCCCCTGAGCCACGCACGAAGCCCTGCATCAGCAACAAGGCTAACTGTCTCCATCTCACGTAGGAGTCCCCTCTCGCATGGAACTCTCTGCCCAAGCCACCACCGAGTCCTATACACCCTAGCCATCCCTGGACCATGTCCAGACCTAGCCCAGACCCGCCCAGCCCAAAGAACCCACGCACGAAGCACTGAACCAGAACAAGTCGCGCACGTTCCCTTGCTGGTTTCAATCACGTTTCATGTTTCGCCCGTGTCACCTGCCAACCCAGCCGCTCCAGCCCCTGGCCCGACCCCTGCCCAACATCCTAGGACCATAAAGGACCAGCCTGGCTCGCGCCCAGGCCAGCTGCGAGACCCCTTTTCCCAGCCATACAAAATCTGCGCGTGAATATGGGAGGAGTCCCACTTCGGGTGGACTCCTTCCCCAAGCCTAGAACTCGAACCCTAGCCACCCTAGGACCCTACCTAGCCTTCAAACCTAACCCTGGACAAGCCCCCAACCAGACCCTGGCCAGACCCGTGCCCCATACAAAGGAACCGAACCACTTGTGTTTTGCACTCACCATGAAACCTACGGCCCTCTTCTCCCCTTTTTTTTTTCTTTCACGGTTGTTCCAGCCTATTTCCTTCTATCAATTTATCATGTTTTAATCATAATCAATCATATTTTACCATGTATTGGCAGCGTGTCCGTTGGAATCAAAAACGATTTCAAAACAAGCGTAAAATCGTAAAAACGTCGAAAATACGTATCATATCGTTAAATAATCGAATACCTATTTTATTCAAGCATAAACAATTAAAACACACATATTATGATTTGTATGATGTTTTAAAAGGGTTTAAGAAACGTGCCTTTGCGTTTATAACGCTCGAATTTTCAATCGTCGGCGAGGAAGGACGAACGGGCAACGAAGAACACAAGCTTTCTTCTCCTTATTTTTTTTTTGAAAATTATCGTGTGTGCTAGGTTTGAATGATTCTCGGCTGATAGAGGTGTTTTCTGAGGTTTAAAGACCTAAAAACACTTATTTATAATTTAATTAAAATATTAAAGGGACTTTGGTTTTGGGCTTGCATGCTTAAGGTAATTGGGCCTATTTAAATTAATTAAATTGAGCCCAATAACACTTAATTAATTTAATAATAAAAGTTTATAAAAATTAGTTTCCATAAAATAATATTTTTGATCTTTTAAAACTCCTTGTTTGACAAAAATCGGCTGCCCGGGAAAAATCGAGCTCGACTCGTAAAATAATTCGAACTCCAACATTTTTAGGAAAATTAAATCATTTTTAATCATATTAGGAAGCTTTGCCACTATTTAAATAAAAATACATATTCTTGTCTTAGTCGTTCCCGGTCTCCTTTTCCCTGCCTATTATCGAATATTCGGGTAAAATCCTTAATTTCATGAAAACATGTCACATAATCATTTAATCATGTAAATCATACATTTAATTATATTATAAATATCATGCTAGTATTTAAAATCAATTAAATAAAACAATTAAGTAATTAAAATAATTTTGCATGCATGTGGTTTACGTAGGTTGGTTTTTCGGACGTTACATGTGGGATATCCAAAGAACTCTGTTCGATATTATTATCCTAGTGAAACAAAGGTGTTTGTTTCAAGGAATTCCACCTTCTTGGAGAAGGAATTTCTATTAGATTGAAAAGACCGGATGATAGAACTCGATGAGATTTGAGAACTACCCACTACAAAAATACTAGAACCATACCCCAACAGCCAATCAAAGAAACACAAGCTCCTAGGAGATCCAAAAGGATCTCAAGACCGCCTAAAAGGTTGAGCTTGCTTCTTGAAGAGGGCCAAGGTGAGCCCATTCCTGGATGCGATCCAAAAAATTTCAACGAAGCATTGTTTGATGCCGATTCATCTAAATGGCTTGAAGCCATATAGTCCGAGATGGACTCCATGTATTCGAACCAAGTATGGTCCTTAGTGGATCCATCTGAGGGAATTGTTTCCATAAGATGCAAATAGATTTACAAAAGGAAACTTGGAGCAAATGGGAAGGTGGTGACCTTCAAAGCTAGACTGGTAGCAAAAAGATATACTTAAAGACAAGGTGTTGACTATGTGGAAACCTTTTCTCCAGTCGCAATGTTCAAGTCCATTAGGATACTGCTAGCCATAACAGTGTGGTATGACTATGAAGTATGACAGATGGATGTGAAGACAGCGTTCTTTAATGGGGAGATTAATGAAGAGATTAAATGTCTCAACCTGAAGGATTCACATCAGTAGGAAGTGAGCATAAAGTATGCAAACTTCAGAGATCCATTTAAGGACTCAAACAGGCATCAAGGAGCTGAAACCTCAGATTTGACAACACTATCAAAGAGTTTTATTTTTCCAAAAATCCTAAGGAACCTTGTGTATACAAGAAGATTAGTGGGAGTGGAATGACATTCTTAATATTTTATGTTGATGACATACTACTCATTGGGATTGATGTAGGGATATTGCAATCAACTAAAGTATGCTTAGCTGGTAAGTTCTCCATGAAGGATATGGGTGCATCATCATATGTATTAGGAATACAGATCTATAGGGATAGATCAAAGAGGATGCTAGGGCTCACCCAATCCACATATATCGATACCATACTGAGGAGATTCTCTATGGAGGAGTCCAAGAGAGGATATCTCCCAATGTTTCATGGTGTGAATCTATCCAAGTCTATGTGCCCTAAGACTGATGAAAAGATAGAAAACATAAGCCGCATTCCATATGCGTCTGCCATAAGTAGTATTATGTATGGTATGATATCTACTCGACCTGATGTGGCATATGCATTGAGTGTTGCCAGCCGATATCAGTCAAATCCCAGTCCACTGCATCGAAAAGCAGTGAAGGACATTCTTAAGTATTTGAGAAGAACTAAGAATTTTTCTTGACATACGGGAGCGGAGAACTAAAATTGGAAAGTTACACTGATTTTAGCTTTCAATCGGATGTGGATGATTCAAAATCAACCTCTAAATTTGTATTCAAGCTCAATGGTGGTGTTGTCTCTTGGAAGAGTTCCAAGCAAGACACCACAACGGATTCAACCACTGAGGCCGAATACATAGCTGCATTGACTATAGCAAAGGAGGGTATTTGGATAAGGAATTTTGTCCAAGAGTTGGGTTTCATTCCTCAAACAGTTGATCCAGTCTCGGTCTACTGTGACAACATCGGTGCCGTTGCGGAAGCGAAGGAACCGAGGTCATATCAGCGATCCAAACATATACTGAGGAAGTTCCACATAATCCGGGAGATTGTGGGAAAAAGAGACATATCGATAGAGAGAGTCTGCTCCGCAGATAACGTTGTTGATCCACTGGTGAAGCCCCTGCCATGACCATTGTTTGAGAAGCATCGTGAAGCAATGACTCTAAGATCTATGAGTAGTTGGCTATATGGCAAATAGGATATTGTAAGAGTAGGTGCCCAGTAAGCCAACTTGTGGCTAGGGCCTTTATTGATTCTAATGTAAAACAATCTTTATTTTAATAATATTTTACGATTTTATTCGATTATAGCATTATAATTTATCTGTATATCAATGCAAACTGCATAGATAAAGTCTTTGAATATACAATAGGTACCATGAAGATTGTGTCGCAACGTAATATCGTGAAACGCTTTAGGAAGTGTACCGTATATTCTAAACAGGTCCCTAGTCGAATCAACTACCTAAAACAAGGATAAAGGTCGCTCGAACTTGAGACTAGCATCTGTGGTGTAAATACCATGTTTCATTGGAAAGGGCATGTAGATGTACATTCACACAGATGGGTGATCATGTGATGATGCACTTAACAACCCTCCCTTTGACAGTCCAAGTGGTTCTCACTTATCGGGTGTAATAGCCCACAGTTATGGTTGCACACTATTAGTCCCTTGCCCCGGGACAATGTAGGGGCTATATGTACTAGCATGCACTTTGATCCGTTTACTTACTCCATTGAGGGTCATTAGGTGGCGAGGTTGGGTGTAGTTTCTAAATATGAAGGAGAAAATGCATTGTATTTGGAGATTCACCATTTGCCTATGGGTGAAGATATCTTATGTGATCTGATGAGTTAATAGTGCAAGAAATGTTCTTTAGGGAAAGGAGTTTTCCTAGTTGCACATACCATGACACTGTTAGTGCTCAAAGATAAATCGCATCGTTATCGAATTCATATGAAACTCTCGATATACCATTGATTGCAGATTCGATCGAGATATATGTGTTGAAGGGACCATACTGTACGATAATCATTACTAAACGTTCTTGCAGGCACTATCAGTGATATCTAGGGGATCATGGGACCATGCTACTAGAAGCTCTTACCATGATCCGATGGGTCCAATCAGAAATGAGTTCTGACATTCTTGATCAAGGTGTTGATGAAAAGAATGGGGCTAACTAGGGTAAGCCTGAATAAGAATAAATTTTATTTTGAATTACATGGAGATTTGAACCCACGGCTAGCTGTATCCCTGAACTATTGAGGGTCATACAAGTATCAGGTTCTCTGTTCCCGTTGATATAGTCAAATTTCGATGTGTTGGAATTTGGCGACTATAGTTTGATGGAAATCAAACAAGAAGCTTATAAAAAGAGTTTATGAGCTGATTTCATAGGATGAAAGAAATGGAAGATATCATTATTTCTAAATAAGGAAGGATAGTGGAACTGCCTATTTTGTGAAGGAGTTCACTAAAACTGGCAGCTGCCAAATATGGTAAGTGAAAATTTTGATCTTCGAAATTTTCAATATTCATTATTTGGAAAAAATTTGTATCCTTGATACATCTGCTCTCTTGGATCGTCGATCGAGGTTGTAATGAGTTCGGAATCATTTTTTTAGTGAATTTAGAATTTACTAATTAAATGAATGTGCTAATAGTGGTTACTACTAACATGCAAAAATTCCCATAAATATTCTAGAAGAGTCTAGAATTAAATTAACCAAAAAGTTAGTTTATAAATTAAATAATGTTTATTTAATATGATATACATATACATGTATATATTTTATATGGTGATATAAAATATATGTATATGATATTATTATATAATATATTATTAAAGGTTAATAAATACATTATATATTAATTATGTGAGAGTTTAAATATAATAAAATTTTTAGAGTCCTTGTGGAAGATGGACTCCTAATTAGATTAAAAGTCTCATTCTATAGATACACCATTAGAGCTCATTAATTGGTGATGAAAATTTTGCACACAAATCAAAAGGAAATTCTCTCCAATTCTCAAGTGAAGTCACGGCCACTTCATTAATTTGGGGAAGAAATTTTGGCCAAGAAGCAAATTGGATTTGGTTAATTAATGATTAAGAATCAATAAGCAAAAAAATTTATAAAAACCTTCCCACTTTGGAAGAAAAACTCTCGGCCGTCTTGACTTGGCGAAGAAATATTTTCAGCCTTCTTTATTCTTCCACCGTCGCACCGCCGTCGTTGTACCATCTCCGGATTTTGGAAATTCAGAGACTACAGTCTCAACGCATAAATCGTTTGGATTTTGTCGTGCAAACCAAACGAGGAAAACAGTCTCTGATCATGGATCTAATTAGGCGTTCAAAGGAGAAGAGCCGTTCGTAGATATGTACAAGAAGGGATAAGAAACGCAAAGGTAAAATTCTAAAACACCCTATGAATGGTTTTAAACATACGACGCCCAAGAACAAAAATTTTTAAACTTGCGCTGCGTCTTGAGTGTGAGAAAACGATGTCCCAACACCCACTAAACCCAAAAATAAAGAGTTATTACCTTGGAACTTAGGAAAATAAGGTAGGAGGGACAAGAAATCTACTAGGACCCTTGAACTTTAAGTGGAAGATGAAGGAGAGAAAACCTTGCCGAAGAAGAAGCTTGAACAGATATGTGAGAAGGAAGAAGGATAAGAAATGAGTAGAAGCCTCTAGACAATATAATATAGGCCCTTCCATAGCCCAAAATCGCATTTCAAAATAGCACTTTTGCCCCGCCTAGCGCCGCAACGCCTCCTCCTTGGAGCAGCGGCGCCCTAGCCACGGTAGGTGCAGCGTCGCGGCGCTGCCTGGCAGCGCTTGGGCTACGGCATTGGCAGCGCCACGGAGCTGCATGGCGCTGCCTCCTACAGCTCATGCAAACCGCTGGCGCTGCAGCGCCATTCCTTCGACGCTGTGGTGCTGCTCCTGTACCGCACCAACAACACAACCCCATCTAGGATACACTAAAACCATGAACTTCTTTTTCCAATTCCATTCAATACCAATGTAACAAACCATCCAAATACATGATCAAATCATCTGTATAAACCATCACAACATGAACTCATCCCCCTCCATAAACCGTCACCAACTATGAAACATAACACCAAAACAATAATCATACTTTTACCATTCCAATTAACTTCACAACAAGCAATAACCAATCATATCAACTCAACCATCAATGTAATCAATCATAATCCCACCATTATACCTTCACAACCATAACAACTCCTTAAAAAAAACAATACAACTAACAACACCAAAATAAATATGAATATACAATAACCATATATCAAAAACAACAAGACAAATAATAAAATAATTGAAAATAGAAGATTACAAAGTTGGGATATTACATGTTGGGCCATTAGATGGTCAACATAATTTATGAAATTTAAATCGGCCAAAATATTTTGGTGACAAATGTCTTTTTGAGCCCTTCAGTTTAAATCTACAAAATTTGAATATTTTTTCTCATAAAATAAATAATTGAAGTTGGACTTTAATTATTTATAGTAAATAGTGATTGACAAGAAATTCGGTTAAAAATAAATTAATTAGAAAGTAGACAAATGAGTTTGTTTACTTTGTTGATTTAATTTATAATTGTGGCGGTTTGTGATTGGACCAAGATATATAATATTGGATCAATTGATTATTGTGATAATTAATTGATGGTGTATGATATGTGATATTATGCATGAAGGATGATCAAAAGCCTAAGCCCAATTTGCTAGGTGCATGCTGGGATATTTTGTGTTGAAATTGTAATAATTATCAATTTATAAGTAAACTTGGTTTATGGCCCGTTCCCACAACATGAGATGTATCCCTATTTTCCATGGATATTTATTTGTAAATATTAGTTTAGTAGATGATCAAGATTGGAAGATGGTGGGCCTTTATAATTATGAAGATCAAATACATGTAAATATTGGAGGCTTATGTAATTGTGCATTTGCATCCCATGCATTCCCTAGGATTGGACATAGGCCCGTGTTTGGTTCACACATGCTATTAGTTATTGGGGCGATTGATCATCCTTTTTTAGTTTACTGTTTAAAATATATACATGATATATTATAAATAATGAGTATATGCGTTGTTATTATTATAATAACAAAGTTGCATGAATCCGGAAAACATACGATCAAACATGGCGAGCTTTTAAATAAAATTAATGATGAGACCTTTCAAAATTAAAAAACCCTCATTTGGAATAAGATTCAAAATTAATATCAAGTACGAGAAGGGGAATTATAAATGTGTTTATAATTTCCATGTTTTCCATCGACAATGGGTGCATGATGAACGCTACCCGTGATCGGGACTCGTCTCATATTATTGGGGAGCCCTTGACACCGGAAAGCTGTGACATTTATTGACATGGTGATGTGAACTATGTTGAACTCCCATGATTTAGGCTCATATTAATAAGGGAACTCATGGCGACCGTCCATTAAGGTTCAACATCGATGTGTAAAGCTTGACACGTAAAGATAAAGGACGTCATATTATTGGGTCCTAATCAAACGTGAGACAAAAGTTTACGAAAAGGGTTTCTTGGAGATGCAATTGGAAACTAACTTTTAACAATTATGATTGGGTGATAGTATTCGGGATCATAATTTGCTAATTGGACTTTACGTACCTACTGAGGAAATGAGTTTCCTGTTTTCACTAGAGGGTAGTGAAAAATGTCAAAACAGTGGGAGTAAAAATCTATGAAGTAAAAGCCCATACTTTAAATCTTACTAAATATTTTAAAATAGTCAATAACATTTATTTGTTTTAATTTTCAGTACAAATTTGACAATATCTTCGATTCGCAATCTGTTTTCTACAATACTCAATAAACACATATTAACCGGACCTAATTACCTCAATTGTCTAAGAAACCTGAAAATCGTCTTAAATTCGGAAAGGTAGCATATACACTTACTGAGTCGCCCCTTGTTGAGGCTCCGACTAGCTGCACTCCCGAGGAATTGTGGACTTACAAGGATTGGTGGGACCATGACTTGAAAGCCAAGTGTTATATGCAGGCTTCTATGAACGATGAGCTGCAAAGGTGTTTTGAGGATGCAAAGAGTGCTGCTGACATTCATTTGCATTTGAAGGAGCACTTTGGTAAGCAAACACGACCTCTTAGGCATGCTACCTTCAAGGAACTAATCACTTTACGCATGCGAGATGGGGCATCGGTCCATGAGCATGGCCTAAAGATGATTGGGCTTGTGGATAAGCTCGATGACATGGATCTTACGTTGCCATCGGAGTTGACAACGGACGTGTTGCTTTTGTCACTGCCTAGCTCATTCGATCTTTTTGTGGTGAATTTCAACATGAACAAGATAGAGCCTACCCTTGAGGAGTTGGTGAACTTGCTTGTAACGTTTGAGTCCACCATCAAGAAAGAAAAGCCGGTTCTTTATGTTGGTTCTTCATCTGGTACGAAGACTGGTCTACATTGGAAGGGAAAGAAGCGTTATTTCCAACGTCCCAAGAAGAATTTGCCCTTGAAGAGGCAAGCTCTAAATCCCGATGTGGCAGCCATAATAGTTAAGGCTGACAAGACTGTTAATGTATGTCATCACTGCAAGAAGCCTGGACATTGGAGGCGTAACTGCAGAGAATATCTTTCCCATAAAGGTTATGGAAATGGTATGTTCTACATTGAAGTAAGCATTTCAATTAACTCTACTTCTTGGGTATTAAATACCGGCTGTGGCTCACATCTCTGTAATGATTTACAGGTGATGGGAAGAAATAAGAGACTTAGGAAATGTGAGACCTTCTTGAAGATAGGCAATGGAGCAAGAGTTGCTGCCAAAGCCGTAGGAGATGTTCAATTATCGTTGAACAATGATTTTAAGTTGATTTTGAGAGATGTTTTGTTTATACCTGAGTTGGTGAAAAATATTGTTTCCATTTCCATGCTTGATAAAGATGGATATTCTTGTTTATTTATCAAAGGTGTTTGTAACATTTACAAGAATGAATGTTTGATTGGTACTGCAGAACTTGAAAACGATCAATACAACTTAAAATTGAAAAATATTTCACTAAACAATGTCCAAGCAATAACAACAACAAACAAGCGAAACAAGCTAGTGGGAGTGGGCATGCTTGATATGTCTGATATTAATTCTCTCACGACTTGTGAATCTTGTCTAAAAGGAATTATGACCAAAATTCCCTTTAAATTCCACGTGAAGCGAGCCAAAGGGTTATTGGATTGATCCATACCAATGTGTGCGATCCACATAGAATCACCACTAAGCATGGACATGCCTATTTCATCACCTTTATTGATGATTTTTCAAGGTATGGGTATGTGTATTTGATGAAATACAATTATGAAGCTTTTGAATGGTTCAAAGAATTCAGAAATGAAGTAGAGAAACAGTTGGGACGAAGCATCAAATCACTTCGATCGGATCGAGGTGGTGAGTACTTGAGTGCCGAGTTCTAAGAGTATCTTAAGGAGAATGAGATTCTCTCGTAGTGGACTATGCCTGCTACACTGTAGTTAAATGGTGTTTCAGTGCGTCGTAACCGGACTTTGATTGACATGGTTCGGTCTATGATGGGGTTCACGGAGTTTCCGCCATCTTTTTGGGGATATGCGCTTGAGACAGCGGCACTGTTGTTGAACAATGTCCATTCAAAAGCAGTTGATAAGACACCATATGAGATATTGATGGTTAAGCCTCTCAAATATTCTTATCTTAGATTATGGGGATGCCCAGCTTATGTAAAGCAGGTAGTGGGAGATAAATTGGATAGTCGATCCATTTTATGTTACTTTGAGGGATATCCTAGGAATTCAGTTGGATTTTATTTCTATCAACCCCAAGAAACAAATGTGTTTGTTTCTAGGAATGCAACCTTTTTGGAAAAGAAATTTCTATCGGATAGAAAAGGAGAGATGATAGAACTCGAATAGGTTCGAGAGACACCCACGATTGTTGAACCCACACCCGAAGAGCCAAGAGAGGAGATACAAGCTCCTAGAAGATCCGAGAGAGTCTCGAGACCACCTATGAGGTATGGTCTGCTTATTGAAGAGGGCCATGATGAGCTTAACCATGGATGTGATCCAATGACCTTCAAAGAAGCGTTATCTGATGTCGATTCATCCAAGTGGCTTGAAGAAATGTAATCTGAGATGAATTCCATGCATTCGAACTAAGTGTAGAATCTTGTGGATCCACTTAATGGAACTGTTCCCACAGGGTGTAAATGGATTTACAAGATGAAACTTGGGGCGCATGGGAAGGTATTGAACTTCAAAGCGCGATTGGTAGCAAAAAGTTATACTCAAAGACGAGGAGTTGACTATGGGGAAACCTTTTATCCAGTTGAAATGTTCAAGTCTATAAGGATATTGCTAGCCATATCTGCATAGTATGACTACGAGATATGGCAGATAGATGTAAAGACATCCTTTCTTAATGGGGATATTAAGTAAAATATTTACATGTCTCAACCTGAAGGGTTTGCACCTATCGGAAGTGAGCATATTGTATAAAAACTTCATAGATCTATTTATGGTCTAAAGCAGACATTTAAGAGTTGGAACCTCAGATTCGACGGTACAATCAAAGAGTTTGGTTTTACTAAGAACCCTGAAGAACCCTGTGTGCATAAAAAGGTCTGTGGGAGTGCTGTGACATTCCTGGTACTTTATGTTGATGAGATTCTACTCATTGGGAATGATGTAGGGATGTTGCAATCAAATAAAATATGGTTAGCGGAAAAGTTCTCAATGCAGGACTTGGGTAAAGCATCTTTTGTATTAGGAATACAGATCTATAGAGATAGATCAAGAAGATTGCTCGGTCTCACCTAGTCCACATACATTGATACCATCGTTAAGCGGTTCTTGATGGATGAGTTCAAGAGAAGACATCTACCAATGTGTCATGGCATGTCCCTATCCAAGTCTATGTCTACCAAGACTGATGCAGATATAGTGGCGATGACATGCATTCCTTATGCATCTGCAATTGGTAGTTTCATGTATGGGATGATATCGACACGTCCTGACGTGGCTTTTGCACTAAGTGTAGTGAGTAGATATCAATCGAACCCTGGTCTTCCACACTAGAAAGCTGTGAAAGACATATACTTGAGAAGGACCAATAAGTTGTTCTTGGTCTATGGGGGTGGTGAACTGAAATTGGAAAGCTATACCGACTCTAGCTTTTAAAGAGATATCGATGACTCTTATTTAACCTTTGGGTTCGTATTCATGCTCAATGGTGCTGCTGTCTCTTGGAAGAGTTCCAAGCAAGACAGTACTGCGGATTCCACCGCTGAGGCCGAATACATTGCTGCATCAGTTGCAGCAAAGGAGGCTATTTGGTTAAGGAATTTCGTCCAAGAGTTGGGCGTCATTCCTAATAGAGTTGTTCCTGTGCCGGTGTTTTGTGACAACACGGGAGCCATAGCTCAAGCAAAGGAACCAAGTTCTCATCAGAAATCCAAACATGTATTGAGAAAGTACCACATCCTCCAAGAGACTGTGGAAAGAGGAGAAGTGTTGATTGACAAAGTCGACTCCGCAGATAATGTTGCTGATCCACTTACTAAGCGTTTACCTTGACCATTATTCGAGAAGCATCACGAATCGATGGGTTTGAAGCATATGGGTAGTTGGCTCTAATGCAAGTGTGAGATTGTTAGAGTAGGTGCCCGTCGAGCCAAGTGTTGGCCGATGGTTCATGTTGAAACTTTATGTATAAACAATCTTTATTTAAATAATATTAGAAATTATTGTTTTGGCACATCTTTATCTATATACCCATGCTAGTTGCATAGATAAAGTCCTTTAATATACAAATAGTAGAAAGAGTATGAGATGCTCATATGATGAGTATCATGAAATACATATTTGGAATACTATATATGTTGGATCTCGATTTTCTACACGCCCAAACGCAGCGGAAGTTTTAAAAATTTATTTTATTTTGACAATCAAAATGCGTTCGTATGGTTTTCATAAACATACATAGGATGTTAGAAAATTTATACCTTTGTGAATTAAATCACTTGGCTCCAACTAATCCGGTATAATCGGATTAGCTCTTGATGAATCCCTGCGAACTTTCTTCAAGGGAGTCCTTGTTCAATCCTCCTATCAAGTCCACGACAAAATGGTATGTTCCTCTTCCAAATTGCACTAGAAAATTTTGAAGAGATTTTACGTTGGAGACTAAAATGAGAGACGGCCAACCTTTGAAAAGAAATCAAGGAGGCCGAAATTTTGGAGGAGGAAGAGGCTGAATTTTCGAAAATTGCTTATTGTGGTGGCTAGGGTTTTGACTCTCCATCCATATTTATAATAATCCATGACCTAATTATTATAGTATAATAATTGGGCCATTCAATTAACATTAATGGGCTTGATTAATTAATTGGATTAGTCCAACTAATTTAATCAATTAATCAAGGTCCATTAACAACTTTAATTATTTAATATGTTAGACTTGTGCTCTTACAAACCCATTAAACATATTACCCACCATATTTAATTTATTAATTAATAACTCAACCTCTGAGTTTAATAAATTAAATCATTTATAAATTCAACATTTGAATTTATTATTCAAATTATAAATTCAAGTCCTTGAATTTATATCACCTCCAAAATTTAATATCTAATAAACCCAACATTTTGAGTTTAATAAATTAAATTCTCAAATTTTATAAATTCAACTCTTTGAATTTATTCTCTCAAAATTTAATTATCATAAATTCAACTTCTTGAATTTACTATATAATATAAATTCAACTTCTTGAATTTACTATATAATATAAATTCAACTTCTGGAATTTATTCTCTCAACGGGAACAAACGATAAAGTACTTATGTGACCCTCAATGGTTCCGGGATACAGCTAGCCGTGGGTTCACAACTCTTTGTGATTCAGGACATAATCTTTTATTCGGGCTTACCCTAGTTAGCCCCATTCTTTTCATCAACACCTTGATCAAGAATGTCAGAACTCATTTTTGATTGCACCCATCGGATCATGGTAAGAGCGTACAGTAGCATAGCACCACGAACACCTAGGTATGGCTGATAGTGCATGCAAGAACCAGTCGATTATGATTAATGTATAGTACAGTCCTTCATCTCATATATTCTGATCGAATCTGCAACCATTGGTTCATCGAGGGTTGCATATTAATTCGATAACTATGTGATAACTATAAATAGTGGCATCGCATGTACCGTTCGAGAACTCCTTCACTAACGTACATCTCATACTCTGGCCAGAGATTCCACGCACTATAATTTCATCAGATCACATAAGATATCCACACCCGCAGGTGAGCGGTGAATCCCTGACTACAATGCACTGGCTCCTATATGTTTCGCAACTGTACCCAACCTCGCCACCTGATGACTCTCCTGGAGCCAGTAAAAGAGTCAAAGCACAACCCTAGCATATAGAGCCTCAGTGTTGTCCTG
>NC_133309.1:6765497-6862938 GCF_012295235.1 Primulina huaijiensis
AAATGAATTGTGCGTATGTTTTTGCATTATTTGTATTACTTGCTCCTACTTGATTTAGTTTGAGTAAGTTATTGATGAGATTGATGATATGAGATGATGATGATGTGAACTTGATACTGATTTGTGATATTCATCCTCTGATTTGTAGATGGATCCCACAAATGAAAATGCGAGTAGTAGTACTGAAAGAATGGTTGGACAGTTCGAAGGAGTGTCCATGGATCTGGTGATAGCTCGATTCCAGGACTTGAAACCACCGAGGTTCTTTGGCACTTTTGAGACCATTTAAACTTTACTTGATTTTACTCAAGCCCAATAGTTTAATAATAATTTCTAATTGGGCTCTACCAGACCCAATGTTATTTAATTAATCCAACATTTGAATTAATTTAATTATTTGGACTCTACTAGGTCCACTAGTGTCTAATTAATTCAACACTTGAATTAATTTAATTTAGTCCATAATAATGTTTATGAAAATCACAATTTTCGAATACATTATTTATTTGGCCAACTTTTAATTTAGGAACACTTCCACAAATTAAAAGTCACATTCCCCTTATAGAAGTCATACTTCTAATTTTATTTACGCTTATAAACTCCTTTATAAGCCGTTCAACACATAGAACTATTTTACTTCTCAATGGGATCTAGAAAGCTAGTACTTGTGTGGCCCTCAATGGTTCATTGATACAACTGGCCGTGGGTTCAATTCTCCATGTGATTCGGACTAAACATGTCCCAACTGCTCCATTCTTACTTATCAACTCCTTGATAATAAGAACGTCAAAACTCAAGTTTGATAGTATCCAACCAATCATGTTAAACGCCTAGCAGCATCGCTTACATGATTCCCTAGGTATCAAATGATAGTGCCTGCAAGAACCATTCAATTATGGTTAGCGTAAAGTACGGTTCCTTAAACTCATATATCCCAACCGATTCGACAACCATTGGTATATCGAGAGGTGTCAATGAATCGATACTATGTGTCATGTCATAGATGCATCGATGGTGTAATCTAAAAAACCCCTTTCTTAATTACCACCATACTCTGATCAGAGATTTCAAACTACATACAAATGAGATTACATAGGATATCCATACCCGAAGGTAAGCGGTGAATCCCCAACAACAATGCATCGACTCCTATATGTTTCGACAGAACACCCAACCTTGCCACTTGATGACCCCTTAAGAGTCGGTAAACAAGTCAAAGTGCAATGCTAGCATATAGAGTCTCAATGTTGTCCCGGGTCATAAGGACTAATGGTGTACAACCATAAACTAGGACGTTTCTACTCGATAAGTGAGAACCACTTGGAATGTCCTATATAGAGGGTTGTTCAGTGCACTCTACCAGGAGCACCTATCTGCATGCTCGGACATCACAATGTCCCTTACCAATGAAATATGGTACTCACATCGCAGATACTAGTCTCGAACTCGAGCGGCCTATATCCTTCTTAACGGCGGCTGAATCGACTAGGAACTGTTTAGAATATACAGTATTTCAAATATGAGTTTCATGATACTCATCATATGAGCATCTCAAATTCTTTCTACTATTTGTATATTCAAAGACTTTATCTATGCAACATGCATGAGTATACAGATAAAGAAATGCCAAAACAATAATTTCAAATATTATTAAAATAAAGACTATTTATACATTGAGTTTCATTGTGAACACTCGGCCAACAATTGGCTCGACGTGCACATACTCTAACAACTACCATGTTCTGAGATTCTTCGAGGAGGCATATCTAATTATCAAAAGGGTTAGTAATCAAATATATTTAATCTGTCTCAGTCCTTCTCTAATCATCATACCTCTGATCAAGAATCAGTTCTGATTCATTCTTTCATATAATCAAATAAACATGTATAGTCTAAAGCAATAAAACATGCTTTCCTATCATAGAAGCAAGAAAGGAAACTCAATCTACGCCGCTCACTCGCTTCTATGTCAATCAACAGTTCTGGTTCTATCTCAGTCTCAAGAACCTACTGCTCTTATACCACCTGTTGTGGGAACCCGGACGCTAATTCATTTCTTAATCATTCTTGGGATTAAATAGGTTCAAATAAGTTGTGTCAAAAAAATTTTTTTTTTTACTAAATTGCGTAGCATATAAACAAGTGTACGAATCTATACAACAAGTCATACTCCATTTTATTTACATACAAGATCAAGTGCAATGTCTACAACCTAATCAAAAGTACAAAACCTACTCATGATACAATCATATCCAGCTAAGGTTCCATAACAACATATCAAGTAGTGGAGGTCAAATCTACATCGAAGTCTGGAATCACCACTCTATCTTGATCTCTCATCCTCTTCTGGTTTATGCAATGCCACGGCAATATTTCAAAGATGTATGCTAAACATTTTTAGCGACATGGTTGAAAATTGTTTGGAGATTTTCATGGATGATTTAACTGTTTTTGGGAATACATTTGATAATTGTCTTGAAAATTTGGAAAGAGTTTTAAAAAGATGTGAGGAAAAACCTCTTAGCAAAATATACTAAATTTGAGTGGACTCGAGAATGTCAAAATGGTTTGGATAAAATCATTCAACATTTAACATCAGCTCCTATCATTGAACCTTCTAATTGGTCTTTACCATTTGAAATCATGTGCGACGCGAGTGATTATGCAGTCGGTGCAGTATTGGGTCAAAGAAAAAACGATAAGCCTTGTGTGATATATTATGCAAGTAGAACTTTAAACAATGCTCAAATGAATTACTCAACAACTGAAAAAGAACTACTTGCTATAATATTTGCATTCGATAAATTTCGTTCTTATTTGATTGGAGCAAAGACTATTGTCTTTACTGATCATTCTGCTATTAGATATTTACTAACCAAACAGCATGCAAAGCCACGACTGTTAAGATGGATTTTGTTACTCCAAGAATTTGACATTGTGATCAAAGATAAAAAAAAAAAGAACCGAGAATGTTGTAGCCGATCATTTATCGAGACTAGTAACAAGAACATCTTGTGTTAAATGACACCAATTAACGATAATTTTCCTGATGAACATCTATTTTAAGTTACTACTACACCTTGGTTTGCTAACATAGTAAATTTTCTTCTGACATAAAAAATGGAACCGCAATGGAGTTCCCAAGATAAAAGAAAATTTTTGAATGAGGTAAAAAAATTTTATTGGGATGATCCGTATCTGTTCAAGTATTGTCCAGATCAAATTTTTAGACGTTTCATACCCAATAATGAGGTAAGTAGTGTCATTAAATTTTTTCATTCAAAAGCATGCGGAGGACATTTTTCTTCAAAGAAAACGGCTTAAAAAATCTCGCAGTGTGGATTTTATTGGCCCACTTTATTTAAAGATACCTACGAAATCTGTAAGATCTGTGAAAATTGTCAAAAATCGGTGCAATTTCAAAAAAAAACATGATGCCTTTGAATTCTATCATTGAAATTGAAATATTTGACTATTGGAGAATTGATTTTATGAGACATTTTCCACCGTCGTTTGGATACTTGTATATTTTAGTTGCAGTTGATTATGTTTCCAAATGGATAGAGGCAATTCCACTTCGAACAATGATCATAAAATCGTCATCAAATTTTTGAAAGAAAATATTTTTAGTAGATTTGGAATTCTTCGAGCCATGATAAGTGATGGGGAACTCACTTTGTTAATAAACCATTTGCTTCATTAATGAAAAAATATGGTATTACTCACAAAGTAACTACTCCTTATCATCCTTAAACAAATGGACAAGTTGAATTAGCTAATAGGGAGATAAAGCAAATTTTGAAAAAAATTGTTATCCCAAATAGAAAAGATTGGTCCCTACGACTTAATGATGCACTTTGGAAATATCGAACAGCTTTTAAAACATCATTGAATATGTCTCCTTATAGGTTGTTTTACGGGAAACATTGTCATTTGCCTATGGAATTAGAACATAAAGCTTATTGGGCGATCAAAACTTTTAATTCAAGCATAGATGATGCCAAAAAATTACGCAAATTGCAACTTAATGAACTTGATGAACTCAGAAATGACACGTATGAGAATTCATGGATTTATAAAGCAAAAATCAAATCATTTCATGATAGAACAATCCTTAGAAAATCATTTGAGATAGGTAAAAAAGTTTTGATTTATAATTCTCGACTTCACATATTCCCAGGAAAATTACGATCAAGATGGACAGGCCAATATGTTGTAAAACAAGTGTATCCTTATGGAGCTGTGGACATTGAAAATCCTAAAAATGGTGATGTTTTTAAAGTAAATGGACAAAGGCTTAAACTATTTTTAGAAAATGAAATCTTTCAAGAAGAGTTTATTTCTCTTTCCAATCCTTGATTTTTTGTGTTGCATTTAATTTTGTTTGTTTTTATTTGAGATTTCCTTAATCTTTTCATTTTCCCGGTTAAATGACGGATAACAGTACTCCGTGACTCTCATAATCGGTTAAATCAATTTTCCACCATTTGTGATATAAAAATTAAAAACAAAACATTTATTTTCTTTTCAAAATGGATGAAATTCTTTCAAAAATTTGTAAATATTTTCCCTCTGTTTCTAAAAATGTTCTGAGACAAATTTATGCATGAAGGTGTGAAAGATTGAGATTGCTAATGCAAAAGGAATTCCCGAAGATATTGGTCTTGTAATAGAAGCTAAGGTCGGATTAGGAAGAGAAGTTCCACAGTCATTCCTCATTCAGTATTTGTCTGGATTAAGAAAAAGCACTTATGCGAAAAAACGAAGGGCCAAATGGTTGGGGTTTGTCATAAGTGTGCAACATGGACTTGTGACAAACGATGCAGATCTTTTGGATGTGTTTCCAATAACAGAGAAGATAAAATTCGTTTCATTAAGAATGAACTGAGTAAGGTGTGGCGCCCCAAACCTCACCACGTAATCATACAACATGTGATGTCATATGCATAAAAATTTTCTTTTTAACGACGTAATAATATAATGCATATACGATAAAATAATGCAATCATCACACTATCTACATCAGTGTAGCAGAAACAGTATAATAAATGCATACACACAACTCAAATAAGACAATAAACTATACTGTCTCTATCTACTATCAACTACAAGACTGTTTGACTAGACACACCTAGTCCTCCACCTCTATCATGTCTCACGGCATAGTCATGTTACACGTCCAACAGAAACAGCCCCCAAAGGGTGAGTATATACAACAATCATCATCATAGTACATAATAGTTATATTAACAACAACATAAAATATAACTGAAATCATAACAGATATACCCTCTTTGCTGTTTTTGGACAATCAAAACATCAACGACATCAACAACATCACACTGCAACAATAACATCGACGATACGTCGCACCCCTACTCCGCGACAGCAATATCGTCGAACGAACAACATAATCATAACAGCCTCAATATATAACATCAAATAGCCCAACAACAACTAATTCAACAAAATATAAAACTCGGTTATAAATTATTATCGTTCAACAATTAATATTCTGGTGTATTTAGTTATCAATACTAACATCAAATACACCTTAATAAATTAACTTCGAATAATAGGTTGGCTCCTCAGAATATACATTCTTTTGAGGATTTCCAGAAGGAATCTTGCACCACTTCAGTAGTAGCAAGAAGTATAAGAAAACTGCCTTCAGTCTCTTCGAAGTGAAGCAGAGCCCAGAATAGAGTTTGAGGGCTTATATCCGGAGTTTTAACCGAGTTGCTCTGGATATCCTTCTTGTGCCCCCGAGAGAAAAATTACTGCATTTACTCAGGGCCTACGGGAAGGTGAAATTTTTCGATCAATAACCAAGAAAGCACCCGGGGATTTCGAAGACTTTTTGACCTGGGCAGGGAAGTATATTAATATGGAGGAAGTGCAGAGTCAGAAGAGAGAGTCCTCGAGGAGAGAAAAAGGTGATCAGGTGTCTAAGCCCGAGGAGAGAGGATTGAGGAGAGGTAATCCAGGGCATTTTTCTCATCATGTGCCCTTGAAAATCGCCGGGACCGGGATGTCCAGGAGTGTAGAAGGGACATGCCCCCCCCCCCCCCCCTCAACAATTTACTAAGCTCGTGAAGAAGGGATTTTGTACCCTGCACAAAGTGTTTTACCATAACATAGAGGACTGTCGAACACTAAAGAGAGATTATATTTCTCCAACTGCTCCGGGACATAATTCACCTAGCAAGAGGCCGAGATTGCCAACTTGGACAACTCGGCAGTCAGGACTCAATGCCAGGGAAGATTCGAAAAGTGCCCCGAGGGGAAGAAGAAATCCGGAGACCGAGAGGAAGAAGTCTTCACCCCTTGTCTCTGGGTATTAAAAATGATTTGTGGAGGTTTTACTGATGGTGATTCCAATCCAGATCAGAAGTCAAGAAGCAGAAGAGACTGTATGGAAGTGGAAGGAGTGAAGAGGAAGGAGACGGTTATTAGCTTTGGACCGAAAGATCTTAAAGGCGTCAATTTTCCCCATAATGATGTCCTTGTAATTCAAGCCAGGGTTGCAAATTATGACATCATGAGGGTTTTCGTTGACTCGGGCAGTTCTGTGAATGTTATTTTCAAGAAAGCCCTCATACAGATGGATTTACAGGGATATCAATTGGAGACAGTGGAAATAGCACTCTTTGGCTTTGCTCGCCATGTTGTTTACCCGTAGGGAGAGATTGTTTTGCCCTTAACTTTGGGCACTCGGGAATTGGAGAAAACTGTTATGACCAATTTTACTGTGGTATATGCATCGTCATCTTATAATATCATCTTGGGGCGGTCGGCCATGAATGAGTTGAGGGCCATAGCATCCACTTACCACCAAAAGATTAAGTTTCTAGTGGGAAGCCAAGTGGGTGAAGTCCGGGGAGATCGGCCTTCTTTCCAGAAGTGTTATGTGGAAGCGGTCCGTGTGGACCAGAAGAAGGCGAGGAAGGAGGAGAAGAGAGCAAATGGTAGTAAGGAGGGGGAGAGGGCAGTAGAGAAAGGGGAGGTCATGTTTGTGGTGGAGGAAGAACAAGAAGTAGTTGAGGTCAGGCCAGGCAAGGAGATTCGGGTGGCTCGGGACCTTGACTCATCCACTCGAGTCAGTTTAATAAATTGTTTAAAAACTAATATTAATGTTTTTTCCTGGTCCCAGCAGGAGTTGGTCGAGATCTCACCCCGGATAGCTGAGCATCGTTTGAACATCCTACCGGGATCTCAACCTGTAAAGCAGAAGAGGAGACTCTTTGGTCACTAGAAGGATAAAGTAATTGATGTACATGTTAAAGATCTGCTGCAAGCTGGCCACACTCGGGAAATACAATTTCCTACCTGGCTCTCGAATGTGGTGCTGGTACCAAAGCTACCGAGAAGTGGAGGATGTGTGTTGATTTCAGAGATCTCAACAAGGCTTTCCCGAAAGATCATTATCCCCTGCTCAGAATCGATCAGTTGGTGGATTCCACTTCTGTATATGAACTGCTTAGCTTCATGGATTCTTACCAGGGTATCATGAAATTCCCCTAGCCGAGAATGATCAGGACAAGGCCAGCTTCATCACTTCGGGTGGCACATTCTGATATTTTTTCATGCCTTTCGGATTGAAGAATGCCACTTATCAGCGTCTAATGAACAAATTATTCGAGAAGTAGCTGGGAAGAAATATAGAAGTATATGTTGATGACATCCTAGAAAAGTTTAGGGAGGTTTCTGGTTTAATCTTCGACTTGAGGAGACTTTTGCCACTCTTATACGTTATGAGAATAAGTTCAATCCAGCCAAGTGCATCTTTGGCCGAAAGAGTGGTAAAATTTTGGGTTTTGTGGTTACTGACCGGGAGATCGAGGTGAATCAGGAAAAAGTCAAGCCAGTATTGAACATGTCATCCCCTCGATCTATCCGAGAAGTGCAGAAGCTGACCGGGAGAATTGCGTCTCTTTCCCGGTTCATATCCCGATCAGCACATCAAAGTTATCCATTCTTCCAGGTCCTTCGGAAGGCGCAATAGTTTGGGTGGGATGAGAAATGTGAACAGGCCTTCCAGGATCTTAAGAGTCATCTGGCAGAGCTTCCTGTCCTAATGAAGCCAGAGCCCGAGGAGAAATTATTTGTCTCTCTGTCTACTACTGAGTATGTTGTCAGTTCAGTACTTATAAAAGAGGAAGGTTCCGATCAGAAGCTTGTCTATTATGTCAGCCATGCTCTAAGAGGTCCCGATCTCCGGTACAGTGAGGTAGAGAAGATAGCTCTAACTTTGGTTATGACTGGCCAGAAACTACGACCTTATTTTCTGTCGCATCAGATTATTGTGCTTACTAATAGTCCTCTTGGGAGGATTATGGCTCATGCAGAAGTATCTGGGAAAATGATCAAATGGACAGTAGAGCTTGGAGAATACGACATTGAGTATAGGCCCCGGGTTGCCATCAAAGCACAGGCGTTGTCGGATTTCTTATCCGAGATGATTCAGCCAGATAGAGAGGAGGTATGGAGAGTGTTCGTGGATGGGGCATCTAGTGATGCGACTTTGATTGTTGCACTCCCAAGGACAAGTTGTCCACAAGTAGTATAATTCGATGAGTCCGAATATCGTATCAATAGGGAAGCTAAGGTAATTAAAAGTCCACTACAATGTCCTTTTGCTTTTTTTTTATTTTAATTGTTTGAATATTTAATTGATAATTTTTAATTTTTTAAATTTTAATTTAAGTATTTGATATTAGAGGATAGACTCTTGGTATTTTAATAAAGTTAACATTAATGAACATTATTGAAATCTACTTAATAAAATGGTTCTAATATATTAAATAATCATATTTATATTATGTTATATATTATTATCTTATAAGTATACAATAAATACCAAAACTTATAAATGTTTTTAAGTATTTATTTTGCTATATATATTTGTAAATACTAAATCAAGATTCTCACTTTAAATGGTTGGTAAAACCAAACAAACATTTAAATGGTACCAAGAAATTAATATTATGATATATTCATATATAATAAATCAAGACATCAACTTTAAATGGTTAGTAATACCAAACTAACATTTAAATGGTATCAATAAATTAATATAATGATATATTTATATATAATAAATCAAAGCATCCACTTTAAATAATTGGTAAAACCAAACTAACATTCAAATGGTATCAAAATTTAGTGTAACATATAAAAACAATAAATCAAAACTCCCACTTATAAATAGGGTATAATAATGCTTAAAGAAATAAATATAACATAAACAATATATAATGATTAAATAATATAAAACATAGATTATTACCTTTTAATAACCTTATTATCATACCAAGAGTTTCACCTTTTTATCTCAACCTTGGGAAGTTAGCTACTCATTATTCTTTGAATATGAAATTAACATGCTAATTGTATTTAAATGAAGAAATAAAGGAAAAACAAAGGGAGAAATATTATGAACTCAAAAGTTTATTCATAGAATGAGGGATATCTCAATACATTACAATGACCCCTATTTATAGCCAAATTTTGGGAGACAACTACAAATAAAATATTTTTTTTTACACATAAGTCTTCATTGGTGTTCCAAGAAATTTTATCATGATACACATCACTTTTGAAAATCTTCCCATCCGAATTTTCTTTTTCACATAAAACAAAACATATAGATAATTGAATTGTTTGAATTGTGGTATTTTTTTAACCATTTGTCCAAGTAATTTGAGAGATATGGTCAAAATGATAGAGCATGTTAAAACTGCCACTCATTTGGTAACTTTATTTGTTACTTAATTTGATCCCAATTATGAGAAGATTTTTATCTAATGCTTGTCACAAATATTGTAGATATTAACATCAACTTTCTACATGTCCAAGAATCATCTTAATCCCATTTGCAACGCCAAGATTATTCTTATTTTATCGAACCTGTAAAAATAGTAAAAACTTATAATTACACAAAAACTTATTTTTTATACAATCTATTATAAAACATATAATATTTAAACATTTAATAAAATAAAAACTATAACTTTATATTATAAAACATTTAATTAATGTACAATTTTTATGTTTATCACACCCCCCAACCAGCTTATTGCTAGTCCCTAGAAATTTAAACGTTAATAGCAGTACAAAACATATTGATTAATTTAAATAGAAATGTAATCGGAACTTTTCAAGTGTTTAAATTAAGTTGAAAATTGTCAAAGTTATATCAAGATCATCATAATTATAATTTATGAAATACTCTGAGCTGATCAATTCAAAGCTTATTTTCATGTAATTAAATGTACATGGCCTTCAGAAATTCTTATTATGGGTCTTAACTCCATATGCTCATAGGTTAATAAATGTTTCGATTTATTGGAACGATTTCTCTCATGGAATTGGAATACAGATGAATGCTCAGGAAAATGGTTTAAACAATGCAGACAGACAAACGACTCAAATTTAATCAAAAGATAGGAAATCATTGATTCAAAATCTAGTTATTCTTATTATATAAGTTTTTTTTCCTGATTTTTTTTTTTTTTTTTTGCATAACATCATGGAATCGGACTAATTTTATGTTCATTGACCAAATATTTATTTAATTTGTACAATATATTTCTCTATTTCTATTTTTTTTTCTTTTTTTTTTGTCTTTTTCTTTTTAATGAGAGATAATTGGGTCGTAGGATATAACTTTTACAATTACATAGATCTTCAACATCTTCTTTTTTTTCTTCAAAATACGAACTCAAGATATAAACAATAGATAGCATCTCTAATGATCAAAAAAGGCTCGAAGGCTGTTTTCTCAGTCCTCTCCACTCACTCACAAAATATGTGTGAGTTTAAAATTTTAGGCACTCTTATAAGGTATATCTTGGGCCGTATACATTAATATATGATCTTATAACAACGGTTAATCACTCAAAAAGATTTCATAAATCATATTTTTATAGTGATCAGAATATTAAAATTGACTTTTTTTTTAAAAAAAAATTTAAACACCCTTAAATAGATTAATACATTCTCTAATTTAAAACTTTTAAACATGTAATGTATGATATTTTTGCAAAAAATACTAAGATACAAACAATAAACATGATTTAATTTTAAAATAATATTTTGTTTAATATATACATATATTTTTTAAAAAAATTTCAAGTCTTTTACATATATATAAGTCTGTTCTCCACCCAATCAGAATATGACATTGTCCCTAATATCAAAATAACTATTAATAAAAAGTACATAATGAAAGAAATATCACCTGAAATTTTATTGAAGATAACAAACTGAAACAAACGCAAACCAATCCACGACTTTTGAATCAATCATCCAACTTTCTTTTCTTACTGCTTGATTGCAACCAATTGATCTTTGTTACCATCGGATCAGGCTTGGGAACAAAAGCTTCCAAATCATCAATTAATTGGTTGGCATTCGAAGTAGAGATGAACATTTGTCGTGAATTTTCTGAAATGTAATCCTGTTCAATAGCTTTATCAAGAAATGTCAACAAACTATCATAATAATTATTGATATTCAACAAGCCCACATGTTTATTATGAATATTAAGTTGTGCCCAAGAAACTGTGTGAACAATTTCTTCTAGTGTACCAAAATCAACTGGTAGTGCGATAAAAGCATCGGAATTTTCAATCATTTTGGTGATTCTTTCATACATAGAAGAAATTTTTAATTCCTCCCCAATCGTAACACCTGTAATATTTCTTCCAGCTAAAGCTGTAGGAATAATACCCAAAACCTGACTACCTCCAAGATGAGCAGATGTTGAAACAGATCTCATTAACCCAATATTACTTCCTCCACATACCAAATGAATTTTTCTCTCAGCCAATATCTTTCAAAGATTATTCGCTGCTCCTACAAACGCTTCATTTTTTCCAAGACTCGACCCACAAAATACACAAATATTTTTCAATGTTTGTGTAGAGGATCCAGCCATGTTTTTTACTTACTTTTTGGTCTTAAAAAATAGAGAGTAAGATGAGAGATTTTATAGGAGTAATATGTTATCATGACAAAACTATAGGTCACAGCTGTAAGCAGAATAAACAGTAAAAACAATAATGACACGCATGCATATAGACATTAGTGTGATTGTGGCTCACAATTTTTGTAGTGCCCAAATTCAGTACGCGTATAACCTATGCATTTATTTTAAATTATTAAATCATTATTTTAAGTTTAAATGAGTAATAGCCATGCATGATTTATTTAAATGCATTATTTTAAATTATTCAGAATTATGTGATGCACGTTAAAATATTTTTCGAGTTTCATGTTTCAGGCGTTTATTCGAGGCGGGATCGAGGAAGAGACCGGCGACGATTTTTGCCAATTTTAAGCATGGTATTTTATTTTAAGTTAAGGATATGGCATTTTAAATAATTTATTTAGTTTAGCATTTTAAAAACCTTATTTATGTATTTAGTGATTTAAGAGTTTAAAACTTTTAAAGTTAGTATTTTTGTATTTTATTGTGCTAAAAAAGGAGAATTATATAAAAATCAAGGTGTATTTATTTAATTGAGGAGTTTGATTAAATTAGTATGTGTTAACCTTTTATTAGTATTTTAATTAGTTAAATTAGCACTAATTTTCTCCTAATTAATAACACACACTTACACGTATTACACCCTTTTTCACTCAATAATACACGACACAACACACACACATATTTCAATTCAGTTTTTCATTTTCTTTGAGAGAAAAAAAAAACTAGGGTTCCTTGAAGCAAGAACAGCCACCCCTCTCCTTTTATTTCTCCAGCAATTTTTTCGTGAGTTTTGTTGAAAGAAAATCGTTGCACGTTCGTCCCGGATTAACCTCGCTTCTATCTCCGCTTCGGTGACATCGTTTCGGTAAAGTTTGATATCAAAAGGCACGTATAATCTCTCTTTTGCTGCGTCGATCATGTCATATTATGTGTTGCGTTGTTTTATGTGTAAAAGCAAGTATGATGTTCATAGTTTGAGTGGATAATTGATTGGATCGATTTTGAAGGAAAATTTTTAGATCTAAATCACGTTTTTACTGTTCTTCTTAAAATTGCGAATTTTTGGTCAAGATTTTGAGAAAACTTTCGATACACAAAATGTAGAACTTTTTGATACCTTCGATTTGATATAAAATTCGAGTTATTTGGGCACAAATTGAGTGAGTTATGGCATTTTTTGTGGGACCGCTCAAACTGCGTTTTTCAGTAAATTACGATGTTGATGCGTTCTTGAAGTTTACTTGTTGCAGGCTTCGTTGGGAATCGACGGGTGATCGTTGCTGCGTCTAGGTATGTTTAGTTCGATATTGGGATGATTTTTGGTTTCTCTTTTCGCGTCGTTAGGCACCAAGTTGAATTAAGAGTCGAGGAAGAAAATGGTGTCGAACTTCGAGTTGTGTCGTTAGTTGTTGATTGTCACACTTGGGAACAATTATAATGGCTTACTTGGGTTCGGTACAATGTCGTGACGTCCTAAGACGGGTCTCGAGGTGTCGAGTCATGGTTGGGTGATCGAAATAGGAAGGGGAAGCCACAAGCACATGAATTCTCGTAGGTACGCGTTCACAGTAGCTACACGGACCCCTACACGGATGAGGGCACGGGGTCCGTGCCTTTGTGTTTCACTTAGTGTATTTTTCCAGTGCCTACACGGATGTCTACCTGGACCCTGACACGGGGTCCGTGCCTTTGTTTCTTTTCGGTGTCAAAATTCGCGAAGCCACCCGGCCCCTAGCACGGGGTCCGTGCCCCTTCTTCTTTCCGAGTATTCTTTCCACCGCACTTGGACGGACCCGTATACGGACCCGGTAACGGGGTCCGTGTACTCACGTTTTTGGGAAAAGTTTAATGTTTGCTTTGGGGTTTGATGTTTTGGTTTAGTGCAAGGATTATCAAGGTCGAGTCAGGGTAAATTTTATAATGTCCTAAGAAATGATTGAGCTTGAGAGTAACCATGATAAGTACGTCTAAGCTATGCAAGTTAAGTATGCAGTTTCATGTTAGTACGTGCAGCAGCGACGACCCCGATCGAAGGCCAACGAATCCCTCAACGCCAAGTAAGTATGTAAGACGTGCAAGAAAATATTTTAAGTTTTTGAGGTATGCTAAATGTCTTGTGACCAAATTATGTTTAGGATTGGAAAGCGTTAAATTATGAACGGGGACCAATCCGCTCGTTAAATTATGAACGGGTTTAGATCGTGATTGGAAAGCGTTAAATTATGAATGGGGACAAATCAGCCTGTTAAATTATGAACGGGGATCTCATGTATGTGGGAGTGGATACATCCCTGTCAGCCCAGTACTGTGGTTTAGTCTGAACAGGCTTTTATTATGTATGGGTCACTTGCTTTGAATCATGCCTCTATGAAAAATGATGAAGTTATGTATGTTCAAGTATGCAAGCATGTTAAGAAAGTTTTATGTTGATGGCACGTCTATGTATGTATGTACGTATGTTCAAGTTCATTTTGCAAGTTCAAGTTTCAAGTATGTATGTCCTATTTTAAAGTTGCATGTGGTTTTATTATGTATTACTTGTTATTCCAGTTTATACGTGTTGAGTCTTTAGACTCACTAGACTTGATCGATGCCGGTGAGGATGTCTATGAGGAGACAGGAGGTGGCGACCCAGGAGCAGGCTTGGACTGAGCGGGAGGCTAAACCTGAGGACCGCCCACGTCATTTTTAATATTTTTATGCAAATTTAAATTTACTCTGATTTTATGTTTTGATGCGAGATGTTTTGAACAATCTTTTCTTTTAACAAAATTTTTATTGGTGATGGATGATTCCAAAGATATTTTTATGAACGATGAGTTGACGACCGTATGGATGTTTATATTTAAGAAAATTTTTAATTCTTCCGCAAATTTTAAGTAATAAATGTACGGTACGTCACAGTTTGTATAAGAGAGGTGTTCTTGTAAAGGGTTATGCCTACTGCCAGTCGCAATAAACTCTCGAAGTCACACCTCAAGTCTGTGAGTTTTAAAATTTTGCCTTATGTATGTAGTTAGCATTGAATCATGATTTCAGCATGTCCATTTTTTAAGTTAAATTTCGTGCATCTTAGGATATTGTTATTATATTCATGCATATTGGGTTTACGTGTTGGGTAAATTGTTGGAACAGTATGCCTCCCAGACATCTGATTAACCGGGAAGTTAGGGATGAGAACAGAGAGCATCGCGATGAGGAGAGGGCCACTCCTCCTCGTCCACCTCCGGATATGCAGGCGCAGATGCTTGCAGTATGACGCAGTTCTTCGCGCAGTTTGCGGGGAACCAGGCTGCAGCAGTGGGTGCAGGGGAAAGGCCCAGGCCTGAGGCTGTCTACAAGAGGTTCAGAAGGATGAGTCCAAAGGAGTTCTCGTGTACCACTGACCCGATGATAGCGGAAGGATGGATTAAGTCCATCGAGGTAATCTTTGATTTTATTGAACTGACCGATGCTGATAAGGTAAGGTGTGCCACGTTTCTTCTATCAGGGGACGCTAGACTATGGTGGGAGAGTGCGTCGGTGGCAGTTAACTTGCAGACCTTGTCTTGGACTGGATTCAAGGAAGTGTTCTTCGCCAAGTACTTCACTGACGAAGTACGATCCAGACTGACTAGGGAATTTATGACGCTGCGACAAGGAAATAGCAGTGTTGCAGAGTTTATTAGGAGGTTTGAGAGGGGGTGTTACTTCGTACCCCTCATTTCGAATGATGTCCAGACAAAGCTGAGACATTTCTTGGATGGATTGCGGCCAATCTTGCTCCGTGATGTGAGGGTAGCTGGCCCCACGTCGTATCCAGTCGCCGTATCTAGGGCTTTGGCGGCAGAACAAGACCAGCGGGATATGGATGCTGACAGGTTGGGCAAGAGGCCCTACCAGGCACCACCGCACCAACAGCCGCAGCATCAGCATCAGCGACCCCAGCACAAGAGGCCGTACCAAAGGCCACCAGGGAAGAAACCTTATCAGGGGACCGCCGAACAGCAAGGGTCCAATTCAGCAGCAAGGGGCACCTCAGAAGCCCGTTATTTTCCCAGTATGTCCTAAGTGCAACCGCAAGCATGCAGGGCAATGCTTATATGGATTAGGCAAGTGCTTCAAGTGTGGAGCCAGTGACCACATGCTAAAGAGTGCCCACAGTGGAAGCAGCCGACTCAGGGCAGAGTATTCGCCATGCATGCACAGGAGGCGAATCCAGACACGACTTTGCTGACCGGTAAACTTTTCTACCTAAGTTCAGTATATTTTGCCTTGCATGTGGATTTTATTTGGGATTGTTAAGGTGCTAGTAATATTTTGAGTGATGTGGGATAGTAATTTTCTGCTATGTTTGAGGTTAATGTTAGAATTTTTGGGAATGTAAGTTTTGTGTGTGCTAACGTCTCTCAGGAAATATTTTCATTAAGAGAATAGTCACTCAGGCCTTGATAGATTCAGGAGACACCCACTCATTCATATCAGAGACATTCGCTAGTCACTTGGACATCCAGTCCATAGGACTCGATGTGAATTATTCAGTAACAGTCCCATCAGGGGAAGAGCTGTCAGCTACTAGTGTGGTCAGAGACATTGATCTGGAATTGCACGGCCACCTAGTATATGCCGACTTGATCGTCTTGCCGATGCCGAAATTTGACGTTATTTTGGGAATGGACTGGCTGACTAAGAATAGAGTCCTTATCGACTTCCGGAAAAGATCAGTTTTGGTTAGACCATTGGGCATGGAGCAATTTCTATTCGAACCAACTAGATGGAGGAGTTTTCCACGCATGATCTCTTGCATGCAGGCACGGAGACTCATTTCCAAGGGGTGTCAGGCCTTCTTGGCCATCATTATTTCTGCACCTGACATACCCACTCCGTCTTAATCAGAGGTGCCAGTAGTCAGAGAATTCCCAGACGTCTTTCCTGATAACGTCACAGGTCTTCCACCAGAGAGAGAGGTGGAGTTTGCAATTGAGCTCATGCCAGGCACAGTGCCAATCTCTAAGGCACCGTACCGATTAGCTGCAGCTGAGATGTTAGAACTCAAGCAACAGATTCAGGAGCTTCTCAACAAGGAATTTATCCGCCCTAGTTGCTCGCCTTGGGGCGCACCAGTGCTTTTTGTAAAGAAGAAGGATGGGCGTATGAGGCTGTGCATCGATTACCGAGAATTGAACAAGGTAACGATCAAGAACAAATACCCACTTCCTATAATCGAAGACTTGTTCGACCAGTTGCAGGGAGCTACAGTGTTCTCTAAGATAGATCTTCGATCAAGGTATCACCAGCTGAAGGTGAAATATGCAGATGTTCACAAAACGGCCTTCAGGACTAGATATGGGCATTACAAGTTCTTAGTGATGCCATTTGGATTGACTAATGCTCCAGCAATTTTCAAGGACCTCATGAACCGAGTATTTCAGCCTTACCTTGATCAGTTCGTCATAGTATTTATCGACGACATTCTCATTTACTCGAAAAGTCATGAGGAGCACAGTCAGCACTTGAAGACAGTTTTGCAGACTTTGTAGAGTCGCAAGCTATTTGCGAAGTTCTATAAGTGTGAATTTTGGTTGGAGAAAGTAGCGTTTTTGGGGCATATAATATCTAGCAGTGGAATTGAGGTGGATCTAGCCAAGGTGGCAGCCGTTAAAGATTGGGTTGAGTCAAAGAATGCATCAGAAATCCGCAGCTTTTTGGGTTTCTCCGCTTACTACCGTAAGTTCATCCAGGGATTTTCGTCGATAGCAGTGCCACTCACTTCACTGACCAAGAAGAATGCTAAATTCGCGTGGGGTGACGAATGCCAGAAGAGCTTTGACACTTTGAGGCAAGCTCTTATTTCAGCACCTGTGTTAGCCATGCCGACAGGGCACAGGGATTTTGTGCTATACACCGATGCATCTAAGCTCGGGTTAGACGCAGTGTTGATGCACCAGGGTCGGGTTATAGCCTATGCTTCCAGGCAGTTGAAAGTGCATGAGAGGAACTATCCGACGCATGACCTGGAGTTAGCCGCCGTTGTGTTTGCGTTGAAGATTTGGAGACACTACCTGTACGGCGAGAAATGTCAGATTTTCACTGATCACCAAAGTCTCAAGTATTTCTTCACGCAGAAAGAACTGAATATGAGACAGAGACGGTGGTTAGAGCTGGTAAAAGACTACGACTGCAAAATTATCTACCATCCGAGAAAGGCTAACATATTGGCAGACGCCCTGAGCAGAAAAGTCGCAGTCATAGCACAGTTGTAAGTGCAGAGACCTCTTCAGTCCGAGATTCAGAAATTTGGTCTAGAGATTTATCGTAAGGGCAGAGCTCCCAGACTATCTAATCTGACAGTCAAGTCTGATTTGCTAGACCGTATCCGTCAAGGACAGTCTTCAGATGAACAGTTACAGAAGTGGAGACTGAAAGATGAAGCCAAGGGCAGTATGCTCTACTCAGTGTCCGACGGTATTGTGAGATACAAGGGAAGAATGTGGGTGCCTAATGTAGATTCGATCAAAGAAGATATCTTAACAGAGGCACATGCATCTCCGTATTCAATCCACCCAGGAGGTACCAAGATGTACAAAGACCTGCAGATCTTGTATTGGTGGCCAGGGATGAAGAAAGACATCCGCAGATTTGTGTCTGAATGCCTCACTTGCCAGCAGGTGAAGGCAGAGCATCAGAGGCGAGCAGGAATGCTTAAGCCACTCCCTATCCCCGAGTGGAAATGGGAGAATACCACTATGGACTTCGTCGTTGGGTTGCCAAAGTCAATTAGAGGTTTTAATGCTATTTGGGTCATAGTGGATCGACTCACTAAATCAGCGCACTTCTTACCAGTGAAGACGACTTTCTCCATATCGTAGTATGCGGAGCTTTATATAAGGGAGATCGTTCGATTGCATGGGATCCCAGTTACTATTGTGTCCGACAGGGACCCGAGGTTTACATCTTCATTCTGGAAGAGCCTACATGCAGCTATGGGGACGAAGCTGCAATTCAGTACAGCTTTTCACCCGCAGACAGATGGCCAGTCGGAGCGAGGGATTCAGATCTTGGAGGATCTATTGCGAGCATGTATGATCGATTTCCAAGGGACGTTGGAATCGAAACTACCTCTAGTGGAGTTTACATACAACAACAGTTTTGAAGCATAACTTGGTCTAGAGCCGTCAGAAGAGCTATGATGATAAGAGGAGAAGAGATCTAGAGTTTGCCGTTGGTGATCACGTCTTTGTCAAGATAGCACCTATGATAGGTGTTATGAGATTTGGGAAGAGAGGCAAGATCAGTTCGAGATTTATTGGACCGTTTGAGATTCTTGACAGAGTTGGGACACTAGCTTATCGTGCAGCCCTTCCGTCGAATCTGGCCGGGGTACACAATGTGTTCCACGTCTCAATGCTGAGGAAGTACCTAGCTAATCCTTCGCATATTTTGAGCTATGACCAGCTACAGCTTACTCCAGACCTGTCTTATGAAGAGAAGCCGATTCAAATCCTAGACACAGGCAGTAGCGCAGACTCCGGAACAAGGTGACTAAGCTAGTCAAAGTCCGGTGGCTAAACCAATCCGTGGAAGAGGACACTTGGGAGTCGAAAGCAGATATGAGACTTCGCTACCCGGAGTTGTTCGGTAAGATTAAATTTCGAGGACGAAATTTTTATAAGTGGGGGAGGAACTGTAGTGCCCAAATTCAGTACGCGTATAACCTATGCATTTATTTTAATTTATTAAATCATTATTTTAAGTTTAAATGAGTAGTAGCCATGCATGATTTATTTACATGCATTATTTTAAATTATTCAGAATTATGTGATGCACGTTAAAATATTTTTTGAGTTTCATGTTTCAGGCGTTTATTCGAGGCGGGATCGAGGAAGAGACCGGCGACGATTTTTGGCAATTTTAAGCATGGTATTTTATTTTAAGTTAAGGATGGGGCATTTTAAATAATTTATTTAGTTTAGCATTTTAAAAACCTTATTTATGTATTTTGTGATTTAAGAGTTTAAAACTTTTAAAGTTAGTATTTTTGTATTTTATTGTGCTAAAAAAGGAGAATTTTATAAAAATCAGGGTGTATTTATTTAATTGAGGAGTTTGGTTAAATTAGTATGGGTTAACCTTTTATTAGTATTTTAATTAGTTAAATTAGCACTAATTTTCTCCTAATTAAAAACACACACACACTTACACGTATTACACCCTTTTTCACTCACTAATTAAAAACACACACACACTTACACGTATTACACCCTTTTTCACTCACTAATACACGACACAACACACACACACACACATATTTCAATTCAGTTTTTCATTTTCTTTGAGAGAAAAAAAAACTAGGGTTCCTTGAAGCAAGAACAGCCACCCCTCTCCTTTTATTTCTCCAGCAATTTTTTCGTGAGTTTTGTTGCAAGAAAATCGTTGCACGTTCATCCCGGATTAACCTCGCTTCTATCTCCGCTTCGGTGACGTCGTTTCGGTAAAGTTTGATATCAAAAGGCACGTATAATCTCTCTTTTGCTGCGTCGATCATGTCATATTATGCGTTGCGTTGTTTTATGCGTAAAATTCAAGTATGATGTTCATAGTTTGAGTGGATAATTGATTGGATCGATTTTGAAGGAAAATTTTTAGATCTAAATCACGTTTTTACTGTTCTTCTTAAAACTGCGAATTTTCGGTCGAGATTTTGAGACAATGTTCAGTACAAAAAATGTAGAACTTTTTGATACCTTCGATTTGATATACAATTCGAGTTATTTAAAAAAAAATTGAGTGAGTTATGGCATTTTTCGTGGGACCGCTCAAACTGCGTTTTTCAGGAAATTACAATGTTGATGCGTTCTTGAAGTTTATTTGTTGCAGGCTTCGTTGGGAATCGACGGGTGATCGTTGCTGCATCTAGGTATGTTTAGTTTGATGTTGGGTTGATTTTTGGTGTCTCTTTTCGTGTCGTTAGGCACCAAGTTGAATCAAGAGTCGAGGAAGAAAATGGTGTCAAACTTCGAGTTGTGTCGTTAGTTGTTGATTGTCACACTTGGGAACAATTATAATGGCTTACTTGGGTTTGGTACAATGTCGTGACGTCCTAGGACGGGTCTCGCGGTGTCGAGTCACGGTTGGGTGATCGAGATAGGAAGAGGAAGCCACAAGCACATGAATTCTCGTAGGTACGCGTTCACAGTAGCTACACGGACCCCTACACGGATGAAGGCATGGGGTCCGTGCCATTGTGTTTCACTTAGTGTATTTTTCCAGTGCCTACACGGATGTCTACCCGGACCCTGACACGGGGTCCGTGCCTTTGTTTCTTTTCGGTGTCAAAATTCGCGAAGCCACCCAGACCCCTACACGGACCCTAGCACGGGGTCCATGCCCCTTCTTCTTTCCGAGTATTCTTTCCACCGCACTTAGACGGACCCGTATACGGACCCGGTAACGGGGTCCGTGTACTCACGTTTTTGGGAAAAGTTTAATGTTTGCTTTGGGGTTTGATGTCTTGGTTTAGTGCAAGGATTATCAAGGTCGAGTCAGGGGAAATTTTAGAATGTCCTAAGAAATGATTGAGCTTGAGAGTAACCATGATAAGTACGTCTAAGCTATGAAAGTTAAGTATGTAGTTTCGTGTTAGTATGTGCAGCAGCGACGACCCCGATCGAAGTCCAACGAATCCCTCAACGCCAAGTAAGTATGTAAGACGTGCAAGAAAATATTTTAAGTTTTTGAGGTATGCTAAATGTCTTGTGACCAAATTATGCTTAGGACTGGAAAGCGTTAAATTATGAACGGGGACCAATCCGCCCGTTAAATTATGAACTGGTTTAGATCGTGATTGGAAAGCGTTAAATTATGAACGGGGACCAATCAGCCCGTTAAATTATGAACTGGGATCTCATGTATGTGGCAGTGGATACGTCCCTGCCAGCCCAGTACTGTGGTTTAGTCTGATCAGGCGTTTATTATGTATGGGTCACTTGCTTTGAATCATGCCTCTACGAAAAATGATGAAGTTATGTATGTTCAAGTATGCAAGCATGTTAAGAAAGTTTTATGTTGATGGCACGTCGATGTATGTACGTACGTATGTTCAAGTTCATTTTGCAAGTTCAAGTTTCAAGTATGTATGTCCTATTTTAAACTTGCATGTGATTTTATTATGTATTACTTGCTAATCCAGTTTATATGTGTTGAGTCTTTAGACTCACTAGACTTGATCGATGCAGGTGAGGATGTCTATGAGGAGACAGGAGGTGGCGACCAAGGAGCAGGCTTGGACTGAGCGGGAGGCTAAACCTGAGGACCGCCCATGTCATTTTTAATATTTTTATGCAAGTTTAAATTTACTCTGATTTTATGTTTTGATGCGAGATGTTTTGAACAAGCTTTTCTTTTAACAAAATTTTTATTGGTGATGGATGATTCCAAATATATTTTTATGAACGATGAGTTGACGACCGTATGGATGTTTATATTTAAGAAAATTTTTAATTCTTCCGCAAATTTTAAGTAGTAAATGTACGGTACTTCACAATTTTCCTCTGTTTTACGTCCAGAAACGGTTTCAACGCCTTCTATGAGTCGAGGATATGCTTTCCATCCAATTTTCTTATAAATTGGCAAACATGGTCTTTTTTAGTCGGATTCCCAAGACTATTACGATGCCGCTCATTAAACGGAGAAGTTCAATATGAACATGTCCACTAGAATGTGTATCAAGAGTCGATAAGATGTTATCTAATGACTCCTTACTCAGTCCATTCGTAATGAAAGCAATTTTATCTTCTTTGTTATTTGAAACACATCCCAAAGATCAGCAATGTTTGTCACAAGTCCATATTGCACACTTATGACAAACCTCTAACCTTTTGGCCCTTCGTTTTTTCGCATGAGTGCTTTTTCCTAATCCAGGCAAATACCGAATGAGCAATGACTGTGAAACTTCTCCTCCTAATCGGACCTTAGCTTTTAATACAAGACGAATATCTTCTGAAATTCATTTTCGCATTAGCAATCTCAATCTTTCACGCTTACCTGCATAAATTTTTCTTAGAACATTTTCAGAAACAGAGGGAAAATATTTACAAATTTTTTAGAGAATTTCATCCATTTTAGAAAGAAAATAAAATATTTTTTTTTAATTTTTGAAACAGAAATTGTGAGAAACTGATTTAACCGATTATGAGAGTCACGGAGTACTGTTATCCGTCATTTAATCGGGAAAATGAAAAGATTAAGGAAACCTCAAATAAAAACAAATAAAATTAAATGCAACACAAAAAATCAAGGATTGGAAAGGGAAATAAACTCTTCTTTAACGATTTCATTTTCTAAAAATGGTTTAAGCCTTTGTCCATTTACTTTAAAAACATCACCATTTTTAGGATTTTCAATTTTACAGCTCCATAAGGATACACATGTTTTACAACATATGGGCATGTCCATCTTGATCGTAATTTTCCTGGGAATATGTGAAGTCGAGAATTATAAAGCAAAACTTTTTTACCAATCTCAAATGATTTTCTAAGAATTGTTCTATCATGAAATGATTTGATTTTTACTTTATAAATCCTTGAATTCTCATACGCGTCATTTCTGAGTTCATCAAGTTCATTAAGTTGCAAATTACGCAATTTGTTGGCACCATCAATGCTTGAATTAAAAGTTTTGATCGCCCAATAAGCTTTGTGTTCCAATTCCACAGGCAAATGACAATGTTTTCCGTAAACCAACCTATAGGGAGACATATTCAATGATGTTTTAAAATATGTTCGATATGCCAAAGTGCATCATTAAATCGCAGAGACCAATCTTTTCTATTTGGGTTAACATTTTTTTCTAAAATTTGCTTTATCTCCCTATTAGCTAATTCAACTTGTCCATTTGTTTGAGGATAATAAGCAGTAATTACTTTGTGAGTAATATCGTATTTTTCATTAATAAAGCAAATGTTTATTAACAAAGTGAGTTTCCCCATCTCTTATCATGGCTCGAGGAATTCCAAATCTACTAAAAATATTTTCTTTGAAAATTTTGATGACAATTTTATGATAATTTTTTCGACATGGAATTGCCTATATCCATTTAGAAACATAATCAACTGCAACTAAAATATACAAGTATCCAAGCGACGGTATAGAAGGCCCACAAAATCAATTCCCCAACAGTCAAAGATTTCAATTTCAATGATAGGATTCAAAGGCATTATGTTTCTTTTTGAAATCACACCCAATTTTTGAAAATATTCATATATCTTCAAGAATTCGTGTGTGTCTTTAAATAAAAAGGCCAATAAAATCCACACTGCAAGATTTTTGCAGCCGTTTTCTTTGAAGCATGTGGAGGACATCATTATATGTGAATGTAGTTTTATCTTGATCTTCGAGTGCAATGAGAATTTGATAATAGCCTTAATATCCATCAAGAAAACAGTAGTAGGGATGATCTGCTACTCTTTCTAAAATTTGATCCAAAAATAGTAATGGAAAATGATCTTTTATAGTGACATCATTTAATTTTCTATAATCAATACACATCCGCCAACTAGATAGGACTCGAATTGTTAACAATTCACCTTTTTCAATTTTTATCATTGTTATGCCAGTTTTTTTTTTTTTTTGGAACGATTTGTACTGGACTTACCCACTTACTATCAGAAATAGAATAGATAATTCCAACATCAAGTAGTTTGAGAACTTCAGTTTTCACAAAATCTTTCATGTGTGGATTTAATCTCCTTTGTGGTTGTTGAGATGTTTTAGCATTTTATTCTAAGTGAATTTTGTGAGTGCAAATTAGTGTATTAATGCCCTTAAGATCTTTTATTGTCCAACCAATTGCATTTTTATGTCTTTTAAGCATATCAACTAGTTTACCTTCTTGATTACTTGATAGTTTGGAAGAAATTAACACCGGATATGTTTCATCTTCTCCAAGAAATGCATACTTCAATTCTTCTGGCAAGGGTTTTAACTCCAATATGGGTGGTTCGTCTTTGTTCTCATATTACGCCTCAAATTCTTTTTCTGATCCTGGTAACGGGTGATACCTAAAAAAATCATCAAGATCAATTTCAATATTTTCTTTAACAGTATCAATTGAACAAATATCTAATTGGTCACGAGTATTCCCTTCTTGAATGTTTTCTTCCACAAGAGTTGCAATAAGATTTTCATCTTCACTTTCATCTCCTTTGTCATGTGGTTGCTTACAAAGATTAAACACATTAAGCTCCAAGGTCATGTTACTAAATGATGACTTCATTTTTCCATTCCTGCAATTTATAAGAGAATTAGAAGTTGCTAAAAATGGACGACCTAAAATTACAGGAATTGCATTACAAACTTTGATAGGTTGTGTATCTAAAACTATGAAATCGACAGGATATACAAAGTTATCAACTTGGACCAACACGTCTTCTACCAGGCACTTTAACAGATTTATCGGTAAGTAAAAGTGCTATCGAAGTAGGTTTTAACTCGCCTAGATTGAGTTCTTGATAAACTGAATATGGAAGTAAATTCACACTAACTCCAAGATCAAGCAAGGCTTTTTTAATCTTTAATTCTTCATTAAAACATGAAATATTAGGACAAACAAGATCTTTGTATTTCAAAGTATTATTATTTTGAATGATTGCACTTACTTGTTAGGCTAAAAATGCTTTCTTTTTCACATTCAATTTTCTTTTTACAGTACACAAGTATTTCAAAAATTTGGCATATAATGGTACCTGCTTTATTGCATCTAATAAAAGAATATTAACTTTTACTTGTTTAAAATATTATATATATCAGAATTCAAATTTTATTTTTTTGTATTTTTCAATGCATGAGGGAATGTTGGTGGCACTGTCTGTTGATCCTCCTCTTCGCAAGTTATTGGTTCCACTTCCTTACCCTTTGGAGTTGATTTATCATCATCTTCACAAGGTTCAAGAATTGATTTTTCCACAACCTTACCACTGCGAAGGGTAATAACAGATTTTACCTGGTCCATCGGTTGAGTTCTAGAAGTTCTTGTTTGTGAATGATGATCCTTGGGATTAGGTTGTGTTTGGGAAGGAAATTTACCTTTTCATGAACATTAAGGGCAGATACAAATTTAGCAAGATTATCTTTCAAATCTGTCATGGTTTGAGCCGTTTCAATATTGATAGACTCTTGCTTTGCAATGAAAGAATTCAATGTATCTTCCAAATTTCTTTTAAGTGGAGGAACATAAGGTGCATAATTTTGAAAATTTTGTTGATTTTGGAAATGTGGTTGTCAAAATTGTGCATCATTATCATTCTTCTAACTAAAATTTGGATGATTTCGCCAACCTAGATTGTAACTTTGAGAAAATGGTTCAAAATTTGGCCTTTTAAAATTGTTCAAAAAATTGGCTTGTTCATGGAGACATTCTTTAAAAGTGGGCAAAGTTGGACAATCTTTTCTAGAATGATAACTTGTATCATAGATGTGACACACAATTTCTTGAACATATTTTAATTGACCATTCTTTTTCAATTCAAGTGCCTCAACTTTTCTTGCCAAAGAGGTGAATCTAGCTTGGAGATCATGTTCATCTTTGAGGGTGTACATACCTCCACCGGATGTGGGAGATTGAATCTTGTTTGATGGTTCGATTGTACCAATAGTGTCTCAATTTTGATAATTTTCAACTAATGAATCGAGATACTCAATTATCTCGTTTGGATCTTTATCTTCAAGTGTTCCATTACAAATAAATTTAACAATTTGCCTATCTTTAGGTGTTAAGCATTCATAAAATTGAGAAACAACTCTCCAAATTTCAAAATTATGATGTGGACAAAGATTATGCAATTCTTTATATCTATCCCAACACTGATAAAAAATTTCTCCATGTTTTTGAGTGAAAGTGATGATTTGCCTTTTGTAAGAATTTGTTCTAAAAGATGGAAAAAAACTTTTTCAAAAATTATTGTTGCAATTCATCTCAAGTTCGAATGGATTTTGTAGTCAAGTTTTAGCTTTATCTTTTAAAGAAACAGGAAAAATCTTAAGTCGAATGGTGTTCATGCTACAATTTAGATCATTATATGTGTTGCACACTTCTTCAAAATCTCGTAAATGCATGTATGGATTTTCAAAATCTAAGCCATGAAAGTTGGGTAAAATTTGGATAATAGCAGGCTTAAAATTCAAATGAGATACATCAGGGGGAAAACTAGACATGAAAGAGCACTAGTACGTGTAGGATTCATGTGATCTCTAAGTGTTCTTCGTCTATCATGATCATGTTGAGATTGAATTTCATCTTCATTTTTTTGAATGGGTTCTTCCGCCATGTTTTCTAAAAATAAAGGGTTATGTCGAACGAGTCGACCACTAAGTGTACGTGACCAAATGCTCATGCAAAATAAAAAGAAGAAAAACACACAAAAACAATAAAAATTCAAAGAAATAAAAATAAACTATAAACAATTAAACAGACTTAAAATTAAATTATACTTCCCCGGCAACGGCGGCAAAAACTTGATGCGACTTTGATTGTTGCACTCTCAAAAGCAGGTTGTCCAAAAGTAGTATAATTCGATGAGTCCTAATATCGTATCCACATGGAAGCTAAGGTAATTAAAAGTCCACTACAATGTCCTTTTGTTTTGTTTTGTTTTTGTCCTTTAATTGTTTGATTATTTAATTGATAGTTTTTTATTGTTTAAATTTTAATTTAAGTATTTGAGATTAGAAGATCCACTCTTGGTATTTTAATAAAGTTAACATTAATGAACATTATTGAAATCCACTTAATAAAATGGTTTTAATATATTAAATAATCATATTTATATTATGTTATATATTATTATCTTATAAGTATAGAATATATACCAAAACTTATAAATGTTGTTAATTTTTTATTGTGCTATATATATATTTGTAAATATTAAATCAAGGTTCCCACTTTAAATGGTTGGTAAACCAAACAAACATTTAAATGGTACCAAGAAATTAATATTATGATATATTCATATATAATAAATCAAGACATCCACTTTAAATGGTCGATAATACCAAACTAACATTTAAATGGTACCAATAAATTAATATTATGATATATTCATATATAATAAATCAAGACATCCACTTTAAATGGTTGGTAAAACCAAACTAACATCTAGATGGTATGTAAAGCTCGAATTTAAAAAAAACTTGGGAAAAAAAAAAGAAATTATTGTCCATAGTTACTATTCAAGCGTTGCGGCGCTAGAATAGTAGCGCCTAGGCACTAGAGTTGCGAAAATTTTGGCACTGAGGCGCTGAAAAGTGGCGCTGGGGCGCTACAGACACGAAAATTGACTATGTAAGCTCATCTTCACCTCCTCCAATCTTTTTTCTCCTTCTTCTTCATCAAAAACCTTCATCTCCTTCCATTTATGCAATTCTTCTTCAATTTAAGGGAGATTTACTCAAGAAATTTATTAAATGAAGGTAGATTTGTGATCCTATCTTCACGGGCTACAAGGTGATGTAAATATTTCCCACTTTTATTCAATTTTGGAAATGGGTTGAAATTTAGAATTGATATTTGAGTTGATATTTGAGATATTAAGATGTTGAATATGTTGTATTTGCGTTGGTTTGAATTAAAATGGATATGACAATGGTTTCTTGTTTACGTGCAAAGAACAATTTTTATACCTTCTGTATTTCGTGTGTATGGGACAATTTTATTTGGATTTTGGAGTTAGGGTCTTCATCAAACTTGTATCTAATCACGTTAGCTTCGATTTTGTTTTTGAATCACTCAATTCCAGGAAGAATTGAAAGAGATACGTGATTTTTAATAAAACTGGTCTGAAACTCAAAGTTAGTGCAGATTTGTGTATATGCCTTCTATTTATTTGAATTCTGGCATTTATTGGCTGGGGTTCGGAATTTGATGTTCAAATAAAAGTTATAGAACATTGTCTTTTCTTCAAAATGATACCAAATTGGCTTGATTCCATTGGAAATTGACGAAGTTATGCTCAAAATACTAAAGTGTGCCAAAAATGTATTGACGCAGAATTCGTGGGAATTATGTTACATGTTTCAGATTATGAACAACTGGGTACATGACTTTATTTGACAAAACTTTGTTAAGAATAATTGTTGGGATTTGAGTTTTTTTGCATATCAAATTTCCTGATCTTGATTTGAAGCAGTATTGAATTAATTATGAATTTTATACAGAAACTGCTCTGTTTTGATAGATGATCCGAGTTCTTGAGTTATAGTATACTTCAGAAGTTCAAGACTTCTCAACTACACCTTTCGATCTCCTTTTTGTAATATTTGAAAGGTATGTTATGGTTGGTAACATACGAGGTAAAATTATAATTTTTATTTTAAATTGAAAATTATATGGCTCGATGAATTATTTGTGATTTGACGATGATTGTTGTATTGAGATGAGTTTATTATGATATTGATTTGCATCATTACATTTCATATTGATCCACTTGTCGATTCAGATTTGATATGGCGGAGGTTGTCTTGATTTATTGATATGTTGGAAGTATGGGGCTATAGTTGAGTTGGCATAGTGTATGCGGAGGTCGCTGTTATGGCCTGAACACTCTCTATAGGCGCACCATAGTTTTGGGATTACAGAACAAAGCACCTCACCCCGAGCGGATGAGTCGGTGGATGTTGCTGGGGATTCTCTTTCCTTGGGTACCCTATGACCAGATGATTCACTTGATCTTGAGATTTATTGATACCACACAACTTCTGATCATGCAATGCATTATATTGCATCTTTATGAATTTCATATGAACTATTTGTCATTTTAATTCTCATATGTTATTGATTGTATCATACTGGGTTTATACTCACCGGCACGTCGGCTACCTCTTGTTTTCATGTGCTTGACGGTAGGTTAGGCGAGGCTTGGGATGCTAGAGTCCAGTTGTAGACGAGGAGATACGAGTTAGAGTGTGATTCTCGAGTCTTAGGAGCTACTTGATGATGTTTGGATTTCTTTGGCTCAATAGTTTATTTTGGCATGTTAAAAATTATATTTCAAACATTTAAGCTTTAAATTATTTTGACGATGTTTATGTCGGTTTGTAAATCACAGATTATATGTTTTACTAAATAGTTTGGTTTGTTCCGTTTATATTTATTAATATTAGATGTCGGACCCGGGGCCACACAGGTTACTGTGTTTTTATTTATGTTTTACTAAATAGTTTGGTTTGTGAGTAATCCACCGGATGATGAGGATAGTTTAGTGTTTAGGAAATTTGAGTAGGGATAATGGCTTCAATAACACCTGCAAACAAGAAAAGAAATCGTGAATGGGCGTCGAAGTAGTGTCCGACGTGGCCACTCCGATGCTTAAGTCAGCAGGTGAAGAAAGAAGATGCAAGAGATATATGAGAGAATATATGTGTGCTTGAGAATTGAAATTTTCCAAAATCTGTAAATGACATTAATACCTGCTAATTATAGGAGTAAATCCAATTATTACCTTGTTTTCAGTGCCCACCTGCTAAGCATGGCAAGGCGCCTGCCCATAATTTTGCTCTGATGACTTCTCAGACACGCCAAACCCATATTGTCCTGACAGATAAGATAGCCCATACCGATACACTCGAGTGTGATGCACTTCTCGAGGTAGCCCGGGTAGAAAACTCTCAGTAGCTTGCATGAGAACACAGGAATGTCCCGGGCATCTCCATGTTTGGTTGTTTGATAATAGTTCTTTGGATATTGACTCGGATTTAGGCTATCCATTTAGTTTCTCGGGTTATCCATGACACGGGCAAATATGGGGGTATCAATAATGCTTGAAGAAATAAATATAACACAAACAATAAATATTGATTAAATAGTATAAAACATAGATTATTACCTTTTAATAATCTTATTAACATACCAAGAGTTTCACCTTTTCATCTCATCATTGGAAAGTTAGCTACTCATTATTCAAAGTATAAAACTTTGAATATGAAATTAACATGCTAATTATATTTAAATGAAGAAATAAAAGAAAAACAAATAGATAAATATTATGAACTCAAAGGTTTGTTCATAGAATGAGTGATATCTCAATACATTACAATGTACCCTATTTATAGCCAAAATTGGGGAGACAACCACAAATAAAATAATATTTTTTTACACATAAGTCTTCATTAGTGTTCTAAGAAATTATGTCATGATACACATCACTTTTAAAAATCTTCCCATCCGAATTTTCTTTTTCACATAAAATAAAACATATAGATAATTGAGTTGTTTGAATTGTGGTATTTTTTTTAACCATTTGACCAAGTAATTTGAGAGATATGGTCAAAGTACTAGAGCATGGTAAAATTGTCAGTCATTTGATAACTTTATTTGTTGTTTAATTTGATCTCAATTGTGAGAAGATTTTTATCTCATACTTGTCACCAATATTTTAGATATTAACATCAACTTTCTACAGGTCCAAGAATCATCTTAATCCCATTTGCAACGCCAAGGTTATTCTTGTTTTATCGAACCTGTAAAAATAGTAATAACTTATAATTACACAGCAACTTGTTTTTTACACAATTTATTATAAAACATATAATATTTAAATATTTAATAAAACAAAAACTAATTAATGTACAATTTTTATGTTTATCATCTAGCGTTTCTGGATGTGGAGTGGGATTGGTGGTAGTATCTATGCCATGAAAAAAAATTAAGCTGGCACTAAAGATTGACTCCCGGGTGACTAATAATGAAGCATAGTACGAGACTGTTCTTGTCAGTATTCGAGCTACCCGGGAAATTGGAGCTTCCCGGATCATTTTGTATTCCGATTCACGATTAATTACCTAGCAGATAAAGGACGTTTATGAAGCTAACGATGAAAAAATGCTTAAATATCTAAAGCTCATTAAAGCCCATGCAGAATCTTTTCTTGATTGGAGCATTGAGCCAATCCCCCGAGAGGAGAATGAGGATGTAACGCCTCGGAAATTTGAACGTCCACGTAAACCACATGCATAAAAGTTATTAAATTATTTGTGTATTTCAATTAATTGTTTTAATTGCATAAATTAATTATGTTGTGCATGTTGACATGTTTAAAATATACTTTTCTACATGCTTGCATTAAAATGTATTTTTAAAGGTTATTCAAGTTGCGATCGAGGAACGGAGACCGATGGCTGAAAAATAGAAAATGTTTTTATTCAATAATTGTTTTTAATTATTTAAAATTTGGTTGATGCTTTTTATTATTTTTGAAAATAAGGAGTTTTGATGTGATTTTATACGTTGGGACGTAATTTTTATCGGCTTTGAATTTTCAACAAAAATGCGAACGTTTCACAACAAGGCTAATAAATTCACAAACTTTATTAAACAAAATATTTTAATTAAGCATTAATGGACTAATTGGGCCTAATTAACATTGTCAATGGGCTTAAGCTACCATTAGCATTTTATTATTATTTAAAGTGCAAAATCACCCTTTTACTCACACAATTCACACGCCTCCCCTACCCCAAAAGCATCACAATTCTTTTCCAACAAATTCACGACACACACAAGCAAAGATCAAGAGGAAGCTTCGAAAATTTCAAGGGTTCTTTAAGCCATCGTCTTCGTGCCATCGTTCTTCGATTCGTCAACGTAAAATCGTGCGAAAAATGCAAAAGCACGCCATACTCTTTCTTTTACTCATCCATCACACCATAGTATTTGTTTAAACATGTTTTGCATGAAAAACAAGGGACACTTTGTTATATTTTCGTTTATGCATCAAATGTGATTTTTAAAGCTTGATTTTTGTACCAAAAATATGTTTTATATGTACCTAAAGGGGCTGCCAGGAATTAGGATGTTAAGGGGCATGTTTTACACAAGTTTAAGGGTCCTAGATCTTGCACAAAACGTTGCACACGGACATGAACACAAGCTGGAACCACTTTTCTGTCATGTTGATCAAGGAGCTCGGTTTATGGGGTTTGTTTCTTGGCTTGGTCTCGGGTGGGATCAGGGCTGGCTAGGCTCATGTATGAATCAGGGAGAAAGTCCTAGCCTTGCTAGGACTTGAGCACAGGGCTGGGAAGGAGTCCTAGCAAACTAGGACTCCAACCCGAGAAGGGTAGTGCAGCGCGCATGGTTGAGCAGCCGCATAGAGGGTTAAGTGGCTCGGCCAGAGGGCTTTGGCTGGTCTAGGTCAGGTGGTTAGGGTCCTAAGAGGGTGCACAAGTGTAAAGTACCGTATTTTGAACTACTTAAAATTTGCAGAAAATAAAAATTTTCTTAAATAAATAATTAACTTTCAAATTGCGATAAGAATAATCTCCTCATTTAAAATATTTGAGGTAAAATAATCACCAACAAGATTTGTTTAAACATCGCAAACAATCTCTTGAAAAAAAAAATCAGAGTATTTGAAACAACATGCATAAATTCTATAAAAAAAAAAAACATAGACAGTCCTCGGGTTTAGCCTCCTGCGCAGACCGAGCCGGCTCATTGGTCGCCACCCCTCGTCTCCTCATACTCGTCCCCACCTGTATTGATCAAGTCTAGCGAGTCTAAAGACTCAATATGTATAAACTGGATATAACAAGTAATACATAATAAAACCACATGCATTTTTAAAGTAGAGCGTACATTCTTGAAACTTGAACAAACTTGCATAAACATAGACGTGCCATCATAATGGAAAACTTTTCATTAACATGCTTGTATCATACATACTTGGACATACATAACATCATCATTTTGCGTAGAGATATGTTTTAAATCAAGTGACTCACACATAAATGTGCATGATCAGACTAAACCATAGTACTGGGCTGGTAGGGATGTCCACTACCGCATACATGAGATCCCCGGTCATGCTTTACCGGGTGGATTGGTCCATGGTCATGCTTTACCGCTTTCCAATCCTTATCTAAACCCGGTCATGCTTTACCGGGGTGGAGAGGTCATCGACCACGTTCACCGACTTCCAAACCCATTCATATTTGGTCACAAAACATTTAGCATACCTCAAAAACATAAACATTTTCATTTGTACGTCGAACATACTTACATGGCATTGAGGGATTCGATGGATCTCGCCTGGGCTACTGCTGCACATACTAACGTATTATCAAGCACTTAATTTCCATAACTTAAACGTAAAAGTTATGCTCACCACCTGAAATGACAAATTACTTATGACGTTCTAAAATACTCGGGACTTGACCTCGTTTAATCATCTTACTAAACCATGACATCAACTCCCAAAACAACTCTTAAAATGATGTGTGAACATTTCCCAAAACATAGAAGACATGAGCCTAAAATAGTGGTTTAAAAATCATGTTCAAGCGCTTAGGCGCTGGGCCTTGCTGCGCTGCAGCACTGCCTAGCACCTAGGCGCTAGGCTCTAGCGCCGCGGTACCAGAAGAGCTATAGCCCTAGCGCTGCGGCGCCTCCAGGCAGCGCTGCGGCGCTCCAGCATGGGAATGCCAGGCGCTGCAGCGCTAGTTCTGCTCCCACTTGATCCCAAAAGCTCAAATTTGATGTAAAATCTAAGCCACGCCCTATCGACTCGAACCGATGCAAAGAGACTCAACCTAAGACGCTATGACAATGTTTCAAACTCACACAACACCCCAAAACGACGACACCAATCGTACAATGCAACACCACTCGTGTAAACGACATTTTGACACCAAAAAACTTCCTACGACTTCTAATGCAACCAAGTGCCTATCGACACGAAACGAAGCACCAAAAATCGCTCGAACATCATACCCAAAATATTTAAACGCAACAATTATAACCCAACGATCCCCAACAAAGCCTTCAACAAACAATTCTCAAGAATATGTCAAGAACACATTTTCATAAAATCTCAGTTTGAGCAGTCCCACAAAAACAATCACAACTCACTCATTTCTAATCTAAAAATTACGAATTTACTGTCAAATCGAAGGTATCAAATATTACTACGTTTTATATGTTGAAAACGTTTTCAGTAAATCAACCGAAAATGAACAGTACATGAAATGACTGCAACATTCGGTTTTGAGATATAAATATCTTTTAAAATTCAACCCAATCAATTTTTGCTCAAACTTTGCACATCATACATGAATTTTTACGCATAAACAACATCAAAACATATACTATGACAAGATCGATACAGAAATAAAAGAAAATACATGTCTTGATATTTAAAAACTCTTGAAACGTAGATACTGAAGCGGGAAGGATGCGAGGGTCGATTCGGAATGAACGTGGCACGATTTTCTTGAAGAAATCTATGTATTAAATAAATATATGGGTTTTACGTGTACTGATTTTGGTCTCTACAACAAGGGTCAGGGTCAGGGTCAGGGTCAGGGTCAGGGTCAGGGGCTGGCTCGTTGGTTAAGCGGCTAGACAAGAAAACTTAGAGTCATATCCAAGTAGGAGTCTCGGCCGCTGCTTGCACCTGTTGGTGTGGCTTCGGTTCGAGTTTGTGGTCGGTTCCTAAGGGTACTAAGGGTCCATAAGGGGTTTGGCTCGAAGTTGGTCCAGCATGGCTCGATGAAAAATCAAGATGGCTCGAGATGGTTTGGTTCGAGAGGTTAGGGCTTTCTTCCTTGAAATTAAATTGAAACATGGCTCACGGGGGGTCGAGTCATGGTTCATGAAGGTTAAAATAATATAAAAAGTCTAATTTTTTAATTTGGGATATTAAATTTTGAATTAATTCGGGATTAAAACGCATTAAAAACGAATAAATAAGGAATAATTAAAAAGTCTAGTATTTAAGGTAAATAAAATTGTGATAAAGTTAATTTAAGCTTAAATAATTATTTGGGATATTTTGGAGTCAAATAAATTAAGAAAAAGTCAAAAACGTGAAATTTTACGTCTAGGGGTAAAACGGTAATTTTACACACGAAAATTAGTAAACGTCATGGCAGTGTTCTGAATGTTGTTTTATATGTTAAAATGTCTATTTTGAATGTTTATGGATTTTTATGATTTAATATGGACATTTAAAAGATATGTTGCATGCTTGTTTTGAAGAAAAACGATATTTATATGCATGTTTATCATAAAGTGATGGAAATACGAAATGTTAAAGGATGTGAAGAGATTGTGACTAATATGAATACATGATACGATGATATGTTAATATGTAGGCCAAGGCTCAGTTGACGGGTGAGTGTGTCGCTGATGTCATCGCCGCCCAGTACTGTGGTTACATGTAGATGGATCGATCGCCCCAATACGAATACGAACACGAACACGTGTCACAATCAACGATCTGAATTCAACGAACACAAATATGAATATGAATATGTTTATTATGAATACGAATATGTTGATACGAAAATGTTATGTTTAAGTTTATGCATGATTATGAAAATGTTATTTTATGTACAAGTATTTTTCATATGTGATCTGTATATGTATTATATTGTTATAAAGATTATGGTTTGTTGAGTCTTTAGATTCACTAGGTATGATTGATGTAGGTGAGTTTGATAATATTAAGATTGGAGGTCTTGATGGTTGACTTTGCTGGACTGAAGGTGCACATAACATGAGGACCAGCGCTTCTATTTTTCCATTTACGTTTATGTTTATGTTAAAGATTTTTACGATTTTTATTTATGCTTTTGAGTGGTTTTTTTTAGAGGTTGATAGAGTTGGCTTTATTTTTAAATATTGCTTATTTATGATTGGTAAAACGTTGGATGATTTTATATTTTGTATTATTTCTTTTGGATTTACAAATATAGTTGGTTGTTTTATTGTTAAAATAGTGTCAAAATATTTTATGCTTGTATTTAAGAATTTCGGCCGAACTACTAGGAGTGAGAAAAAAAATTTTAGTACTTTTAAAGAAAACGAGTTGTAGACATTTCAGAGGAAGCAGATGTTTTGGCCAAAATGGCCGCCAATCTATCAGAAGTCAATACTCGAGAAGTATTGCATGTTACCCGGCTAATTCTTTCCACGGATGAGGAGATATTGCCAGCATCAGAGGATTCTTGGATGGCACCCCTGATCAAGCTCATCGTGAACAATGAATTAATTGAAGATAAAGTTCAAGCTCATAAGATCAAAAGACAAGCTCTCAGGTTTGTCCTTTTAAATAACATCTTTTACAGGAGATCATTTCAGGGACCTCTGTTAAAATGCTTATCTATGGGAGAGGTGGGCTATGTCCTCCGGGATATTCATGAAGGCCGCTGTGGATAACACCTCGGAGGAATAGCGTTGGCCCGGAAGGCAATTCTTGCTAGATTTTGGTGGCCAAGTATTAACCAAGACTCTGCTCAAGTGGTCCAGACATGTGATGGTTGTCAACGTGAAAGGATCGGTTAGAAAGTAATAAGTGTTTAGAAGGGGGGTTGAATAAACACTCACGGATTATATGTTCTTTTTGAAAACTGAGTTCAGCATAGTGACAAACGGACACTCGGTATCTCGTCAGTCGATAACAATCAGTTTAACTGAAAAAAACAGTTGCGGAAGTAAACTGACTGAGAGATAGAATAACCTAAGTAAAATGATAACTGAAATAAAATGCACACGGTTTGTTTCTGAATGTTCGGAGAATAGAATAACTCATAAGTCACCCCTTCTATCACGAAGATAGGATTTCCACTAAAAGACTTTGATCGAATACAATAGTTGTACTGACCTACTTCAGTTTGGACTTATCACTGCAAATACTGAAACTATTAGTTACAAAAAAAACTTCTACAGTTCGTGACTGATCTTAGCACAACGTAAAGAATCTAGCAAAGATTACAACGTGCTAATAAGCTCGAGAACGTAGCTTTGAATGCTACTGATAAAACTAATAAGTGTGAGCTTTTGATTTGCGTAGTGATTTTAGCAGCGTAACAGCTTGAATAGAATAGTTGCGTTGAAATTGTTTCGTTGAGTTGTTTCTCGGCTGTTTTCTTCATCTATTTATAGGCTTTCCTCTTCAACGGTAAATTTAAGCAATTTTGAACTTTATATCCGTTGAATGCCACGTCGAAATTCCTCTGACACCCGTACACTGTGATCTTTGAAATGCGGCGTTCCACTAAGTAACGGTCTGCAATATACTACTGTCAGTTGTTGATAACTGATGACGTGTTCAGCTGAAGAATCAGCTGCTAGGCGATAGCTGGTATGGAATACAACTGCTGATAGTTATCCATGCATTCAGTTGCTGGATTCAGTCGTGCAGTTCAGTTTCCTCGTGTTCAGTTATTTGCATAAGCAGTTGGTTCGCAATTTGTCATACGCCGAAACTTAATTTCCAACAATTTACCCCTTTTAAGTGTTAGACAAAACTAAGCAAATAATAACTTATCAATTGAACTCTTTGCAGATAAAATAATCTTCGATCTTTATAAAATTCTCACATTGTACAAGTTTGTACAAAGAATGAAAGAATAAAATAATCTTCAAGAAAACGAATCCATCAACTGATAAAAATTCTTCTGTGAGACTCTGTGAGACTTCTTCATGGTGGGTTATAATGTAGGTTAGCTTAGGTCTTTTCCCCTTTTTTGTCAAACGCCTCCATTCTGACAGCTAGTCACTGAACATCAACTGATAAAAGCTTTACAGAGGTGGCGACGCCTGAGATTGCATTAAGCATAGTAGTTTGCAGCAAATCTATTTTTCTGGAAACAGATGTCTCCACGAATTCAACTCTCTTGCCGATTGCATCTTGAGTCAGGGAAAGACTTTCAGCTATACCTCTATTCTTTTTATTTCGTCCACTACAAAAGAGAGAGTGGTCACAGTAGCGTGAATTGCCTTCAGTTTCTCTGAGTTGAATACTTCTGAATGTTCCAGCTTCAGAGTGTGAGCTAGTCTAGTATGCTGAATCTTGGAGATGGCAGTAAGCATTTTATCCTTGTCATTCTAAATATCCTGAATTTCTTCAAGAACTAAGTCAAGATCCGTGGATGAATGAGGAGGTTACTGTCCAAACGTTCCAGGTTCCTGTTCCTTTGAGACTTGATCAAAGACCACCAAGGTCATGTCAGATACTACCGTCTAAGCAATAGTCTGTTCTGGAACATCTGTTTCAGTGACTTCTACTTGATCCTGAGGAGGTGAAGACTGATCCTGAGCAGCAAATGAACTATCCTGCTGAATATGAAAATCTTTGGGATTTTCAGTTGGAAGATCATGAACTGGTGCTTCTGTTTGATAATCAGCTGAAACTCGGGCTGGCTCGTCAGTTGGAAAATTTTTAAAAATGAACAACTAAGCCTCCATATTTTCAGCAATTTCTTGATCTTGTGACTGAGCTAGCACAATAGTTTGATCATCTGGTTCACTAAAGATAATAGGCTGAACTGGTTCTCCAGTTAAGATAGGAGCCTCTTGAGCTGCTTGATCAGTTGAGTGATCAACTGATTCAGAAATAGGTTCATCTGTTTGAGATTCTTGTACCACTGACTGAATGATTTCATCAATATTAGCGAGTGTCAAGTCAGCTTCTGAATACCTGGGATGATAAGCAGCAGTGGATTGTGGCACATCCTGGACTGGCTCTTCAGTTTGTTCAAAAATTGCCTGTTCAGTCACGGCAACTGACTGAACTGGCTGCTCAGTTTCTTCAAAAATTGCCTTCTCGGCAAGTTCTTCAGTTAGATCTTTTGACGATAAATCGTGAGAAGCTTCTGGAAAGACCAGTTCTTGATTCATTTCCCAATTCTTTATCTCTATTTGTAATAAGATAAGATCCGTTTCCAGTTGATCATCCACAGCTTTGTCATTAAATGCAGTTGGACTGGTAGGATAAAAGTTCTGTTTCAGTTGAGCAACTATCTTCTGTAGCTTTTTAGCTCTCAACTGATTGAAGAAGTAGTTCTTCTGTTCCAACGCCTGAACAATGGTTGGTGCCTTAACCACTCTCAACACTGCATTTTCCAACTTAATGAATTTCTTCAGCTTGGATTTTCTCTGTAGCTCCTTGGCGAAGACATGTGTTCGGAACTTTACCCATTCATCGTAGACCTTGAATTTCTCAGTTAAAAATGTATTGATTTCTTCCCACATAAGATCAATGTGAGTTTGAATGGCGTTTGTTGGCCTAGGCTCTTCTTGCATTTTGCCTTTGCCTTTAGAGTCAGACAGGACATGAGGAATGCTTAGCCCTGAAGTAGTAGCATCAACTTGTTCTCTGATCACTATCCCTTTTGATCTGACAGTAGGTAGAGGGGTGAAACGAGAGATGGTAATCATGGGAGCCTTTACTCCAGCAACTTTCTTCTTGTCACCTGGTTTGGTGACCGCTGTCTTCTTTGGGAGAATGAGAGATAGAGGCAACTGATCCTCAGTTGAGGGTTCAGCTATAACTGCTTTCAGAGGAACAACCTGGATTGGCTGTTGAGCTGCTGATTCCATTAATCTTTCAGTTGGTATGGCTTCAACTATAGCAGCAGGCTTGGTTTTCAATGTCCTTGGTTTCTTGGCAATCTTAGGAGATGGTGTTTTCTCCGAGTCAGATTCTCTAACGATCAACTTCCTTTTGGTTGTCTTCAGTTGTGCCAGAGTCTTTGCCTTCTTAACAGAATTGAGAGCAGCCTGCTGCGTCCCAATCTCCTTTTTGATCTTCACAAACTGATCAGGAGAGATCTCCAGTTTGGTCTTTTGCGGCAGAATATTTTTATCGTTGAAGACTTTAAACTTGGATGATCTTTCAGCAGGGTTACCCACTAAGCTCTTGGCCTTCAGAAAGTAACTGATCTGAACAGCATACCCCTTTGACTGCCTGGTTGATTGGAGCATGTTTTGCAGAATGCTGAATGTGATATGCCTCCAATTTACCTTATGTTCAGCCATTATCACAGTCATAACTTGAAATTTCTCAAGGGTGAGGGCAGCAAAAGAACCAGCCTTAGCCAGTACTCTCTTCGCCACAATATCAGCCAGTAGTTGGATTTCTAGCTTCAGTTCCTTCTTGGGATCGAAAACCTTGATTTTCCGCCCATCAGCTGACAACAGAGACTGCATCTCTTCAATATTGGAAGTTCTAACCTCAGAAAAACTGTTGAGCCCATCAGTTGGCAATAAGAACACTCCAAAAGATTCTTCAGAAATGGTCATGAGCTGACCATTGACAGTAGTCGAGATGTTTCCATCAGGAGTGACATAACCATTTGAGTAGAAATCATGAATTTCTTTCGGGTAGATTTCCTGCGAAGATTGCCCCAAAAATGTCCTCAGCCCAGCTGATTCTAGCTTCAGAAAGACGTTCTTTACATCAGCCTCTCTGACTGATAGAACTGATTCAAAATTGATAGCCATAGCATTCAACATGTGAGCGGGAATCTGATTTGCCATTACTGATAATAAGAAAACCTGAAATTTTGCAAGATACAGGCTCTGAGTGTATGAGTTTTCTCTGAAAGGTGATGTACGCGTAAGGAAGAAGCTGAATTGAAGCGGGGAATGTACATTTGTACATGACTGTTCAAATTCTGGACATATGTCAGTCCATGAGAATTTTGAAATAAAAACGTGAGTTCGTGTGGTAGGAACGTGTGTAGTAAATACATGGATCATGTGGGTCTACGTAGCAAATTACTATTGATCATTTAATGCAAAAACTGACAGTCACATCACATGATTTAGAATATAATTTGGTTGGTTAGTTAACGTATGTGAGAAGATTAGTAAAATAACCAACTAAACGGTCAGTTGTGAAACTGTATCCTATAAGTTGAAGATTTACTAATTCATGTCTTCTCAGTTAACCTCTTAAAACAAATATTCACCCTAATATAGATGCGTATATAAATTAAAACGACGAAATAAAATAAATCTTATTCATTGTCGGCTGAGATGTTTGCGTCCCTTCAGCTTCCTTGACCTTGGTCTATAAATAGGAGTAGCTCTGTTAGTTTCAAGCATTTTAGCAAATATTAAAAAAAAATGACAGATGCGAGTAGCTCGAAGACTCCTGATATGGCTGAAGCTTTCATGGATCCGGCGATGCAGTCAAGAAAGACTGCTATGGAGGATGAAGTCATTCACAAGATTCTCCGATACTTGGATGAGCTTCAAGGACTTCAGTTCTTTTATGAGTGTGGAGAAGCTAACACCCCCACACTGGTGGCAAAAATGGAGAAATATCGGCAGCACTTGCACGTTTCTGATGAGGTGAACATCTTCACAGATGAAGGTGTCTACCTACTAATGCTCCAGAAGGAAAGGAAAATCCTAGAACAAATTTCTGACCCAGATAGCTTCCTCATGACTTCCACTGGAGTTTTAACTCGTTGGTTGACCAAGTGGAGGTCTGCTGTTGATGAAGAATATTTCACTGTACTTCGTGCATATGACTTTCAATGAAATGAAATATTTATCTAGTTCATTGTTGTCTTTTATCTTTCTGCAAAATTTAGTTTCATCAGTTGATAAGTAATGCACGAATTTAACATAACAGCTGACAAATGATTAGCTGAGATCAGTTGAAGCTCAATAACTGATAAAAGAAGCTGACAAACTAATATCAGTTAAGAATTAAGAATAGAAAAATGACACAAATTAATTAACAACTGGTATATTAACAATAAAACTGATTAGGATAAATCAATTAAAACAAGTATATTGCGAAAGTGAGAAAACTTAGTCTCGAACAATGGCTTGGTGAAGATTTCAACAGCTTGTTCAGTTGGGATATATTCCAGTCTGATGTCTTTCTTCAAGACATGATCTCTGATGAAGTGATGTCTGACATCTATGTGCTTGGTTCTTGAGTGAAGATCTGTGTTATAAGTGATGGCAATCGTGCTTGAATTGTCACAAAATATAGGATATTCTTTAGCATCAACTCCATAATCTTTCAGTTGTTGCTGAATTCAGAGCAGTTGGGCACAGCAGCTTCCAGAAGCAAGATATTCTGCTTCAGTCGTGGAAGTAGCTATGGATGTTTGCTTCTTGCTGAACCATGAGATCAGTCTGTCTCCTAGAAACTGACAAGATCCACTGGTGCTTTTTCGATCTAACTTACAGGCTGCATAATCTGCATCTGAATATTCAACTAAATTGAAAGTAGAGTCTTTAGTATACCATATTCCCACATTTTGTGTGCCTTTGAAATATTTTAAAATTCTTTTGGCAGCTGAAAAATGTGATTGCTTAGGATTTGCTTGAAATCGAGCACACATGCAAACAACAAATAAAATATCAGGACGACTAGCAGTTAGGTACAATAATGAACCTATTAAACCTCTGTATAATGTCGCCTCAACTGATATTCCCCTTTGATCATTGTCCAATTTGACTGATAAACTCATTGGAGTGCTTTCTGCTGGACATGATTACATGCCAAATTTCTTGAGAAACTCCTTCGTGTATTTTGTCTGACTGATAAAAATACCAGTTTCCAGTTGCTTCACTTGCAGTTCAAGGAAAAATGTCAGTTCACCCATCATGCTCATTTCAAATTTGTCCTGCATCAACTTAGCAAATTTCTCTCATAACTTGGGTTTAGTTGACCCAAATATAATATCATTAACATAAATTTGAACGAGTAAAATATGATCATTCTTAGAAAATTTGAACAAGGTCTTATCAACTGATCCAACAGAAAAATCGTGATCAGTTAGAAATTTTGAAAGAGTTTCACACCAAGCTCTTTGGGCTTGTTTAAGACCATATAGTGCTTTGTTCAAATGGTAGACATGATCAGGAAAATGATGATTGACAAAACCTGGAGGTTGTTCCACGTAGACTTCTTCTTGCAGCTGACCATTCAGGAATGCACTCTTTACATCCATCTGGTAGACTTTGAAATTCTTGAATGATGCATCGGCGAGGAATATTCTGATAGATTCCAGTCTTGCAACTGGTGCATACGTTTCATCATAGTCAATTCCTTCTTCCTGTCTAAATCCTTGTGCTACCAGTCTCGCCTTGTTGCGCACAACTGAACCATATTCGTTCTGTTTGTTCTTGTACACCCATTTTGTGCCTATAATAGTTTTTGAAAGTGGTCTTGGAATTGAGCATACGATTTATCGTTCCAATTGCGGTACGAAAGCTGAATGAATAAATAAATTGAGAATTTTATTTCTTGTTCTTACCGGATCACATGGATTACCTATCACCAATTCCGGAGAATGTGATTTTTTCCATCTGAGTTTAGCGTTTTTTGTATCCAAGTTTGCACGTGTTTCTATTGGCAACTGAATGTTTTCAGTTTCAGTTCGAACTGTATCAGTTTGTAACTGAATATCTTCTGTTTGTTCCACCAACTGATTGTTAGGAACAAGCTCTTGTTGTACTTATTGATTTAATATTTCAAGTACAGGTGTTTGGAGGTTGTTTTGATTGATATGATTGTCCTCTTCTTCATCGTCCTCCAAACTTATCTCTGTAAATCTATCAACTAGCTCAACTGGATCAGTTGGCTTATCAGTTAGTACATTTTCTTCCAAAACAACATGGATAGATTCTTCAACATTTAAAGAACTTCTATTAAAAACTCTATAAACTTTGCTAACTGAAGAATATCCAAGGAATATTTCTTCTACAGATTTGGCATCAAAGGTTTTTAAATGATTTTTACCATTGTCAAGAATAAAACATCTGCTGCCGAATATCTTGAAATAAGAACCACACTTTTTCATCCATGCCAGATCTCATAAGGTGTTTTCATGTGATTCTTATTAATCATCGATCTGTTCTGAGTGTAACACGCAGTGTTTACTGCTTCAGCCCAAAATCTTTGAGAAATACCAGAATCAGCAAGCATTGTTCTAGCAGCTTCTTTTAGTGTCCGATTTTTTCTCTCAGCTACACCATTTTGCTGAGGTGTTCTAGCTGCAGAAAGCTCATGCTTGATTCCAGTATCTTCTAAAAAATTTGAAAGATTTTGATTGATGAACTCAGTCCCTCTGTCAGACCTTATTCGATCAATCCCAACTGATTTTTCATTAAATAGCCTTTTGAAAAGCTTAATCAGTTGTGCAACAGTTTGGTCTTTGGATTTGAGAAAAATAACCCAAGTAAATCTTGAAAAATCATCCACAACCACTAAGGTGCATTTCATTCTCCCTAAACTCATGACTGGTATTGGACCAAAAAGATCCATATGTAACAGCTCTAAGCATCGGGGAGATGATTTACAACCTCTGGTTTTAAATGTAGATCTTACTTGTTTTCCAAACTGACATGCTGAACAAATTTTATCTTTTGAAAAATCTTTTTTGGGCAGACCAGTTAAAAGATCGTGTTTGCTCAGATAGGCAAGAGATTTAAAGTTTAAGTGATTTAACCTCTTATGCCACAACCAGTTTTTTGAAGATTTTGAAGCAATAAAAATACTGGTGCATAAGGTTGTTCAATCCAACTTACTTTGTAAGTATTTCCACAACGATTTCTAGTTAAGATGACTTCACCAGTTGAGTCTCTAACTGAACAAGTGTGTTTATCAAACTGAACTGAGAAATCATTGTCGCTTAACTTACTGATGCTTATCAGGTTATACTTCAAGTTCTCAACTATTAAAACATCTATAATTGTAAAGTTACCATGGATAAGATTACCCTTACCCACAGTTTTACCTTTAGAGTTATCTCCGAAATTGATGTTGGTCCAGTATATTTGATCAGTTGGGATAGCAAACTTGAATCCCCTGTCATGTGTCGTGAGAAGCCACTATCAATGTACCAGATTGATTACTTGCTTGTACCTGTTACCTGCAATTACACAAGATATAATTTTGGTACCCCTTTCTATTTGGGTCCTAAACTGATTAGTCCTTTAGGAACCCAGACTTGGATTAGTCTGACTGACTGTCCAGTTGCTGTATTCCAGATGATCTTTCTCGATTTGTGTTTGTTTTGTGTGTAGTGTGCAGATGAGACAACATGTGATTTAGCTTTGTTCAACTGATTGTTCAGCCGATATCTTTTCTGAACCGGCTTGCTGTTATAGTAATTGGAGTAGCCATTTGAATAATTTCTGCTGAATCTTTTTGACGACTGACTGCTTGAGTCAGTTAAAACTTTTGGGCTATAACCAATACCATATCTTCTAGCCTTGTTCGTACTTTTAGTAGGCTGTTCAACCAGTTTATTTGGCTCAATTTGTTCTTGTACCACAACTGATTTGACAAAGTGAATGTATTTCCCCTTGTTCATAATCAGTTTTGGTCGAGTATCATTTGGAGACATTTCATCTTGGTTGGTAAACCCTAAACCAGTTTTATCAGTGACTGATTTCTGTGAGTTCTGCATTTCAGTTAATGCAACAGATGATTTGTTCCAAGCCTGAATAAGCTCAGTTTGCTTTGAATTTTAAAGCATCAACTTTTGAATCATTGATTGATTCCTGCTTCTTTCAGCATTGAGCTCTGCAATCTCCCTTTTCAGACTCAACATATCAACTGATTCATCAGTTTTAGTTTTATTGTCTATGGGATCAGTTTGTTTTGCTCTGGCCTTTTCAAAAGATAAGGCAAGCTTGTGGTACTCATTAACCATGTCATGAAGAGTCGAAATAATTTCATCTCTAGTGAAATCAGTTGAGCTGAAGTCAAATACCTGTTGACTGCTTGACTCCACTTCTGTATCACCAGCCATTAGACACTTCACTTCCTCTTCACCATCACTGGAACTGCATGAGGTTTCTGGCTCTGACTCTTCGCTATCAGTTTCTGCTCATTTAGATTTACTTTCTTCAGCTAAGAGTACCTCATGCTTCTTCCTGAAAGTCTTTTTGTCATCTTTGGTTCTTCTTCTGTGCTCATAGGGCTTCTTTTCTTTTTCATTTGATCCTCGACTGTCCTTCTTTGGCTTAGGGCAGTCTGCTATGAAATGACCAGATTTGACATAGTTGTAGCAAGCATAGGATTCTTCTTTGGGATGATTTCTCTGATATTACCTCCGGAAGTTTCCTTGATTATTCCTCATAAACCTTCCAAATTTCTTGACAAACAATGACATCGCATCATTGCTCAGTTGATTAGCAGACTTCTCGACTGAACCAGTTGCTTCTGTTCTGACAGCAGCTAATGCAGTTGTGACTGCTGGAGTGGAAGGTTCTCCTTCTTGAATTTGCAGCTCAAACTCATAGGCCTTCAGAGCAGCGAATAAGTCATGAAGCTAAACCTTGTTTAGATCCTTGGATTCCCTCATTGCCATGGTCTTAACGTCCCACTCCTTGTGTGGGGCCCCGGGTCCGACATCTAATATTAATAATTATAAATGTAACAAATCAAATGATTGAGTAAAATACATAATCAGTGGTTCACCAACCGATATAAATATCGTTAAAATAATTTAAAGAAGTCAAATACTTGAAATATAAACTTTAACATGCCAAAATAAAGTAGTGAACCAAAGAAATCCAAACATCATCACATAGCTCCTAAGACCCGAGAATCCCACTCTAACTCATATCTCCTCGCTTGGAGCTGGACTCTGGCATCCCAAGCCTCGCCTCACCTACCGTCAAGCACATGAAAACAAGAGGTAGCCGACGTGCCGGTGAGTAAAAACCCAGTATGATACAATCAATAACATATGAGATTTAAAATGACAAATAATTCATATAATTTCAAAAAGATGCAATATAATGCAATGCATGATCAGAAGCTGTGGGCTATCAATAAATCTCAAGATCAAGTGAATCATCTGGTCATAGGGTACCCAAGGGAAGAGAATCCCCAAACAACATCCACCGACTCATCCGCTCGGAGTGGGTTGCTGTGTTCTACAATCCCAGGATTATGGTGCGCCTATAGAGAGTGTTCAGGCCATAGCAGCGACCTCCGCATACACTATGCCAACTCAACTATAGCCCCATACGTCCAACAAATCAATAAATCAAGTCGAACTCCGCCATATCAAATCTGAATCGGCAAGTGGCTCAATATGCAATGTAATGATGCAAATAAATATCATCATCTCGATCATAATAAACTCATCTCAAGACAACAATCATCATCAAATTTTAAGTAATTCATCGAGCCATAGAATTTTCAATTTAAAATAAAAATGATACTTTTATCTCGTATTTTACCGACCGTAACATACCTTTCAAATATTACCAAAAGGAGATCGAAAGGTGTAGTCGAGAAGTCTTGAATCTCTGAAGTATACTATAACTCAAGAACTCGGTTCATTTATCAAAACAGAGCAGTTTCTGTACAAAATTCATAATTAATTCAATATTGCTTCAAATTAAGATCTGCAAATTGTATATGCAAGAAAGCTCAAAGCCTAACAATTGTTCTTCACAAAGTTTTATCAAACAAAGTCGTTTACCCATTCGTTAATAATCTGAAACATATAACATCATTCTCACGAATTCTGCGTCAACACATTTCTGGTACATTTTATTTTTTTAAGCATAACTTCCTCAATATCCAATAGAATCAAGCGAATTTTTTATCATTTCGAAGATAAGACAATGCTCTATAACTTTCATTTGAACATCAAATTCAGAATCCCAACCGATTAATATCAGAATTCGAATAAACATAAGGCATGTACACAAATCTGCACTAACTCGGAATTCCACACCAGTTTTAGTAAAAATTACATATCTCTCTCATTTCTTCATGGAATTGAGTGATTCAAGAACCAAATCAAAGCTGCCTCGATGCCCTACAAGTTTGATGAAGACCATAACATCAAAATCCAAATAGAACTGTCCCATATACCCGAAATACAGTAGACATAAAAACTGAACTTGCACAAAAACAAGAAACCATGCTCATATTCATTTTAAATTCGAACCAACTCAATTATAACATCTTAATATCTCAAATATCAACTCAAATATCAATTCTAAACTTCAACCCATTTCCAAACTTGAACAAAAATGGGAAATACTTACATCACCTTGAAGATCTTGAAGAGATGATCACAAATCTGTCCTTATTTCATAATTTCCTTGAGCAAATCTCCCTTAAATTGAAGAAAAAATGTAAAGATGGAAGGAGATGGATGAGAATTTGCGTGTAGGAGAGAGGAAATGATTGAGAATGAGTGGTGGAAGTCAAAGTGAACTTAAAAAATAAATTTTCGAATCTGTTAGCGTCGCAGCGCCACTTTCTAGCGCCTCAGCGCCAAAAATCCCGAACTGTTAGTGCCTAGGCGCCACTATTCAAGCGCCGCAGTGCGTGAATAGTAACTCGTGAAGAGTAATTTTTTTTTTCAAAATTTTCATTTTTTTTAAATCAGGCATTATAATTTCTCCCCTCTAAAAATAGATTTCTTCCTCGAAATCTAATCATCAATTTCAAGTCTACGATATGATGATCAATACTGAATGTAAGATCGAAAATAGAAGCATACTTCATTTGAATAACTCTGAATATTTATGTCTCATTTTTTCTTCTAATTCCCAAGTTGCCTCCTCGACACCATGTCTGTTCCACTGTACTTTAATCAACGGTATAAATTTATTTCTGAGTTGCTTATCTTTTCTGTCTAGAATCTGAATCTGTCTCTCAATATAGCTCAAAGTCTGATCTAACTCAACCTCGTCAGGTAGAAGTACATGAGAAGGATCTGGATGATATTTCCTCAGCATAGACACATGAAAAACATCATGAACACCTGATAATGCAGGAGGAAGAGCTAATCTACAAATCACCAACACGTTCTAAAATCTCATATGGACCTATGAACCTCGGTGATAATTTACCCTTCTTTCCAAATCTAACTGTACCACGGAAGGAGATATTTTCAGAAAAACTCTATCACCTTTCTCAAAAATCAACGGTCGTCTCCTGATATTTGCATACTTAGCCTGTCTATCCTGAGCAGCTCGCATACGACTCTGAATCAATTTCATCTTTTCTGTCATATCTCTTATCATATCAGGTCCTATAATTGGTGCTTCAGATAAATCATCCCAATACAGAGGAGATCGACACTTCCTGCCATATAGTGCTTCAAATGGTGACATTCCAATGCTCACTTGATAACTGTTGTTATAAGAAAACTCGACAAGTGGTAATGAATCCTGCCAACCAATACCGAAATCCATCACTACAGCTCTTAGCATATCCTATAATGTCTGAATAGAACGTTCTGACTGTCCGTCTGTCAGAGGATGATATGTTGTACTCAAATGCAAACGAGTACCAAGGGCCTCTTGTAAACTCTGCCAAAATGAGAAGAAAATCTAGGATCACGATCTGATACAATGAACTTAGGCACACCATGCAATCGCAAAACTTCTCTGATGTACAATCTAGCAATCTGATCATGCCTATATGTCATCTGATAAGGAACGAAACACGAAGACTTGGTTAATCTGTCAACGATAACCCAAATTGCATCGCAACCCCTCTACGACCTCGGCAATTTCGTGACAAAGTCCATGGTGATATGATCGCACTTCCATTCTGGAACCTTAAGGCTATGCAAAAGACCTCCTGGTCGCTTCCTTTCTGCTTTCACTTGTTGACAATTCAAACATCAAGATACAAATTCTGATATGTCAGATTTCATTCTTTTCCACCAAAATTGTTTTTTCAAGTCATTGTATATCTTTTTGCTTCCAGGCTGTACACTGAATTTACTGCAATGAGCTTCACGTAAAATCTGTATCCTCAACTCTGAAATATCAAGAACTACAATACGATCATTCACAAACAAAATACCCTCATTATTGACCCGAAATTCTGATTGATGTCAGGATCTGACAAGTTCAACTGATTTCTGAATGCTTTGATCTACCTTTTGGGCCTCTCTAATTTTTACAAACAACTCTGGCTCTGCCTGAATCATAAATACTCTTACAGGTTGAGTATCTACCAGAAAATCCAAACAAGAAAGACAACATTCTTCTACTAGATCAGATACACTGCTAGTGATCAAGGACATATTGCATACTTTTCTGCTCAAAGCATCGGTTGCTGCATTAGACTTGCCTGGATAATATTTTATGTCGCAATCATAGTCTTTCAACAAGTCTAACCAACGACTTTGTCTCATGTTCAGCTCCGCTTGTGAAAAGAGGTATTTCAAACTCTTATGATAAGTGAATATCACAAATGTCTCCCCATACAAGTAGTGACGCCAAATCTTTAGAGTAAAAACCACTGCTGCTAGTTCCAAGTCATGCACTGGGTATTTAGACTCATGTGGTTTGAACTGTCGTGAAGCATAGGCAACAACACGACCATGCTGCATTAATACACAACCCAGTCCTTGATGTGAAGCATCAGTGTGCACTGTAAATCCTCCTACACCAGTTGGAATAGTCAGAACTGGAGCACTAGTCAATCTCTTTTTAAGTTCAACAAAACTAGCCTCACATGCTTGAGACCAATTAAATGGTGCATTCTTTTGTGTCAGTTGGGTAATTGGCCTCGCAATCTGCGAGAATCTTTCAATAAATCTGCGATAATATCCTGCCAAACCCATAAAACTACGCACCTCAGGAACTGATGTCGGTCTAGACCAATTGATGGCTGCCTCAACTTTACTCGGATCAACTGATATAGCACTCGAAATCACATGTCCAAGGAAAACCACTCTATCCAACCAAAACTCGCATTTGGATAATTTAGCATACAATTTTTCAGTTCTCAAAATCTGCAAAACAGCTCTCAAGTGCTCGGCATGCTCAATTTCAAATTTGGAATAAATAACAATATCATCAATGAAGATCACAACAAATTGATCTATATATATTTGAAACACACGGTTCATCAAATCCATAAATACCGCAGGTGCATTGGTCAACCCAAAAGGCATAACCAAAAATTCAAAATGCCCATACCTGGTACGAAAAGCAGTCTTAGGCACATCTGCCTCTCTAACTCTTAAATGATGATATCCAGATCTTAAATCAATCTTAGAATATACTGAAGAACCTTGCAACTGGTCAAAGAGATCATCAAGCCTTGGTAAAGGATACTTATTCTTTACTGTGGTTTTATTCAATTGTCACCCGTCTTTCTTCTTCACGAATAAAATCGGAGCACCCCAAGGTACAACACTTGGTATTATATATCCTTTAGCCAATAGATCCTCAATTTGTTCCTTTAGTTCCTTCAGTTCAATTGGCGCCATCCTATAAGGAGCTCTAGAAATAGGCTGTGTATCTGACATCAACTCAATGTTGAACTCAATTTCTCGGACTGGAGGAAATCCTTGAATCTCGTCTGGAAATACATCTGAAAATTCACTAACAATTGGAATATCTGTCAATTTAGGTACTGACCTTGAAATATCAATTGCATACACCAAGAAACATTCTGCTCCTTTCTGCAACAAACGAGTCCTAGCAAAACAGATATCAAAGGAATCTTAGCTCGAGAACCCTTACCATAGAACGTCCGGTGATCTGTCATATCAGGCCTAAACTTAATAATCTTCTGAAAACAATCTACAGTAGTCATGTATCTTGTCAGCATGTCAATGCCAACTATGCAGTCAAAATCAGACATCTCCTACACAATACAATCAAGTTCAATGACATTATCCTCATAACGAAATTCACAACCATTTATCATTTCAGCTGACTTCATCACTTTTCCCAGTGGAGTAGAAATAGATAATGTAGATGATAATGGCATAGAATGCAACGAATGCAATGTGACAAAGTGCTCAGCTATGAAAGTATGTGATGCACTGGTATCCATCAAAACATAATCAGGATAACCTGAGATAAAACAATTACCTGCAATGACATTATCTGAAGCATTATGTGCCTCATCCTCAATGAGTGCAAAAACTCGGGCCTGCTGTCTAGGTGGTTGTCCTACTCTGTGGCTACCACTCTGTTTGTTCTGATCTGACCGGTTTGACTGCTGATAGGAATGAACTGTAGGGGTCTGGCGGTTCTGGTGAGGTGTCTGTCTAGATGATCCCCCACTCTGAGATATATCACTACCACGGTTAGGACACACTCGAGCATAGTGTCCCACCTGATTACACAAGTGGCAAGCTCCCGATACTCCTCTACACTGATCGGTATCATGTTTACCACCACATTGACCACAAGTCGGGCCTGAATAAACCAGTGCTCTGAACTGAACCAGACTGTCTCGATCCACTAGAACTCGAAAAATTATTGCCATGCCTCTTAAATTGTTTCCCTCTAGCCCTATACTGCTCTCTTATGTTGCCACTGTTACCGCTACTATTACCCTGCCTGAACTGCTATCGATTTTGTGGCTGTTGGGGTCGTTGCATATACTGAGAACCTCTCTGCCTAATGATTCCGATTTCAGCTCCTTTGGCTCGAGCAAGTGCCTCAGCAAAAGTGTTAGGCCTTCCAGTATTAACCAGGGAAAAGATATCAGGATTAAGACAATTTATGAAGTGATCGGCCTTAGCTTCTTCATCAGATGCTACATGAGGAGCAAATCTCAGTAAATTTGAGAACTTAGCGACATAGTCCTCAACATTCAGATTTCTCTGCTTCAAATTTGCAAACTCCGCTCCCCTATCTTTCCTGTATGAGGTAGGAAAGAAACGCTGATAAAATTCAGATTTAAAGATATCCCAGGTAACAATCATACCTCGACTCTCTAAAGCTTTCTTGGTCATGATCCACCAACTTTTAGCAACATCCAATAACTGATGAACAACTAACTTGATTCTACGATCATCTGGATACTCAAGAGATTCAAATAATTGGTACATATTCTCCAACCAATTCTCACACTCTAATGCATTCTCTGTACCCTTCAACATTGGTGGGTGCAAAGATTGAAATCTGGCTAACAGTATCTCCATCGGAGTCGGAGTTATATCCATCTGAGTATGAGTAGCACTGCCATGATCTTGTGCCACTAGTATGTTCTGTCTAGGTCTACCACGACCTCTACCTCGAGTAGCCATGTCTGATATACAATAGATCAAACACAAAAAAAATCACAATATCATAATTATCTCAATCTTGTATCAATCATCTCTCGCCCTCGAGACTCAATAATCTCAAAAATCTCGAATAAAGCTCAACAATATAATATCTCTATTATAATCATGTATTTCACAGTATGGCACAATGAAAATGCTAGCAAATATATCACATGATCAAGCAATTCGAAATGACTCTATTTACCCTGTTCCCAAATATCATATGCTCTGATACCACCTAATGTGGGGCCCCGGGTCCGACATCTAATATTAATAATTATAAATGTAACAAATCAAATGATTGAGTAAAATACATAATCAGTGGCTCACCAACCGACATAAATATCGTTAAAATAATTTAAAGATCTCAAATACTTGAAATATAAATTTTAACATGCCAAAATAAAGTAGTGAACCAAAGAAATCCAAACATCATCACATAGCTCCTAAGACCCGAGAATCCCACTCTAACTCGTATCTCCTCGCCTGGAGTTGGACTCTGGCATCCCAAGCCTCGCCTCACCTACCGTCAAGCACATGAAAACAAGAGGTAGCTGACGTGCCGGTGAGTATAAACCCAGTATGATACAATCAATAACATATGAGATTTAAAATGACAAATAGTTCATATAATTTCACAAAGATGAAATCTAATGCAATGCATGATCAGAAGCTGTGGGCTATCAATAAATCTCAAGATCAAGTGAATCATCTGGTCATAGGGTATCTAAGGGAAGAGAATCCCCCATCAACATCCACTGACTCATCCGCTCGGGGTGGGTTGCTGTGTTCTACAATCCCAGGACTATGGTGCGCCTATAGAGAGTGTTCAGGCCATAGCAACGACCTCCGCATACACTATGCCTACTCAACTATAGCCCCATACGTCCAACAAATCAATAAATCAAGTCGAACTCCGCCATATCAAATCTGAATCGGCAAGTGGCTCAATATGCAATGTAATGATGCAAATAAATATCATCATCTCGATCATAATAAACTCATCTCAAGACAACAATCATAATCAAATCACAAGTATTTCATCGAGCCATAGAATTTTCAATTTAAAATAAAAATGATACTTTTATCTCGTATTTTACCGACCGTAACATACCTTTCAAATTTTACCAAAAGGAGATCGAAAGGTGTAGTCGAGAAGTCTTGAATCTCTGAAGTATACTATAACTCAAGAACTCGGTTCATTTATCAAAACAGAGCAGTTTCTGTACAAAATTCATAATTAATTCAATATTGCTTCAAATTAAGATCTGCAAATTGTATATGCAAGAAAGCTCAAAGCCTAACAATTGTTCTTCACAAAGTTTTGTCAAACAAATTCGTTTACCCATTCGTTCATAATATGAAACATACAACATCATTCTCACGAATTCTGCGTCAACACATTTCTGGCACAATTTATTATTTTGAGCATAACTTCCTCAATATCCAATAAAATCAAGCCAATTTGTTATCATTTCGAAGATAAGACAATGCTCTATAACTTTTATTGGAACATCAAATTCAGAATCCCAACCGATTAATACCTGAATTCGAATAAACATAAGGCATGTACACAAATCTGCACTAACTCGGAATTCCTGACCAGTTTTAGTAAAAATTACATATCTCTCTCATTTCTTCATGGAATTGAGTGATTCAAGAACCAAATCAAAGCTACCTTGATGCTCTACAAGTTTGATGAAGATTATAACATTAAAATCCAAATAGAACTGTCCCATACACGCGAAATACAGTAGGCATAAAAACTGATCTTGCACAAAAACAAGAAACCATGCTCATATCCATTTTAAATTCAAACCAACTCAATTATAACATCTTAATATCTCAAATATCAACTCAAATATCAATTTTAAACTTCAACTCATTTCCAAACTTGAACGAAAATGGGAAATACTTACATCACCTTGAAGATCTTTAAGAGATTATCACAAATCTATCCTTATTTCATAATTTCCTTGAGCAAATCTCCCTTAAATTGAAGAATAAATGTAAAAATGAAAGGAGATGGATGAGGATTTGCATGTAGGAGAAAGGAAATGATTGAGAATGAGTGGTGGAAGTCAAAGTGAACTTAAAAAATAAATTTTCGCATCTTTTAGTGCCGCAGCGCCACTTTCTAGCGCCTCAGCACCAAAAATCCGGAACTGTTAGCGCCTAGGCGCCACTATTCAAGCGCCGCAGCGCGTGAATAGTAACTCGTGAACAGTAATTTCTTTTTTTTCAAATTTTTTTTTAATCAGGCATTACACCTTGGGAAGACCTCTGATCACTTTTAATGCAACTTCTTTGTTGGTATACACTTTTCCAAGTGCATTTAGCTCATTGATGATACAACTGACTCTTTCATCATTCTCATGCATTGATTCTCCAGTTCTCATCTTGATATTGTCAAACTTCTGAACAGCAACAGAAAGTTTATTCTCTTTAGTTTGTTCATTTCCTTCACATAGCTGGATCAGTTTTTCCCAAATTTCCTTAGCTGTCTTACACATCTTGCTTTTGCTTAAGGTTATTTTATCCAGTGTTTTGTACAGTATATCCTTTGCCACATTGTCCAAATTAGCTTTTCTTTTGTCATTTGTCGTCCATTCATCTCGGGGCTTTTCTATGCGATGAGGTACCCCTTAAGTAATAGCGACTGTTGTATTGTCTTTCAGAATTTTCATTGGTCCGTCAGTGATGACGTACCACATATCATCATCTTGTGCAGCTAAGTGAGCCTGCATTCTTATTTTCCAGTCATTGAAATCCTCTTTGGAAAACATTGGGATCTTATTGAAGGAAGACATGATGAACAGTTTGAGTAGAAATATTCTAAGACGAGATACAACTGCTCTGTTAACACTTGAAAAGATCGGTTAGAAAGTAATAAGTGTTTAGAAGGGGTGGTTGAATAAACACTCACGGATTATATGTTCTTTTCAAAAATTGAGTTCAATTTAGTGACAAACTGACACTCGGTATCTCGTCAGTCGATAACAATCAGTTTAACTGAAAAAAACAGTTGCAGAAGTAAACTGACTGAGAGATAGAATAACTGAAATAAAATGATAACTGAAATAAAATGCACATGATTTGTTTCTGGATGTTCGGACAATAGAATAACTCATACGTCACCCCTTCTATCACGAAGATAGGATTACTACTAAAAGACTTTGATCGAATACAATAGTCGTACTGACCCACTTCAGTTTGGACTTATGACTGCCAATACTGAAACTCTTAGATACAAAAAAAACTTCTACAGTTCGTGACTGATCTTAGCACAACGTAAAAAATCTAGCAAAGATTACAACGTGCTAATAAGCTCAAGAATGAAGCCTTGAATGCTACTGATAAAACTAATAAGTGTGAGCTTTGATTTGCGTAGTGATTTTAGCAGCGTAACAGCTTGAATAGAATAGTTGCGTTGAAATTGTTTCGTTGAGTTGTTTCTCGGCTGCTTTCTTCATCTATTTATAGGCTTCCCTCTTCAACGGTAACTTTAAGCAATTTTGAACTTTATATCCGTTGAATGCCACGTCGAAATTCCTCTGACACCAGTACACTGTGATATATGAAATACGGCGTTCCACTAAGTAACGGTCTGCAGTGTACTACTGTCGGTTGTTGATCACTGATGACGTGTTCAGCTGAAGAATCAGCTGCTAGGCGATAGCTGGTAGGGAATACAACTGCTGATAGTTAGCCACACATTCAGTTGCTGGATTCAGTCGCGCAGTTCAGTTTCCTCATGTTCAGTTATTTGCATAAGCAGATGGTTCGCAATTTGTCAAACGCCAAAACTTAATTTCCAACACAGCATCATTCTAATTTTCGGCACAGTCCGACCACTCTTATGAAGCCCATCCGGGCATCTTGCCCTTTTGATCAATGGGGTATGATATTGTGGGACCTTTCCCAACTGCCCGGGCTCCCAAGAAATTTCTTTTAGTTGCAGTTGATTATTTTTCCAAGTGGGTAGAAGCCGAGTCCCTGGCAAGGATTACTGAGAAAGAAGCTTTGAAGTTTCTGTGAAAGAATATTGTATGCCGGTTTGGAGTTCCCAGGAGACTCATTTCAGATAATGGGAGACAGTTTCAGGAAAAAGAAATCACGTCCTGGTGCCGGGAAATGAAAATCACTCAGTCTTTCACTTCTGTTGCTTACCCTCAGGATAATGGTCATACAGAGGTTGTAAACAGAATTATTGTGCAAGCCTTGAAAACTAGACTACGGGGTAAATGAAAAGACTGAGTTGAAGAATTGCCTAGTATTCTCTGGGGATACAGGACTACTCCCCGAGCACCTACTCAAGAGACTCCTTTCAACTTGGCCTATGGTTCTGAAGCAGTTCTTCCAGTAGAAATCGGACAATCTTCAGTCCGGGTAGAATCTTACCCGGACGACAATGATCAGAACAGTGCAATGGATTTGATCTGGTAAAAGAGACGAGAGAGCAGGTCATGATTCGGATGGAAGCTTACCGAGGCAGGATTATGAAATCATATAACAAGCGAATCTGAATCCTAGACCTTCAAATAGGTGATGAAAAAATTCAATCCGGCTAGAGATGTCGGTAAATTGGAAGCTCGGTGGGAAGGACTTTTTCAAATTACTCGAAAAGTTAGCTCGAGAGCTTTTTATCTAGAGGATGCTCAAGGACTCTTTCTCAAGCGACCATGGATTGTATTTCATCTAAAAAAGTATTTTGCTTGAAAGATGTAATTATTGATTGAAGATGTAATGAAGTTCTTTTCTTCTCAGCAAGTGTATGAATATTATATCTAAACCCGGGAGGTACAAAGCCCAGGTTAATGCACAAGTCCCGGGACATGATCCCTAGCCCAAGGCTCCGTACGTTGGTTATTAATTAGTCCAGGGCTCCATACCCTGGCTCGGGGCACCGCACCTCGACCATTCACAAGTCTTGGAACAAGATCTCAGGCCCAGGGCTCCGTATCTTGGTTATTAATAACCCCAGGGCTCCATACCCTGGCTCGGGGCACCACACCTCGACTATTCACAAGTTTCGGGACATGATCTCCGGCCAAATGCTCCGTACCTTGGTTATTAATAAGCCCAGAGCTCCACACCCTAGCTTGGGGCACCACATGACCTCGACCATTCACAAGTCCCGGGACATGATCCCTGACCCAAGGCTCCGTACCTTTGTTATAATTAATAAAATACAGGGCTCCGTATCCTCACTTAGGGGTTCTACACCTCGATCATTTAGTAAGTACATGGATTTTTATTCAGTCCATGGCTCAACATCTGACTACTTATTTGAAGTTACCGTCTATTTTCCAACACTTAGAAATTTTTTTGAATTTTATCATTCAAAAGCAGTTCGGGATCTAATTATTTCTAAGGCCGGGTATGTAAGAATTATTAACGAATTATTGGAAACACAACATATTAAATGAATAAAGGTTCATTGATGAAAAAGCCCGGGAGACATGAGCCTCGGCATCTTATCTCATTGTCCGGAAGATATGAAGCCCCCGATTCTTTTATTGACAAATTGATTATTTTTCTGTTGAAGTCCAAGGATGACTGATCGGGACAGCGAGTGAGACTTAACTCGACTATTTAAGGGATGGGTGGTGATACCTCCATAAGAGCCCGGGTCATGGATGACCCAATATGTTAAATGGATAGCCCAAATCCGGGTCAATTAGCAGGATAAATTCATCAAAAGCCGGGTAGGTGTGTGCCCGGAACACTTTCTCCCCAGGTAATCATAAGCTCGGGCTCTCGATTAAGTTCTCGGTCAATGAGTCACTACACGGATTGCCTTGATAACAGTGCCACACTCGAGTGTGTATGCAGATGAGATCTTATCTTGATAAGCGTTTCTGACAGAATCGTATTGATGTGGCTTGATGGAAAAGATAGGTCGGCATGACAGGAGGTCAACATCAAAGGCTATAAGTAGTAGGTATACACTAAAAACGATGTAATTCTTGATTTTCCTTCTATAAATGGCAAGTTCATTGTGCATTAAATTCATTCAGACATATGTTAACACACACATATTTACACCAGTAGCATTTACTTATCTCAGAAGCTACACTCGTTATCATCTTCACGTACTGACTTAAGTATCGGAGTGATCACCCCGGACACCCCTCTGGCGTCTATTCACGAGTTCATCTTCTTATTTGTAGGTTACGTGAGAAGATATATCCTTAAACACAAATCATCATCCGGTGGATTCTCCCGACTCAGCTCACCCAATTCACCCTGGTATCATCAAATCACTCGGGCCTTTTGACCACTGTCGGACCGAATCACAAAGATTCACGTGCCAGTCATGTGCATTAAGAAAATCGGGCCAATAATCATCTCANTATTATATGAAAGCAGTCATCCGAAGACGAAGCGGCAGTATCCAAATTAGGAGAGAAGAAGAGTGCAACAATGGAGGAGGAGGAGGAGGAGGCGATGCTCAACAAGGAAGAAGAAGACGAAGAAGAAGATTACAATATTGTCAAATTCGAGAATTCGCCGCTCAGAAATCGGGCGATGATGATGGACGAGGTTGCTTGGAGGCTCAAGAATGGAGATCTGATGATGAGAATCGAGGCCGCCAAAGAAGTCAGGAAGATGGTGAGAAAGTCCTCCAATTCAAACTCCAAGTCCGCTGTGCGCTGCCGCTTCGCCGCTTCCGGGGCGATTGAGCCGCTCGTCTCTATGCTCAACAATTGGTTCCCTTTATCCGCTCGCGAGGCTGCTCTGCTCGCGCTTCTCAATCTCGCCGCTCGTAATTTGAGGTTTCTGCTTCCTCCCTTTTCGTGCTTTGAATTTGATATATTTCTTGCTTGAGAAGGATTTCTGCAGCTTAGATTGAAAATATCTGAAATTGAATAATTGCTGCGACATGTGATGTGCTGAGGTTCTTTCTTGTTGAATTAATTTTGCTTTTGCTCTTATAAATCGGACTAAGACTTCAATATTTGATTGTGCTGATTAGAGAGCGAGTACATATACTATCCAGTTGCCAGATGTTGATGTTTTGGAATGTTTTTAGCTGAGAAAAAATCGAAGATGTCATTGGTGATCATTCCTGTGATATTCTGTGGTATCTTTAATGGACGAGTGAAAGAGTTAGTTTGTCATTTTAGTGTGATTAATTAAGCTAGAAAGATTAGAATGCCTCTGATTTTCTTTTGGATCAGATTGTCTTTGTTGGTTTCGAGTGTGTGAATGCAAACAAACAGTTTTAAAAACGAAAGAACTTTTTCTTGCAAGTATGCTGAAGATGTGGAGTTATGTAGAAGAGAGTTTACAGATTGTTTTGAGTAGAGGACTAGTCAAAGGTTTTAATTTCTTCGCTAAATATATAACTTCTCACCACTTCATAGGTTTCAAAGACTTCTCATATTGTGGAGATTGAGGACTTGGTAATTATCAACGCATCTCAGTTGTCAAAATACTGGCTACACTGGCCTTGGTTGTTTTATTGCATTAAGTCAACCTACCGATGCAAAAAGCCATGTTCATTTGCAGTTTAGGTGTTCCAAGTTTACAAGATTTTTTTATCTGTTACTATGTCGTGGGATTCTTCTTGACAAGTTTGGCAGTTAAACTTGCTACTTGAATTTCCTTTGTTTTGCAGAAAATTTTGATTTATATTGTAGTGTCAGCTGCTACAGAACAATGATGAGATTTATTATGGTACTATTCGGAGAACTCCTTCGGATTGTTGAACCTGATTTTTTTATTTCGGATCCCTTCATAGAGAAGAGGGTTATTCCCGCTTTTTTACTTTAATTAAACCTTTTGTGAGGCAAAAAATGCCTCTTGACTAATGTAAGGTGAAGTGAACTTTAGCAGATCATTCTCTGATCCCAGAAACCAAATAGGATGGATTTGATGAAGCACAAACTGCATATGGTATTTCAACTGAGAAAAGCATACATCAACTGACAAAATAGAGCTGCTATCGTCCACTTAGCTGAATCAGCTAGTTGGGTAAAATAATTATTTATCACTACACTAGGTTGCCTAGAGAACCCACAGCTCTCTCTACTCCAACTATTCTTTTCTAAAATCTATTAATCTCTGAGTAGGAAAACTTGGCTTTTTTATTTCATCTTTCTTGCTTTCCTCATCCTCGGCTTTTCCTGAAAGTAAATTAGGACAAATACAACAAATAACTGAGAAAGAGATGACCTTAATATAGTAAAGTGCACACAATGAATGCGAGGTTCTAGTACAAATTACGACGGATTATAGGTTACATGTGGTTGTATATTGAAGAGGATTCAAACTTGAAATTTTTTTCATGGCTCTAATATTTGAAAGAAGTTAGTTATATGTCAGTTGAAGATAGATTACAAAACTTTAGGAGCTGAAAGTAACTGAGTTTTTCGTTGCAATGGCTGTTTGTGGTGGGCTCAGTTAGTCTCATCGAGTCCAATCATGATCACATATAGGCTAGCTTACATTTTATTCTATTGAATTTACAAAATGTTTTGTTAAACGAAGTAATTCAGAAGGTGATGAAGGGTAATTCGTTCATTTATGTCCTGTGTTAGTATCTTTGGATGTTTAAAATGAAAAGGGAATGAAATGTTTTCCCAAGCAACAAAAACAACAGAATGAATAATGACTCGGTTTCCCCTCCTATTTTATTCTTCTACTTCTTTCTAGACTTCCCAGACGACTTCTGGCCTTGCTTGGATCTAGGCCCAATAATAATTGGGTCCGTCAGTGGTATATGGGTACATCTAATGGAGATTTCCTTTCAATTAATTGTGCTGCTTTATGATGTGAATTTTTTTGTCATATATCATGATTCGTGGGTGATTTTTCTTCTATTTCTTCAATTTAATGTTTGCTTTTCAATCCGGCGACTTTTACCCTTTGTGCTTTACTTATATTAGGGGTGCTAAAATGCAACACGACCCGTCAACCCGACACTACCCAACAAGAAAAAAATCAGGTTCGGGTTGGGGTTTTTCGGGTTCGGGTCGAGTTTGGGTTGGGTGGTTCGGGTTAGTGTCAGGTTAGACGGGTTTCGGGGTTGATCCGAAAACATTTTTTTTTGAAAATATTACCTATATTTTTATATATTGTATGTTTGAACAAAATTTATTTTATATTTATATGATAAATTTTCATCATTTAATATTTATTTTGTATATTTTTTATTTTTTTAACAATTGTTTATTTGATTTAGTAAATATAGTTTTAATTTTCTACAATTAATTTTCAAATTTAAATCAGAAATTTTGTTATTATGTGTTTAAATTAAAATATTAAAAAAAAATTTCATTAATTTTTTTTAAAAAATAAATTAAATTCGGGTTAGGCGGATTAAGTCGGGTTAGTGTTCGGGTTGGGGGTTTTCGGGTTGCTTCGGGTTCGGGTAAGGTTCGGGTTGGGAAAAAAAATTTCGCGGACCCGACCCGATTGACATCCCTAACTTATATATGTTTATTTTCTGCAGAAACAAGACCAGGATAGTTTCGTTGGGTGCTGTTCCACCTCTTGTGGAGCTCCTCAAATGTCAAACTGGCAATTTAAGAGAATTAGCAGGTGCGGCAATTCTGGCGCTGTCATCTGCTGCATCAAATAAACCAACAATAGCTGCTTCTGGGGCTGCTCCATTACTTGTGGAAGTCCTTTGCTCTGGAAGTGTGCAAGGAAAAGTTGATGCAGTAACGGCCCTGTACAATCTTTCAATCTCCGAAGAGGGGCCAAAGCTGATTGTCGATGTTAAAGCAGTTCCCCCTCTGATACACCTACTAAAGGAGTGCAAGAAGTACTCCAAGTTCGCGGAGAAAACTACTTTCCTACTTGAGATCTTCTCTAGTTCCGAGGAGGGAAGAATGGTAATTACCAATGTAGATGGTGGAATTTTAACTTTAGTCGAAACTGTCGAAGATGGATCCTCTATTAGCATGCAACACGCAGTTGGAGCTTTACTATCCTTGTGCCAAAGCTGCCGTGATAAATATAGGGAGCTTATTCTAAATGAAGGTGCTATACCCGGTCTTCTACGTTTAACAGCAGAGGGGACTTCAGCAGCTCAAGAGAGAGCTCGAACTCTTTTGGATTTGCTTAGGTATTCACCTCCCGAAAGTAGATTGACCTCCTCTGAGTTGGAGAGGATTGTTTACGACTTCGCTGCGCATGTTGATGGAACAGATAAAGCCGTCGAGACTGCCAATAGACTATTACAAGGCATAGTTCAAAAGAGCATGGAGCTCAGCTTCAGCCGTGTAAAGATCCAGGCTTCATCTTGCACCCCATCAAAGATTCAATCTACTTGAGAAATCACTGTGTTCCCAAGATCCACGTGTCGTGGAAAAGAAAAAACTGGCAAGAGTGTATTGACGCCCAACTTCATAATCCAAAAACGATGGTTCACAGAGTTCATACGGACGTTCATACTAAACTTGGTGTATCCTTCTACGTCTTCTAGAGGTAATTTTTAACGACCTCATCAAGCGTTGTATATCTGTGATGCATTTGTGACAGTTTATTCTATATTACTTACGGTTTTTGTTGAAAGAAATAGTATATATTGCCAATTTCGGGTATTACGTTAAATCTGAGTGGAGTCAAAATACAAAAATCGAAGATTCGACTGTGGACAATTTAGCTGTACGACAAAAGGTAATATAGTTGAAAAACTAACATTTTTCATCGGCCTTAATGTTTCAAAGGTTGGTTTTCATTTTCCTTTGAGACTCATTGTACGTTAACTAAATTATGGTGCAGTGCCTGTATGTTAATCTGTCAGTGGCCGTATGAATGATTTAGGAAATGTTTGCAAAATATCATGCGTGATTAGATTTATAGATCTATGAAAAAGTAGGAAAAATCATAAGATAGTTGTGTTTGAAAATGAAAGTTAAAAATTGAAATAAGAAGTCTACCAAAATCATGTTTGTAGACAGGTTGCGTCTATAATGACAACCTGGTCTATTTGTGATTATCCATAAAACGCATGCTGAGCCTCCCTCCCTATCCCTCAAAATCTTTGTTTGGTTTAGCGGGATCGTTTCTCTTGAAAAGCCGAGTGACACTCGTACTTAAACATATGTATGCATAATTCTTGATATAAGGAGTAATGTGAATAGTGCAGAGGTGAAGTTAAGCATGCAACTTAACCTACATTTATTTATTTCATGAACAAATGCATAAACTAAGATCTCAGAAAGCTTGAGGCACTGTTGGAGCAATCGGGATGTAACCAGGGCTTCCTTTTTGTTCAATCAAAAGTGGGAAAGGAGCACTTAAAGCCGCCCCAAAGTTTTCAGGCATAAGGTCTGAGGGGAGACTGATAAACGAGAAAGAAGACATACAAATTGAAAATTGCATTGCTATCATTTAAAATTTAAGCATCAATTAAAAATCAAAATTCTTGCTGCCAACTAAAAGTATTTTAAACTACAATTATAAAATTTGAAAAATTGAAGTCTACTCAATGCCTAGCTTTTAGATGTATACAAACAAACAAGCTATGTGATATCCTAAAACAAGAAGACTAGCCCTGAAAGTAGGGGAACCTTCAGGCTGACAAACCACTTCACATTTTGTTGTAGAGCAGATGAGGAACATAATTTGACCAACTCTTGAGAAGTAACATACATGGCAACCTACTTTAGAATACTATCTGATGTGGTCCAGGTGAATCGGGTAAGCTGGACGGGGCAATCCACCGAATTTGAGAAGAGTTTGTTCGAAGGGAAAAATGAACAAGAAGATATATCTGTGATATAGCTGCAACTATGTCCTGCAAACAAGAAGATAAACTCGTGAATGGGTGTCAGAGGGGTGTCCGGAATGGTCACTCCGATGTGTCAGAGGGGTGTCCGGAATGGTCACTCCGATGCTTAAGTTAGCAAGTGAAATATGAAGAGAACCAGTGTAGAGAAATAAATGCTACTAGTGGGTTTATGTCAATATGTCTGAATGAAATAAATGCAAAGCAAATCTGCTAATTATAGGAAGGAAGATNTATTTTTTATTTTTTTAACAATTGTTTATTTGATTTAGTAAATATAGTTTTAATTTTCTACAATTAATTTTCAAATTTAAATCAGAAATTTTGTTATTATGTGTTTAAATTAAAATATTAAAAAAAAATTTCATTAATTTTTTTTAAAAAATAAATTAAATTCGGGTTAGGCGGATTAAGTCGGGTTAGTGTTCGGGTTGGGGGTTTTCGGGTTGCTTCGGGTTCGGGTAAGGTTCGGGTTGGGAAAAAAAATTTCGCGGACCCGACCCGATTGACATCCCTAACTTATATATGTTTATTTTCTGCAGAAACAAGACCAGGATAGTTTCGTTGGGTGCTGTTCCACCTCTTGTGGAGCTCCTCAAATGTCAAACTGGCAATTTAAGAGAATTAGCAGGTGCGGCAATTCTGGCGCTGTCATCTGCTGCATCAAATAAACCAACAATAGCTGCTTCTGGGGCTGCTCCATTACTTGTGGAAGTCCTTTGCTCTGGAAGTGTGCAAGGAAAAGTTGATGCAGTAACGGCCCTGTACAATCTTTCAATCTCCGAAGAGGGGCCAAAGCTGATTGTCGATGTTAAAGCAGTTCCCCCTCTGATACACCTACTAAAGGAGTGCAAGAAGTACTCCAAGTTCGCGGAGAAAACTACTTTCCTACTTGAGATCTTCTCTAGTTCCGAGGAGGGAAGAATGGTAATTACCAATGTAGATGGTGGAATTTTAACTTTAGTCGAAACTGTCGAAGATGGATCCTCTATTAGCATGCAACACGCAGTTGGAGCTTTACTATCCTTGTGCCAAAGCTGCCGTGATAAATATAGGGAGCTTATTCTAAATGAAGGTGCTATACCCGGTCTTCTACGTTTAACAGCAGAGGGGACTTCAGCAGCTCAAGAGAGAGCTCGAACTCTTTTGGATTTGCTTAGGTATTCACCTCCCGAAAGTAGATTGACCTCCTCTGAGTTGGAGAGGATTGTTTACGACTTCGCTGCGCATGTTGATGGAACAGATAAAGCCGTCGAGACTGCCAATAGACTATTACAAGGCATAGTTCAAAAGAGCATGGAGCTCAGCTTCAGCCGTGTAAAGATCCAGGCTTCATCTTGCACCCCATCAAAGATTCAATCTACTTGAGAAATCACTGTGTTCCCAAGATCCACGTGTCGTGGAAAAGAAAAAACTGGCAAGAGTGTATTGACGCCCAACTTCATAATCCAAAAACGATGGTTCACAGAGTTCATACGGACGTTCATACTAAACTTGGTGTATCCTTCTACGTCTTCTAGAGGTAATTTTTAACGACCTCATCAAGCGTTGTATATCTGTGATGCATTTGTGACAGTTTATTCTATATTACTTACGGTTTTTGTTGAAAGAAATAGTATATATTGCCAATTTCGGGTATTACGTTAAATCTGAGTGGAGTCAAAATACAAAAATCGAAGATTCGACTGTGGACAATTTAGCTGTACGACAAAAGGTAATATAGTTGAAAAACTAACATTTTTCATCGGCCTTAATGTTTCAAAGGTTGGTTTTCATTTTCCTTTGAGACTCATTGTACGTTAACTAAATTATGGTGCAGTGCCTGTATGTTAATCTGTCAGTGGCCGTATGAATGATTTAGGAAATGTTTGCAAAATATCATGCGTGATTAGATTTATAGATCTATGAAAAAGTAGGAAAAATCATAAGATAGTTGTGTTTGAAAATGAAAGTTAAAAATTGAAATAAGAAGTCTACCAAAATCATGTTTGTAGACAGGTTGCGTCTATAATGACAACCTGGTCTATTTGTGATTATCCATAAAACGCATGCTGAGCCTCCCTCCCTATCCCTCAAAATCTTTGTTTGGTTTAGCGGGATCGTTTCTCTTGAAAAGCCGAGTGACACTCGTACTTAAACATATGTATGCATAATTCTTGATATAAGGAGTAATGTGAATAGTGCAGAGGTGAAGTTAAGCATGCAACTTAACCTACATTTATTTATTTCATGAACAAATGCATAAACTAAGATCTCAGAAAGCTTGAGGCACTGTTGGAGCAATCGGGATGTAACCAGGGCTTCCTTTTTGTTCAATCAAAAGTGGGAAAGGAGCACTTAAAGCCGCCCCAAAGTTTTCAGGCATAAGGTCTGAGGGGAGACTGATAAACGAGAAAGAAGACATACAAATTGAAAATTGCATTGCTATCATTTAAAATTTAAGCATCAATTAAAAATCAAAATTCTTGCTGCCAACTAAAAGTATTTTAAACTACAATTATAAAATTTGAAAAATTGAAGTCTACTCAATGCCTAGCTTTTAGATGTATACAAACAAACAAGCTATGTGATATCCTAAAACAAGAAGACTAGCCCTGAAAGTAGGGGAACCTTCAGGCTGACAAACCACTTCACATTTTGTTGTAGAGCAGATGAGGAACATAATTTGACCAACTCTTGAGAAGTAACATACATGGCAACCTACTTTAGAATACTATCTGATGTGGTCCAGGTGAATCGGGTAAGCTGGACGGGGCAATCCACCGAATTTGAGAAGAGTTTGTTCGAAGGGAAAAATGAACAAGAAGATATATCTGTGATATAGCTGCAACTATGTCCTGCAAACAAGAAGATAAACTCGTGAATGGGTGTCAGAGGGGTGTCCGGAATGGTCACTCCGATGTGTCAGAGGGGTGTCCGGAATGGTCACTCCGATGCTTAAGTTAGCAAGTGAAATATGAAGAGAACCAGTGTAGAGAAATAAATGCTACTAGTGGGTTTATGTCAATATGTCTGAATGAAATAAATGCAAAGCAAATCTGCTAATTATAGGAAGGAAGATTGTAACGTACCGTACTTTTAACTATTTTAAAATTTGCGGAAAATAAAAATTTTCTTTAAACAAGAAACAAACATTCAATTTGCGGAATCATTAAACTATTCATCCAAAATATTTGCAACATAAAGATCACAATCAAAGTTTTGCTAAAGAAAAATACGTGTTTGAATATCGTAAACCAAACTTGAAATCAAAGTATTAAAATTTGTCATGCTTAAAATCTTAAAATAAAACGTGGGCGGTCCTGGGGTTTAACCTCCTGCGTAGTCCAAGCCGGCTCATTGGTCCCCACCCCTCGCCTCCTCAAACTCATCATCACCTGCATCGATCAAGTCTAGTGAGTATAAAGACTCAACATGTATAAACTGGAAGTAGCGAGTAATACGTAATAAAACCACATGCATCTTTAAAATAGAGCGTACATACATGAAACTTGAACATACGTACATACATACATAGTCGTGCCATCAACATAAAACTTTTCGTAAACATGCTTGCTTCATACATACTTGAGCATACATAACATAATTTTGCATAGAGTCATGTTTCAAAGCAAGTGACCGATACGTAAAAGTGCCTGATCAGACTAAACCACAATACTGGGTGGATTGGTCCCTGGTCATGCTTTACCGCTTTCCAATCCCACATACATGAGATCCCCGTTCATACTTTAACGGGTAGATTGTTCCCTGGTCATGCTTTACCGCTTTCCAATCCTGATCTAAACCCGTTAATGTTGAGTTTCGGTTTTCTCGTGCCCAAACGCAGCGTAAGTTTTGAAATTTTTATTTTATTTTGACAATCAAAATATATTTGTTTTAAGCACTCGTATGGTTTTATAATTAAACATTCATAGGGCATTGGAATTTTATACCTTTGGTGAATTAAATCACTTGGCTCCAAGTAATCCGGTTTAGCGGATATAGCTCTTGATGAATCCCTACGAACTTTCTTCGAAAACTCCTTTCTTTATTCTTCTAATCAGGTCTACGACTAGATTACTTGTTCCTCTTCTAACTTGTACTAGAAAATTAGAAGATATTTTTCGTAGAGATAACCGAAGAAGAAATCAACTCATTACTATAAGCCAATTTTTCTTGCAAAAGAGAAAAGGATTTTTCGAGAGCCTATTGGAATTGGGGAGAGCGAAAGTTAATGAAATCTCTCTTTTTGATTTCGGATGCCCCTCACGTTAATAAGAATCCAATTCTCTTTATTATTTCTAATATTCAATTTTCTTAATTAATTAACTTAATTAATATAATTAAATATTCAAGAAATATTTCAGGCCAAATCAAAGTCTTTTTATTTTTTTAAATTACCTACCAAACTTTCGAAATGCATGCCTGTGCAAGTAAGAAATAATAAAATCCTTATTATTTCATTAATCCATCATTTACTTAATTAATCCAATTAATTAAGTTAACTATAGATTTTAATTGCGTGCCATATCAAAAGCCAATCTCGATTATTAATACATATATTTTGAGAATATCATGCATTAACATTATTTTGCTTTGTGTGCAAGTTTCTAAATTATGTTATTATGAATATCTCCATATTACATAAATCAATACAATATTTAATAAAAATTTAATGGGCTATATTTTAACTCAATTAAAATATAATTTGATTATTAAAGCCCATTTAAACTTTAATAAATTTGCATGATGGGTTTATACTCTTACAAGCCTATGATTCATGCTCTCATTATATTAATCTCATCATAATCTCGATCGACGATCCAATATCATCGATGTGACAAATTCAACTTATTTGTTATTATTATGAACACTTTAATTTCGAGATCACCAATGTCTAAATAAGGCAGGTGTACTCCTTCGACTGTCTTAACAATCATGCTCTCAAAATTTCTATAATCTTTTATAAACTTTATTTATAAGCTTATCGATTTATCATATCAAACTTATTTCTTATAAATTCAACTCATTGAATTTATTATCTCAACGAGAACAAGTAAACCAGTGCTTGTGTGACCCTCAATAGTCCAGAGATACAGCTAGCCGTGGGTTCACAACTCTTTATGATTCATAATAACATTTATTCTTATTCGGGCTTACCCTAGTTAGCCTCATTCTTTTCATTAACACCTTGATCAAGAATGTCAGAACTAATTTCTGATTGCACCAATCGGATCATGGTAAGAGCGTCTAGTAGCATCGCCCCATGATCCCCTAGGTATCACTTATAGTGCCTACAAGAACCAGTCGATTATGATTAACATACAGTACGGTCCCTTCATCTCAGATATCCCGATCGAATCTGCAACCATTGGTTCATCGAGGGTTGCATATTAATTCGATAACTATGTGACAGATATAATAGTGGCATCTCGTGTACTATTTGGAAAACTCCTTCTCCAACGTACATCTCATACTTTGGCCAGAGATTCCATGCACTATTATTACTTCAGATCACATAGGATATTCACACCCGTAGGTGAGCGGTTAATCCCCAACTACAATGCACTGGCTCCTATATGTGTCGCAATTGTACCCAACCTCGCCACCTGATGACTCTCCTGGAGTCGGTAAACGAGTCAAAGCACATCCCTAGTATATAGAGCCTCAGTGTTGTCCCAGGTCGTAAGGACTAATGGTGTACAATCAAAACCACGGACTTATCCTCTCGATGAATGATAACCACTTGGAAAGTTCGAGGAAGGGTTATTCGGTATAATCATCATATGACTACCCATCTGCATGTTTGAACATCTCTATGCCCTTACCAAGAAACGTGGTACACAACATCACAGATGCTAGTCTCGAGCTCAAACGACCTTTATCCATGTTTTAGGCGGCTGAATCGACTAGGAACGAATTTAGATTATACAGTGTTTACAAATGAGTTTCAACATCGAATTACGATTCATTTGTATTAAAGTATAATCAAGATCTTTATCTATGTTGTTCACATGGGTATACAGATAAAGTAAAACAAGACCATAAAAATTTAAATTATATTAAAATAAAGATTGTTTATTACACTTGAGTCAATAAAATCCCTAGCCAACCGTTGGCTTGCAGGGCATCTACTCTAACAATTCATACTTTAACAGGGTGGAGAGGTCCTCAGCCACGTTCACTGACTTCCAAACTCATACATAATTTGGTCACAAGACATTTAGCATGCCTCAAAAACTTAAAATATTTTCTTTGCACGTCGAACATACTTACTTGGCGTTGAGGGATTCGTTGGATCTCGATTGGGGCCACTGCTGCACATGCTAACATGAGTTCAAACCCTTATCTTTCATTGCTTAGACGTAGGTACTCGTGCTCACCACCGAAGTAAATAAATAGCTTATGACATTCTAAATCGCTCGGGACTTGACCTCGTTTAATCATCGTACTAAACCATGACATAGAACCCCCAAAACATATCATATATTTATATTAATAACCCCAAAACAAATCTTATATTTTTACATAAATAAATTTTAACCATTGTACTAAAATATGATATAGAAACCCGAAGCAAAATAAAAAAAAAAGTTTTTTTTTTAAATTTTTTTATAATAGGGGTACACGGACCCCCTGTAAGGGTCCGGGTAGGGGTCCGGGTAAGGTCTGGAAAATCACATTTCGAAGAGAAAAATGACACGGACTCGGTGTCGAGGTCCGGGTAGGTGCTGGATTTGCAAACTTGCGAAAAAATTCACTAACTTATTGATTCACTCCTCCAATCCAAGCCTAGGGACATTGAACCAACACCTCAAGACTCATTCTAGGATGTTATTACATTGAATCAAATCCGTACAAACGTCCCAAAACAATTACGCATAAAAAACAACGCAACCCAATCCGTGAACACGACATTTGACAACAAAACGCATCCTACGACTTCAAATGGAAACAAGTACCTATCTATGCTAATCGACACAACAAATACCATCTCAACATCATACTAAACATACTTAAACGCAGCAATGATCATCCATCGATCCCCAACGAAGCCTGCAACAATAAAACTTCAAGAACATATCATGAACGTATTTTCAGAAAATTTCAATTTGAGCAGTCCCACGAAAACAATTATAACTCACTCGTTTCTTATCCACAAATTACGAATTTTATATCAAATCGAAGGTATCAAAGAGTGCTACGTTTTATATGTTGAAATTTTTTCCAGAAATCCGACCGAAAAATTGCAGTTTTTAAAATGACAGTAAAAACGTTTTCTTGAGATCTAAAAAGTTTCAGAAATCGATTCAAAACATAATTGCTCAAACTTTGCTCATAATAATCAAACTTTCACGCATAACATACATCAATATATCTACCATGACGAGATCGATGCATAAAACGAAAGAATATACATGTCTTTGAATCTTTAACGTTACCGAAACGACGAAACCGAAGCGGGAACAGAGCGAGGGTTGATCCAGGACGAACATGGCACGGTTTCCTTGAAATAAACTTCACAAAAATTTTCTGGAATACTGAAGGGAATGGGGCGTGTGGAGACCCGGACGCTAATCATCTTCTTAATCGTCATTGGGACTAATTAATCAATTATAATAAACATGGTCTGAATTTTTTTTTTTAAAATATAATATCAAATGCGGAACGTAATGGAATCACTCTACTATACATATCAATAGAAAAGTAAAGTACAAGTCTTGTACTATATACAATCATTTACAAACTAAGGTTCAACTACTAAATATCAAGTGTTCAACCCTATCTCAGATCAAGTCCGTAGTCTCCACTCTAATCACGATCTCTCTCTTCATCTCCTCGACCCTGAACCTGTCCCACCTGTTGTCATGCACACATACAAACACGACAACAGCCGGATAACTCCGGTGAGAATAAATCCCAGTATAAATCAACGAAACATGCAAGCATATAATCAATATAAAGCATGAAGCAGATATCAGATATCTATCAAAATCTGAAACATAATTAATATCAAACTATCAATCATACTCGTGACTCCACGACTCAGACTAGACTCAATCCTAGTCTAGGGATCCCGGTTTCCAGACGTTGGTATTCCTATATCGACCAACAGTAATAGAAGAAACTCCGATTCTATCCACGTCGATATAACCAAACATCCAGTGTCTTGACCTATCCGTCACAGACTGTGGCACTATCGCCAATACACTATCTTGTGACATCGTGCAATGTGCCCGTGGCGATCCCGCCACTATCAGGTACTTCTGTCACAAGATCACTCGTCTAATATTCGTCTAACACATGCTCTCTATACATCAATAGAACAAGCATATCAAATCAAATCAATGCAAATAATAACAAATAGTATGTGATTTAGGGAAACACAAGTATATCCTACTTGTGTCGATCTCCCAATACCACATTGACTTATACCTTTCGTTTGTAGTCTCGGTCTGCAGAAACGGAAGTTCTGAACTCAAGATTGTCTCTGTAAATCTGAAAGGACATATCGAGAATAATAATATCAACCTTCCATTCTCAATTCAATACTGAATCTGATTAATCTGAATTTAATTCAAATCATCGGCATAACGGCACAATCTCAATATCCCCGTAAATACCATATCAACAAATATCAATTACAAATCATAACCCATATCCGATACAATCTGTAATCAATCAATAATCCAAATCTGTCCGATTTCAATCGATATAATCAGAAAATCATAACAATTCCATAATCAACTTGTTCTTCGATCTGACTTCGATTATGCAATGTTTAGTATTCCCAGAACACATAATAATGATCAAATAATAATTTCTCCAATATCATAATTTCAAATGATAACAGAACTCAATAAAACTTATGTCCAGTTGTAGCTGTTGAAAAGAGGATCACAGCACTGTGCTCGGATTCAAAATCGGATCACCGGTACTTGCAAAATAAATTTCTAGTATCAAATGAAGCTTGAGGAATTCTTTCTCGGAAACTCTCGGTTTCTTGCTGAAGATTTGAAGGAAATGAAGAATTTTAACGTTTTATATGCATGATGTGACAAGTGTCACACTCAACTTTCCATAATTGCACTTTAGTCCCTCAACTTTTCACTATTTACAAATCGGCCCCCGCTCAATCTTTTAATTCAATTTCAATCCTAATTAATTACAAAAACCGTGGAATCTAATTCATCATTCCAAAAATTCATAAATTAAATAATCTCGGATTAAAATGATATAATCTCGGGCCTTACAGGGCGGCTGCTCTCTCCTTCAAGAACTCTAGTTTTGCTCTCAAATTCTGAAAATAAAATGTGTAGGTGTGTGTTGTGTGTTTTGGTGCGTGTAAAAACGTGTAAGTGTGTGTGAGTGTGTGTAACGTGTGTGTGTGTGTGTTTTAATTCGGAGAAATTATTGCTAAATTAACTAATTGAAATATTAATTAAAAGGTTAAACCACACCAATTTAATCATAATCCTCAATTAAAATAAATACACACTGATTTTATAAAATTCTCTTCTTTAACAAAATAAAATACACAAAGCCAACTTTAAAAGTTTTAAAATTCTAAACTCACTAAATACATAATTTAGGTTTTAAAATGCTGAAACTTATTAAATTAATTAATATGCCACAACCTTAACTTAAAAATAAAATACCACATTTAAAAATTGACAAAATCGTCACCGATCTCTTTTCCTCGATCCCGCATCGAATAGTCGCCTGAAACATGAAACTCAAAAAATGTTTAACGTGCATCACATAAACATAATAAATTTAAATTAATGCATTTGGATAAAACATGCATCGCTAAAACTCATTTTAAATTAAATAAATGATTTGACAACTAAATAATGCATGTGTTTTATGTGTACTGATTTTGGGCTCTACAAAGATGATGAATTTTCCTTGTTTTCTGTGCCTACTTACCACTTGTATCCATCACCTACTTGCTGTCACGCCATCTTGACTTTCTCATTATATCAAATCAACAAGAATTTGTTAGGCACGCTTATCGAGAGAAGATATCCTCTGATCTTACACTCGAGTGCGGTACTGTAACCAGGGCTTCCCAATCAGCGAGTCATCATTTGGGAATTCGCCCGAGAGGCTCAGGCCCCCTAGTTGGCTCGGCAACTTATGAGCCATTTCTGTAATCCCACCATGATCCGGGCTATCCATTTTTTGTGAGGATCCGGAATTTCAGAGCAAAACATGTAAGTAATAAAACTTAAAATGAAGATCAAAACTTTAATCTTAATTATAAAACTCAAATATAAACTTAAATTTTCAGCTAACATGGCTCGAGGAAGTAGCTCAAAAGCTCGAAGATTAGCTCAACGGGAAGCTATGCTAAAGAAACCGCATCAATCGAAGAGTCGCCATCGGAGAAGTAAACCCCCAGCTCAAAAACTCAATCTTTTAGTTCAATGAAACTCAATCATGCTTGTCCTAAAAAGAACAAAAAGGGTGCTAAAGGAGGAGCTAAGGGAATTGACAAATTTATTGTGCAAGAAATGTCCTTTTAGAAAACCAAGGTGACTCTTGATGCTTGGTTGCAATTTTGACTACATTTAATTCCTTTCTTGGCCATCAAGTGGACGGCAATGGGGAGCTCAAGGGACTAAAAATCGACCTATAATTAGCACTCAAAGGCTGAAGAAATGCACACCCAAAAACACAATGAATTTGGTCCTCCCCTCACCAAGAAGCTCTCGGCCGCCGCAAGGAAAATGAGGAAGAAGGGAAGTTGTTCCGGCTGCTTTGCATGTTAAAGTGTTGCGTACAGTGTCGTGAAGATCCTGTCTAGGTTCGGTCATCATTTGGCCGAAATTCAGAAAGTTTCGTTCAACTAAGTTCTGGATATTTCAAACCGTACCTTCGAATTCGGTAAGTGGGTTTTTGTTACGTATTTTTCTTGTATTTTAAACTTTGCATAAAAATAACATGACATGCTCGTATGTGTGTCCTTATATTCGAAAATCATTGTTTACATGATTTAAAATTTCGATCGATGAATGTTTTGTTCTTTCTGAATTCAACATCCTTTGATTCCGTTGAAATCCTTTCAAACTTTTGATAAGTTCTGTTCGATAAATCTGAATTCTGTAATATACTGTTACAAATTGATTTGAAATGGAACAATAATTGTAATTATTTCTGGCCCCCATCAGTAGATATAAAACTGTGTCTGGCCGCCATCAATGGGTATAAAACTGTGTTCCGGCCTTACCCCTTAGAAGACTAACATATTGGGGACAATTTGACTATAAAAATGAGATGCGTAACAGTGTTCTGTGATGAAATTTAAAATTAATAATTTATTATATTTTAAAATTTAAGTTTCATTAAAATTATAAAATTATGTTATTTTAGTATTGTGTGTTTATATTTAAATGTCTTACTAAATATGTTTTATTTTCAGGTTTTCTACGTGTTAGTAAAATAATGATAACTCAAGCTAAAAAATTCAAATGGAGGTGATTCAAACATGTTTGAAATCCTTGAGAAATTATCTACAACTTTGCAGAAGACATGATTGCCTAAAAAGTTGGTTAAGATGATCAAATTGTGAAAATATCAAAAGGAGGACAAATTTACTTTCACCATGACCAGCATATAGTAAAAAAATCATAACTATTTCAATATTTAACCAAATGAGGTGAACCAAGTGGCCAAATTCATCTACAGACAATTCCCCACATGTTTGCTGTTTTGAGCTGAGTCAAATTCGGTGATTAAAGTCGTGGAACAAAGCATTGAAAGAAGGGGCATGGAATTGAAGTTGGAGGAGACAAAGACTACTATTACAACTACATTGCATTAATAGAATTTTTGACCCTTTCTCTCATTTGGCCTATAAATAGAGGCCTTGTGCTAGCTTGAGAATCATTCTATCTCATTGTAAAATATAGTGTGAGTGTGTATAAAAGTTCTAAGTTCCAATATATTTTTCATTTTCCAAATTATGAGTGATGTTTTTAGTGTTGATCAAAAGTAAGTTCATGGAAAGCTAAATCTATTATGTCAAGGTGAAGAGGATGAATTCTTGGTGAAGTCAGATTGTTTATATTTTGTATATTCTTTCTTTATTTCTTTTCATTTTGCTAATTTCTTTTTTTTTTAGGTATAAAAATGAATTATTTGTTGTTATCAATTTACATCAAATTCTTGATACGATTGAAGTGGTTATCTTGATTTGTTGTTTAATTTTGATACAATAAATATTTCATCAATTATTATTGTTATATTATACTATATTTATATAATTATATCATATATTTTATTTAGACGATAGCGTGGCTCTGCCGGTTGTTCTAAATGAAATATTATGATTTAATACTAACATCTAACAATCTAACAGTTACTTTATCGCATCTAAAATTTATTTTATCGCAACTAACTTTTAACTTTCCACATCTAACATTTACTTTATCGCAACTAACTTTTACTTTCCGCATCTAACATTTATTTTATCGCAACTAACTTTTACTTTTTGCAACTAACTTTTACTTTCCCGCAACTAACTTATTAAATCATATATTTTATTTAGGCACTAGCGTGGCTCTGCCGGTTGTTTTAAATGAAAAAATATTTAATTTTCTTGGAACCATTATTTATGGTGGTTTCCTTTGTTTTACTTTTAATTTAACAATATTGCATAAATCAAGAATAAATCCTCGAGCCTTGACAAAATTTATAATTTGTAAACTTCGTTCTTGCATTTGGTAATCTATAAATTAATAAATTTAAACTTAAAATAACCTCACTGTGGATCGATCTCGTACTTACGAAATATATTACTTGCAGACAACCTATACTTGGGTGAATTATAATTTAAGTCGTAGCAAGTTTTTAATGCCGTTGCCGGGGAGGTATAAATTAAGTTTATATTTGTTAATTATGTTTTATTTATAAGTATTGTGTTTTTTTTTGTATGAGTATTTGGAGTCGAAAAAAAAATTGTAGACTTATTCGAGTATCTGAAAATAATTTAAACTTGGATGATAATTCAAATAATCAAGATAATGATAACAATAATAACAATAATAATAATAATAATAATCAAGAACATGAGCAATTATGAACACTTAGGCACCATATGAACCCTATTAGAACTAGTGCTCCATCTTGTTTAGTTTTTCGTCCTGATGTATCTAATTTCAACTTTAAACCTCAAATTATTCAACTTTTACCAAATTTTCATGGCTTAGATTCTGAAAATTCATATTTACATCCAAGAGAATTTGAGGCCGTGTGTAACACTTATAATGATCAAAATTATAGCATGGATATAGTCCGATTAAAGCTTTTATCTTTTTCTTTAAAAGATAAAGCTAAAACATGATTACGAAATTTGAGATCAAGTTCAATAAGATCATGGGAAGAAATGCAACAACAATTTCTCAAAAAGTTTTTTCCTTCCCATAGAACAAACTCTTTTAAAAGACAAATTACTACTTTTTCTCAAAAACAAGGAGAAACATTTTATCAATGTTGGGATAGATATAAAGAATTACTTAATACATGCCCACATCATGGTTTTGAAATATGGAGAATAGTTTCTCTTTTATGAAGGTCTAATACCTAAAGATAGGCAAATGATAGAATTCATGTGTAATGGAACTTTTGAAGATAAAAACCCAAATGAAGCTATGGAATATTTGGATTCATTAGCAGAAAATGCTCAAAATTGGGATAATATAGGCACAATAGAACCACCAATAACTAAAATCAATAATTCAACAAATGGAGGTGGTATCTATAATCTTAAAGATGATATAGATATTCAAGCAAAACTTGCATCTTTAGCAAGAAAAATTGAGTCATTAGAAATGAAAAAAAGTGGTCAATTAAAAAGTATTCAAGAAATTGTTTGTCATATATGTGATACACATGATCATACTACAAAAGATTGTCCAACATTACCTTCATTTAAAGAATTTCTCCATGAGCAAGCAAATTATGTTAACAATTATAAAAAACCAATACTAGATCTTTTTTCAACATCATATAATCATGGATGGAAAAATCATCCTAATTTTAGTTGGAGGAATGATAATAATGCACAACCCTCACAACAATATTTTCAAAATAACCAAAATCATCAAGTTTATATTCCTTATGTTAAAATTCCAAGAAAAAACTTTGAAGATGTAATTCATGCATTTATCCAAAAGAAAGAATCTATCAATATTCAAAACAGTCAATCTATGAGTGATTTGAAAGAAACTCTTGCAAAATTTGCATCTGCACTTAATATTCATGAAAAAGGAAAATTTTCATCTCAACCTCAACCTAATCATAAAAATCAAAATCAAGAATTAAAAAATGAAAAAACTGATCCAATAAAATCTGTTATTACCCTTAGAAGTGGTAAAATAGTTAATGATCCATATAGTAATGAAAACAAGGATCATTTAAAATCAAAGAGTAAGGATGATAATCCTGATACTTTTGAGAATGATGATACCTTAAATTCTAAAAATTATATGCTGAATGATAAATCATCTGAAATAGTAAATGAATCAAATAAACCTCCACAATTTCCTCATGCATTAACAAATCATAAAAAACAAAAAAATGATTCTGATATCTATGAAATTTTTAAACAAGTAAAGATAAATATTCCATTATTAGATGCTATTAAACAAGTACTGAAACGTTCTGCCCTTTTTATTTCTTTAATAGTACAAGGAATTTTTTTTTTTTTTTTTATAAACACTCAATTTTCGGCCATGTACTCAAACCTCATGAAAATATTAAAATACTCTACCCTTTTAAAAATAAAATACCAACCACCTAACATTTTAAAAAATCAAGTGCAATAGTCATAAAATGAAATCGTCGCATGTTTACCAAACCTAAAAGCAACAAGTTTGAAAAATATAGCCCATACTAAACCTCTCAAAAATCTCTCAAAAGCATAAGTAAATAGTCTTAAAAATCTTTAATCATAAATCATGAGTCAAAAGTAATAATGCGGAATAATAGAAGCGTTGGTCCTCGGGTTGTGTGCTCCTTCAGTCCAGTCAGATCATACGTCAAGACCTCCCTCAAACTCACCTGCATCCATCACACCTAGTGAGTCTAAAGACTCAACACACCATAATCATTATAACAAATAATACGTATAAAACCACATGCAACAGTGAAAATACTTTTAGGTAAAAATAACATTTCATGACATGCATAAATAAATCTTAATCTTTTCTCTTTTTCCTTATCATGACATAAAACATTTAACATGATCATAAACATTTTCCTTTTCCCTTTTCCTTTTCTTTTGTTGAATTCAGATCGTTAATTGTGACTTTCCTGATCATGAACATAAGCGTCGATGAATCCATCTACATGTAACCACCGTACTGGGCGGCGGGGGACACCAGCAACACTCTCACTGGTCAACTGGGTCCTGGCCTATCATTATTCGAATAGAAATACGATCGTCAGGGTTTCCTCCGGGCCTTTTCCCATAAATGAGCTCCCTCTGGGGCCTTTTCCCCTCACGATATTCCCATTCTCACCGTTACCACAAATCCGTTACCACATATTCGAAATGATAAAAATACGATCGTTGGGCTCCCACTAGGACCATAACCCTCACGACATCTCCAACATTATCGAATTAGTCACAATTACTTCACTTCCTTCAACATTTATATTCTCATCACTTTATAAAAAAATCATGCATAACATAACATTTTGTTTTTGAAACCAAGCATGCCACATGTCTTTTAAATGTCTTCTTTAAATTATAAAAATCCTATGGACATTTAAAAATCATAATTAAATCATGAATATTTCATAAACATTTAAAAATAATCATGATATCATAAAAATAGCCTTTAGGGCACTGCCATGACGTTTACTAATTTCTAGGTGTAAAAAGAACGTTTTATCCCTAGACGTAAAATTTCGCGTTTTTGACATTTTCTTAATTTCGTTGACTCTAAAATATCCCAAATAATTATTTAAGCTTACATGTATTTTCGTATAATTTTATTTGGCTTAAATCGATGACTTTTAAATTAATCTTTAAATGTGACGTATTAATGCGTTTTAATCCCGAATTAACCCAAACCTTAATATAAAATTCCCAAATTAAAAACTTAGGCTTATAATAATTATTTAAGCTTAAACCTAATTTTTCATAATTTTATAAAGCCTAAAACTAGGCATTTCAATTAACTCGTTAATTAACGTTTCGTGCGGCGATTAAATCCCGAATAAATCCAAAACTCGTTATTTTGATCCCAAATTTTAAAAATAGCATTTTTAAGATTTATTCTACCCTTCCAAGTCATGAGCCACCCCCGTGAACCCTTGGATCAATTTTTCCTTCTTAAATTTTTGTTTTTGACCCTTCGACGAACACACCGAGATATTTCCCAATTTACTCGGGCCACGCCCGAGCCACGTCAAGCCAAAACCTAGCCAACCCATCTAGGAACCCTCCTGACCAAGCCCAAGCCCCTGAACCTAGCCCAGGCTCGCTCAAACTCACCTGGAACTAAGCTACACAATCTGCGCTCATGGAGTTTCTCGCGCCTATGGTTTCCTAGTGCCACTAGGACTCTTTCAGCCCCTTAACCAGCAACCCAACCTGACCCTAACCATCCCTGGACCATGCCCAGACCCAGCCCAGACCTAGCCCAGCCCCTGGACGCGTACCCGAGCCATCTGAATCAGAAGACAAAAGTTGCGCGCTGGTGCTTCCTCTCGTGCTGCTGCTGTCACTTGTCGTGGAGACTTCTACCCAGTCCACCACCGAGCCCAGCCCTTCCTAACCCTACCTAGACCATCTTTGGCCACCGTATAGTCCACCTAGCCCAGCCCTCAACCGAGCCACAGCCCTGAAATTCTCGGCCACACCAGGTTTCAATTCATGAAGAGTCCAACCAGCCGAGGTCTCTACACCAGCCCTGTTGCGTGAGACCTTGCCCCCTAGGACTCTACCAGACCCTCTCCCCTGACCCTACTCAAGCCCCAGTCAGCCCTGGCCAAAGCCCCAAGTCCCATGCAAAACAACCGAAAACTTGCACCATACAAAACCCAACACAAACTCACGCTATTCTTTCCTTGTTCCAGCTTAACGTTTCTGTTTATTTCTTTTTGTGCAGTGTTTTGTGTGAGTGCTTAGGACCCTAAATTTTTGTAAAAACATGCTTGATCATATCCTAAATCATGGCAGTCCTTTTTCCATCATACAAACATGATTTTGAAACAAAACCCAAGCCTTAAAAATCCATGATCATGTATAAACGAAAAATAAATAAAAGTCACTTGTTTTTCATGCAAAATTCAATTAAATAAAATACTATGGTGTGATAGATGGTTCAAGAAAAGAAATATGGCGTGCCTTTGCGTTTTAAATGCACGAAAAACCGTTGACGATTGAAGAACGGGACGCAACCTTGGCTTGTTTTCCTAGAACCCTTCGAATTTCCCCTTCAAAGTGATATGTATGTGTGCCGTGTGTGTGTAGTGTTTTGTGAGGAGAGTTTCTGAAATTTTGAAAAGGTGGGAGGCGTGAATTGTCATGCTAGATGTAGGGTTTTTAACATAATATATATTACATAATTCAACTAATAGGGCTTAGGTCTATTAAGCCTCCTAATTAAGTCCATTAGTTTAATGAAGATTTAAATAAAATATTAACAAGGTTTTTGTTAAATAAATTTGTAAATTTATTAGCCGGGTTTGCCAAAAGCTCGTATTTTAGTTGAAAAACCAACACCGATAAAATTTACGCCCCGGCGTATAAAATCACCTCAAAACCCTTATTTTCAAAAATACTAAAAAGCATCGATCATATTTTAAATAATTAAAAATAATTATCTAATAAAAACATTTTACATTTTTCAGCCCTAGGTCCCCGTTCTTCGATCGTCACTCGAATAACCTTTAAAAATATATTTTAATGCAACCATGTAGAAAAATATATTTTAAACATGCAATTATGCACAACATAATTAATTAATGCAATTAAAACATTTAATTAAAATACAAGAGAATTTAATAATTGCATGCATGTGGTTTTCGTGGACCTTAAAATTTTCGGGGCGTTACAAGTACCTTTATATGCAAAATTTTTAAAAGACTTATGTACTGTGAAGAGAAAATTGCATGTGAAGAAGAAAGCATTCTTGGCTGAACAAGTAAGTTCTATTCTTCAAAATAATTCTAGTTTAAAATATAAAGATCCTGGTTGTCCAACAATTTCATGTATTATTGGAGAAAATAAAATTAAAAAAGCTTTGTTAGATTTGGGAGCAAGTGTGAATTTACTTCCTTATTCAGTTTATGAAAAACTTAATTTAGGAGAATTAAAACACACTTCTGTTACTCTCTTACTAGCGGATAGGTCAATCAAAATACCTAGAGGTATTGTAGAAGATGTGTTGGTTCAAGTTGATAAATTCATATATCCTGTAGATTTTATTGTTTTGGATACACAACCAATAGAAGTACATAATGAAATTCCAGTAATATTGGGACGACCATTTCTAGCAACTTCAAATGCTTTAATTAATTGTCGAAATGGAATAATGAAATTGTCTTTTGGAAATATGACTCTAGAACTTAATGTGTTCAATTTATGTAAACAACCAAGTATTAATGAAAATGAATATGATAATGAAATTGAAACAATTGTGGAAGAAAATATACAAGAAGAAAACTTAAATCAACAATCTGAAGTTTTTTCAATAGAAAATTTTGAGTCTGAAAATAATTTTAAAGAAGATGATAATACAAAACTTGAATTAAAAGTTTTACCATTCGAATTGAAATATGTATTTCTTGGTGAAAATAAAACATTTCCTGTTGTAATTTCTTCCACTCTTCTACCAAATCAAGAAGAAGATTTAATTAAATTACTTAAAAAATATAAAAATGCAATTGGATGGACTTTGAAAGATATAAAAGGTATCAATCTTTTAATTTGCACACATAAAATTCATTTGGAAGAAAATGCTAAAACATATCAACAACCACAAAGAAGGTTAAATCCACATATGAAGGAAGTTGTTAAGAATGAAGTATTAAAACTATTAGATGCTGGAATTATCTATCCAATCTCAGATAGTAAATGGGTGATTTCAACACAAGTATTACCGCATCACTGTTATAAAAAATGAAAAGAGAGAGTTATTACAAGCTAGGATTCCATCTAGTTGGCCTATGTGTATTGATTATAGAAAATTAAATGATGCAACTAGAAAAGATCATTTCTCACTACCATTTTTAGATCAAATTCTAGAAAAAGTAGTAGGAAATTCTTATTATTGTTTTCTTGATGGGTATTCGGGGCATTATCAAATACCTATATCATTAGAAGATAAAGAAAAAACTACTTTCACTTGTCCTATCGGAACTTTTGCATTTAAAAGAATGCCATTTGGTTTATGTAATGCTCAGGCTAATTTTCAAAGATGCATGTTAAGTATTTTAGTGATATGATTGAAGAATTTGTAGAAGTTTTTATGGATGATATAACTGTTTTTGGAAACTCATTTGAAAATTGTCTTAAAAATCTAGAAGAAGTATTAAAACGTTGTGAAGAAAAAACTCTTGTTTTAAATTGGGAAAAATGTCATTATATGGTTAAATCTGCGATTGTCTTAGGTCATGTGATATCTGAAAAAGGAATTGAAGTTAATAAAGCCAAAGTTGATGTTATTGCTAATTCAACATCACCAAAAACGGTCAAAGAAGTTCGATCATTCTTGGGTCATGCAGGTTTTTATAGAAGGTTTATAAAAAATTTCAGCATAATAGCTAAACCAATTTCGAATCTTTTAACAAAAGATACACAATTTGAATGGATTCATAAATGTGAAAATGCTTTTAAAAAAATAATTAATCTTTTAATTGCATCACCTATTTTACAACCTCTGGATTGGTCTTTACCATTTGAATTAATGTGTGATGCAAGTGATTATGCTATAGGAGCTGTGTTAGGACAGAGAAAAAAAGGAAAACCGTATGCAATGTATTATGCTAGTAGAACCTTAAATAGTGCCCAAATAAATTATTCAACTACTGAAAAAGAATTACTTTCTGTCGTATTTGCATTAGATAAGTTTCGATCTTATTTAATTGGTTCTACTACTATTATGTACATTGATCATTCTATCGTAAAATATTTATTAAATAAACAAGATGCTAAGCCAAGATTAATACAGTGGATTTTATTGTTACAAGAATTTGATATTATAATTAAAGATAAAAAAGGAAAAGAAAATGTTGTAGACGATCATTTATCTAGAAGAATGACTGAATCATCTCATAATGAAATACCAATACCAGATGATCAGTTGTTTTATGCTACTATTATGCCCTGATTTGCTAATATTGTAAATTTTATTGTGACAAATAAAATGCATTCTCATTGGAATTCACAGGATAAGAATAAATGCTTGATAGAAGTTAAAAAATTTTATTGGGATGATCCTTACTTGTTTAAGTATTGTCCTGACCAAATTTTTCGACGATGCATAAACGACAATGAAGTAAGTAATGTTATTAAATTTTGTCATTCTGAAGCATGTGGAGGTCATTTTTCATCCAATAAAACAGCTGAAAAATCTTACAATGTGGATTTTATTGGCCGTCTTTATTCAAAGATACGCATTTATTTTGCAAATCTTGTGAAAACTGTCAGAAGATGCGATCAATTTCAAAACGAAACATGATGCCTTTAAATCCAATCATAATTATTGAAATATTCGATAGTTGAGGGATAGATTTTATGGGTCCATTTCCATTATCTTTTGGATATACGTACATTTTAGTCGCTGTTGATTATGTTTTAAAATGGATTGAAGCAATTGCATGTAGAACTAATGTTCATAAAGTTGTTATAAAATTTTTAAAATAAAATATTTTTAGCCGATTTGGAAAACCTAAAGCAATAATTAGTGATGGGGGAAGTCATTTTATAAATAAATCATTTTCTTCTTTGTTAAGAAAATATGGCATTACACATAAAGTTTCTACCCCATATCATCCTCAAAGTAATGGTCAAGTTGAACTTGCAAATAGAGAAATAAAACAAATTTTAGGAAAAAAGTTAATCCAAATCGAAAAGATTGGTCTTTAAGATTAACTGATGCATTATGGGCATATAGAACTGCATTTAAGACATCATTAGGGATATCACCATATAGGTTAGTTTTTGGTAAGCATTGTCATTTACCTGTTGAACTTGAACATAAAGCTTATTGGGCAATTAAAGCATTTGATATTAATTTAGATGATGCATCTAAATTAAGAAAATTGCAATTAAATTAACTTGAAGAATTAAGAAATGATGCATATGAAAATTCAAAGATTTATAAAGATAAAACTAAAGCCTTTCATGATAAAAATATTATGAGAAAGTCATTTCAAATTGGACAAAAAGTTTTACTTCATAATTCTCGTTTGCATTTATTTCCAGGAAAAATAAGATCAAGATGGTCAGGACCATTTATAGTTAAATTTGTTCATCTTCATGATGCTGTTGATATCGAAAATCCTAAAAATAATGACGTGTTTAAAGTTAATGGGCAAAGACTTAAGCCTTTTATAGAAAATGAAATTCTTAATGATGATTTTATACCTTTATATGATCCACAATAGTTGGTTGATATTTTCATTTTGTTTTTACAAATTCTAGTTCATTTCCTAGTTAAGTGACGAATAACGGTACTCCGTCACTATCTAAGTCGGTTTTTTCAGTTTTCCCAAAATAATTGATAATAATAATAATAATAATAATAATAATAATAATAATAATAATAATAATATGGATGCTTGTATTGTGAATCTTCATAAATATTTTGCTTGTTTACCTGATAATGCGTTGAAAAAAATTTATAAAGCTAGATGTGAGCGACTAAGGTTGATGATGTCATATGGCATACCGAATTATATCCGTTTGATAATTGAAGCAAAAGTCCGATTGGTTAGGGAAGCAAGTGAAATAATAATAAGACATATGCCAGGATTTGGTAAAAGAGCATATGCCAAAAAGCGAAGAGCTAAACGTATAGGTGCATGTCATAAATATGCAAGGTGGACTTGTAAAGGGAAATGCAAAAATGTTGGAATGACATCAATGAATAGAGAAGATAAAATTTTATTCATTAAGAATGGTCTGAGTAAAGAGTTTTTGGATAAGTTTCTAGAGGTTCTTGACACGCATTCTAGTGGGTACGTGCAAAATGAACTTCTTAAACTATGGTGGCAATTTCAGCATGAGGAATATCAATATGGAAGGTGGAATCAGCCTTATAAAGATCTTACTGTAGTAACGCATATATGTTTAGATAAGTAAATATATATGTACAATTTCGTCTCGGGAATCAAACGTTAAAAGACCATGTTTGCCAATTTATAAGAAAATTGGATGAGAAGCATATCCTCGAATCATAGAAGGCGTTGAAGCCGTTACTGAACGTAAAATCAGATGAATATGTGAGTCACAATCACAACTACGCTGTATATATGTGTTTTAATTTATGTCATTTTTATTTTCTTTTAATAATAATAATTTCCTGTTCAAATATTGACTTTTGGCATGTTACGCTTATAAATTCATATGCTGTGATTTAACAATTGCAGAAAACATATTTCTCAACATGTCGATGTCCACAGTAAGTAAAATCAAAAATTTTTGTGTATTTTGTGGATCTAGTGCAGGAAAAGATTCAATTTATGAAGAGGTAACAGAAAAGCTTGGAATAACACTTGCTAAAAAAAGATTCCTTTGGTATATGGTGGTGGTGAAGTTGGTCTCATGGGAAAGGTTGCAAAAGCCGCGCATGCAGGTGGAAGTGAAGTCTTAGGCATTATTCCGATTACCTTAGCCAGTCTTACTGGACCAACAATAGGAGAAGAAATGAAAGTGGACAACGTGTATGAACGAATTACTCAAATGATTGAACATTCAGATGCTTTCATTGCTTTGCCAGGAGGTTTCGGTACTTTGGAAAAAATATTTCATACTGATTGTTGGGTACAATTAAATATCCACAATAAGCCAATTGGTTTGTTAAATGTTAACAATTATTATGATGAACTGCTATTGTTCTTGATGATGTTGTGGAACAGAGATTTATTTCATTAGCTTCGCGAAGGATGTTAGTTTCTGCTACAAGTGAAGGTGAACTTATTTATTTACTGCAATGATTTAGGCATGAACCAGATCCATTCTTATCTCAACTTAATTGGCCAACATCCAAGAGTAAGAAAAGAAAATTCATGTGATGCTGAACTTGTGATTCAACGTTATGTTTTAATTTTTTTTTTCTCTTTAAAGTATGAAAAATCTCTTCTTCTTCTTCTCCTCTTAGTTTGTTTTTATATAAAAATAAAAAAAAAATTCATATATATAGTAATAATAATAATAATAATTTTTAGTTCAATGACGAGTAAGGTGTCAGTAAAATGCACCTGAGACGCATTAGTTAATATGTAAGGACCGTGTATCGTATTATCGTAAATCCTATGTTGATTATCGATAAATTATGAAATTGTCATGTGCTTATGTATATGATGTATATCATGACAATGAAAATGAGAAAATACGTATTGGATATGAATTGACATTGTAAGAGCTCGAGCGGAGAAGCCGGACGCCAATAAGTACAAAACCATTGGGTACAGAACATGTGGCGCCCGAGCGGTAGAAGATTACTGCCCGAGCGCCAGTGCAGAGAATGTTAGCATTCGGGCAGAACGTTCCGCGCCCGAGCGGTAGTTTTTGACCGCCCGAGCGTGGTACAAATATTACTCGGGGGCAGAACGTCTCGCGCTCGGGCGCGAGAATTCTACCGCCCGAGCGCCGAAGCAGTGGAGTGATAAGAACGAGGTTTATTCTTCTTTTTCTTCATTTCATTTTAGCAGCTTCGAGAATAAACGAGAGAAATCGTTTTTCTTTCGTCCGAATCGACTTGGAAACGCTGTCTAAACGCGAAACAAACGATATATTTGTGATCGTCGCGTCAAGGGCTTTTGACTGAGGTAATTTTCTTCTAGTTCCAGCAACTCTAAATATCAAAGTGCTGGAATAGCGTGTATTTGAAGGTGAATTTCTTATATGTAGTAGAATAACCGACAAGAAACTCATATTCGAAGTCGGAATTGAATTATATTATGATTTGAATTTGATATGAATTTTTGAAGTTTCAAATGATATTTGAAACTCATATTAATGATTTTTGATTAGGTTATTGATTGGAATGAGTATGTTATTGATGTAGATAAAGTATTATACCGATATCTTCAGGCTACATCAACTGGAACGAAGAATTGAGGTATGTTGCGACCGGGTACCATACGACAGGTATCTGTATTATATGCTAAATGTCGGTTTGATTGGATTGATTGGAATGAGATTATGTGTCTATATGCCTTATTTGTTGATTGATGTGGCATACATGACATTGAGATTGAGATTGAGATATCAATGTATAAAATAAATGTTTTGTGAACACACATCGTTTGATGCATACATCGATACATGACATGCACGTTGAGCTATGACCATTGGATACCCTGATATGATTTGATTGGATTCTGGGGTTTGTGAACACAATCGCTATGCCGGTATTATATGACCCGTAAAGCATAGACAATTGTGGCCCCGATGATTGGATATGAGATTTGAGATTTGATGGCGCTTTGTCGACGCTATCATACGAGTATCCCTTATTGAGGCCGGTGTGCCAGCTCGAGCATTGATTTGATAGCGATTCGTTTGATTCTGACATGTGCTCAGTGGATGGGCATTTGACCCGATACCTCCACGACATACATGCATTGCATCCCATATATCATTGTTTAGATATCTGTGGTATATATGATTGGTTGTTCCATACGGAGCTTTGCTCACCCCCAAGGGGGGCTGTTGTTGTCTTTGTGTGTGGACAATGGCAGGTACTCCATGATATCAGGAGACCGGAGAGGGTACTTCAGGAGGGAGTCACAGTTTGAGTTGAGGTTTAGTTGTTTATCCCAGTATATATATATATATGTATCTATATACCGGGGCATGTCCCGAGGATATGATTTATTGTTGCATGAGTTGTTTTGATTATGTGTGGGCAGATTTTATGATGTGAGATGAAATACTATTTTTAGTATTCCAATAATATATTTTGGGCTCATTGTAAAGAAATTTTAAACTCGTTTTTCGCTGTAATTAATTAACCCTAATCAAATTGCATTGTAATAACGATTAGAAGCTAAGGGCCCCACACGGAGTGGTATCAGAGCATAGCTGGGAATGCTCGATTGAGTCTTGTGTGCACGTAATAGGCACAAATGAATTGTGCGTTTGTGTTTGAATTATTTGTATTACTTGCTCTGACTTGATTTGATTTGAGTAAGTATCTGATGAGATTGATGATATGAGATGGTGATGATGTGAAATTGATATGAAATATGATATTCATCATTTGATTTGTAGATGGATCCCACAAACGAAACTGCGAGTAGCAGTACTGAGAGGATAGTTGGACAATTCGAAGGATTGTCCATGGATCTGGTGATGGCTCGATTCCAAGATTTGAAACCACCGAGGTTCTTTGGCATTGAGAGTGCAGAAAGAGCAGAGGCCTGGTTGAAAGATATCGAGCACTTGTTTAATATCGTTGAATATTCCAAGGCTCGGAGACTGAAACTCGCTTTGTATCAGTTGAAAGACCGAGCTAAATCTTGGTGGGAAGCCGCTGAGATTGGATTGAAAGAGGCCGGGATTGAAGTCACATGGGATTCTTCAAGGCCCAGTTTTTGGAGCAGTATTCTCCTCCTTCTTATTATACTGCTCAGGAGAATGAATTCAATAGTCTGCAGCAGGGAACGATGACTGTTGCAGAATATGCTTCGAAGTTTTCGACTTTGTTGAAGTATGCACCTCACGTAGCTGCGAATGCAAAGGCAAAATATAACAGGTTTGTTAATGGTTTACACCCTGCTATATATACTTATGTTGTTTCTGGATTGCCTATGAGCTACGCAGAGGCAATTGAACGAGCCAAGGCAGCTGAGGCTGGACTCAGGCGAGGAGGTCCACAGTATACTCCTCCACCACCAGTGTCAGCTCAGCAGCCTGCATTGCGTCCAAAGGGTAAGAAGTTCAAGAAGACTGGTTCTGTTTCTTCGTCTTATTCGAGTTCGAGTGGATCACAGCGAGAGAGTCCTGTGATTGCTCTCTATTGTAGTTATTGTGGAGGTAAACATACTATCGAGCAGTGTCGAGGTATGCTTGGTACTTGTTATCAGTGTGGGCAGGAAGACCATTTCTCTCGAGTATGTCCGAACAGGGGTACGACTTCTTCCCAACCCCAGCCTGGATTTAGATGTGGCCCCAGTGTGATGAGACCTGTTGTTCCTATTCCCTCTTTCCAGCAGTCGAATGTTCCACGATATCGAGGACCGGGTGGTCAGATTGCTCAAGTCCCTCCTCAAGTGAGAGTGTATGCTATGACTGAGGATCAGGCGAGAGAAGCTCTTGGTGGTGTGATTGCAGGTATTTGCACGCTTTGCGATTATCCTGCACGTGTTTTATTTGATACAAGAGCATCTCATTCATTCATATCTCGTGCATTTGTTGCATCTCACGATATTGAGTGTACCCCGTTGTACGATACTTTGTCGATAGCCACGCCAGCAGGGAAGATTATTTTGTCTGAGCAAGTTGTGCATAATTGTGTATTGATATATGAGGACAATGTGATATTCCTGAATTTTATTGTCCTTCCAATGCATGACTTTGATTGTATTGTTGGCATGGATATCTTGATGACAAATCGAGCGACTGTAGATTGTTGCCATGGAGTGGTTCGATTTAGACCTATTGATGGACCCAAGTGGAATTTTTATGGCAAGGGTTCCCAAGCCAAAATTCCATTGGTATCATCTTTGGAAATGTCTCGACTTTTGACTAGCGGGGATGAGGGTTATCTTATCTACGCTATTGATGTCTCTGAGAAGGAGCCTTCTTTATCTGATATTCCTGTTGCGAATGAATTCCCAGATGTATTTCCCGATGAGATTCCTGATTTTCCGCCTCATCGAGAAGTTGAGTTTAGTATTGATCTTGTGCCGGGGACTGCACCTATATCGAAAGCTCCTTATCGCATGGCACCATTGGAATTGAAAGAATTGAAAGAACAATTACAGGATCTTCTTGATAAGGGATATATTCGACCGAGTGGATCACCTTGGGGAGCTCCAGTTTTATTTGTTCGAAAGAAAGATGGTACTATGCGAATGTGTATTGATTATAGGCAACTGAATCGGGCTAACGTGAAAAATAAGTACCCACTTCCTCGTATTGATGATCTATTTGATCAGCTTCAGGGTACTTCCGTATACTCTAAGATTGATATTCGATCTGGTTATCATCAAGTACGAGTTCGAGAAGAAGATGTGCCTAAAACTGCTTTCCGTACCAGGTATGGCCACTATGAGTTCTTGGTTATGCCTTTCGGTCTCACGAATGCTCCTGCCGTATTTATGGATCTAATGAATCATGTCTTTCGAGATTATCTTGACCGATTCGTTATTGTATTTATAGATGATATTCTTGTTTATTCGAAATCGAAAAAGGAGCATGCTGAACATCTGAGACTGGTACTTCAAACTCTTCGCAATGGCCATTTATATGCTAAATTGTCCAAATGCGAATTCTGGATGGATAAAGTAGTATTTTTAGGCCACGTCATTTCAAGACATGGCATATCTGTTGATCCTGTTAAGGTTGAAGCCGTATTGAATTGGCCGAGACCTACGAATGTTCCTGAGATTCGTAGCTTCATGGGTTTAGCTGGTTATTATCGTCGTTTTATTGAAGGATTTGCGATAATAGCTAAACCTATTACTCAACTGACCCAGAAGAATCAGCGATTCATTTGGTCAGATGAATGTGAAGCTAGTTTTCTTGAATTGAAGACGAGATTGACCACAGCACCGGTGCTTACTATTCCCTCAGGTACCGGAGGATTTGTAGTGTGTACAGATGCATCTGGTAAAGGTTTGGGCTGTGTTCTGATGCAACATGGCAAAGTGGTTGCTTATGCGTCTCGTCAATTGAAATCTCATGAAACACGTTATCCTGTTCATGATCTTGAATTGGCTGCCATTGTGTTTGCTTTGAAGATTTGCCGCCATTATATGTACGGAGAAAAGTTTGTTATCTATTAGGACCATAAGAGTCTGAAATATCTCTTTTCTCAATCTGATTTGAATATGAGGCGACGCAGGTGGATGGATCTCCTGAAAGATTTTGATTGTGAGCTTCAATATCACCCTGGATCAGTGAATGTTACTGCGGATGCCCTTAGTCGTAGGTGCATGATTCTATGTTAGCTTCTGTCAATGTCGCCAAAGTACACGTAGATATAAGTACTTCTGGCTGGACTTTTCACTCGAATTGGAATTCTGTCACTGTCTCAGCATTGCAAATTGAGCCGAACTTGATATCTAAAATCCGAAAGGCCCAACGAAGCGATGCGCAGATTCAGAAGTCGAAAGAACTTGTATCTGCAAGACATTAGTCTGGATTTCAGATTTTTTCTGATGGTTCTTTACGACTGAATGGTCGGCTGGTAGTCCCTAATGATTCTGATTTGAAATATGCCCTTCTTCGTGAAGCACATTGTAGCAAATACAGTATTCACCCTGGGGGTCGAAAGATGTATTTGACACTGAGACCCCAATTTTGGTGGAGACGTATGAAGAAGGACATTGCTGAATTTATTTCGAAATGTTTAGTCTACCAGCAAGTGAAAGCCGAACGAATGAAACCGGAAGGATTACTCCATAGTCTCGAAATCCCGAAATGGAATTGGGAACATATTGCTATGGACTTTGTGACTCATTTACCTCGTTCGCCCAAGGACTGTGATGCTATTTTGGTCATTATTGATCGGCTTTCGAAATCTGCACACTTTATTCCGTATGAACGGACTTATCCTTATAAGAGAATGACCCGTTTATACATTGAGAATATTGTGAGACTGCATGGTGTTCCCGTCTCGATTGTATCAGATCGTGATCCCAGATTTGCTTCTAAATTCTGGGGTAGTTTCCAAGAAGCAAGGGGTACGCGTTTGGCTATGAGTACTGCTTATCATCCTCAAACTGATGGCCAAACTGAGCGTACAATTCAAACGTTAGAGGATATGTTACGTGCGGTTGTTATGGACTTCAGAATTGGATGGCAAGATGCCTTACCATTGGTTGAATTTTCTTATAATAATAGCTTTCAGACGAGCATTGGTATGGCACCGTTTGAAGCTCTATATAGGAGACGATGTAGATCACCGTTATTCTGGGATGAAATTGGTGAACGACAATTGACTGGACCTGAAATGATACAGAAAATGAATGATAAGGTTCAGTTAATTTGACAGCGGATGAAAGCTGCTCAGGATCGTCTAACGAGTTATGCGAATAAACGAAGACGACCCTTGGAATTCCAGAAAGGTGACAAAGTGTTTTTTAAAATATCTCCCTTTAGAGGCACTGTTCGATTTGGCATGCGAGGGAAATTGTCTCCTCGATATGTTGGTCCGTATGAGATCCTTGATCGAGTTGGGGATCTTGCTTATCGGTTGGCATTGCCGCCGGCTTTATCTGCCATTCATGATGTATTTCATGTTTCTATGTTGAGGAAATATGAACCAGATCCATCGCATGTACTTGCACCTGATGAGGTTGAACTTGATCATTCTCTTTCCTATGTTGAACAACCTTTTTGCATTATGGATCGGAAGGAGAAAATATTGCGTAATAAATCGATTCCGCTTGTTCGAGTACAATGGACACGACATGGTGTAGAGAAATCGACATGGGAGTTGGAAAGCAAGATGCGAGAGTCATATCCGCATTTATTCGATGCTATTCCAACCGTTCCATTGTATTCAATATATACTGATCCATTTACTGATTTTAGTTTTGATATGTACTATAACTGGTAACATATTATATGTTTGCCAATGTTATGTATATAGAGATGTTTGAGATTTCGAGGACGAAATCTTTTAAGTGGGGGAGAAATGTAAGGACCGTGTATCGTATTATTGTAAATCCTATGTTGATTATAGATAAATTATGAAATTGTCATGTGCTTATGTATATGATGTATATCATGACAATGAAAATGAGAAAATACGTATTGGATATGAATTGACATTGTAAGAGCTCGAGCGGAGAAGCCGGACGCCAATAAGTACAAAACCATTGGGTACAGAACGTGTGGCGCCCGAGCGGTAGAAGCTTACCGCCCGAGCGCCAGTGCAGAGAATGTTAGCATTCGGGCAGAACGTTCCGCGCCCGAGCGGTAGTTTTTGACCGCCCGAGCGCGGTACAAATATTTCTCGGGGGCAGAACGTCTCGCGCTCGGGCGCGAGAATTCTACCGCCCGAGCGCCGAAGCAGTGGAGTGATAAGAACGAGGTTTCTTCTCCTTTTTCTTCATTTCATTTTAGCAGCTTCGAGAATAAACGAGAGAAATCGATTTTCTTTCGTCCGAATCGACTTGGAAACGCTGTCTAAATGCGAAACAAACTATATATTTGTGATCGTCGCGTCGAGGGCTTTTGACTGAGGTAATTTTCTTCTAGTTCCAGCAGCACTAAATATCAAAGTGCTGGAATAGCGTGTATTTGAAGTTGAATTTCTTATATGTAGTAGAATAACCGACAAGAAACTCATATTCGAAGTCGGAATTGAATTATATTATGATTTGAATTTGATATGAATTTTTGAAGTTTCAAATGATATTTGAAACTCATATTAATGATTTTTGATTAGGTTATTGATTGGAATGAGTATGTTATTGATGTAGATAAAGTATTATACCGATATCTTCAGGCTACATCAACTGGAACGAAGAATTGAGGTATGTTGTGACCGGGTAACATACGACAGGTATCTGTATTATATGATATATGTCGGTTTGATTGGATTGTTTGGAATGAGATTATGTGTCTATATGCCTTATTTGTTGATTGATGTGGCATACATGACATTGAGATTGAGATATCGATGTATAAAATAAATGTTTTGTGAACACACATCGTTTGATGCATACATCGATACATGACATGCACGTTGAGCTATGATCATTGGATACCCTGATATTATTTGATTGGATTCTGGGTTTGTGAACACAATGGCTATGCCGGTATTATATGACCCGTAAAGCATAGACAATTGTGGCCCCGATGATTGGATATGAGATTTGGGATTTGATGGCGCTTTGTCGACGCTATCATACGAGTATCCCTTATTGAGGCCGGTGTGCCAGCTCGAGCATTGATTTGATAGCGATTCGTTTGATTCTGACATGTGCTCAGTGGATGGGCATTTGACCCGATACCTCCACGACATACATGCATTGCAACTCATATATCATTGTTTAGATATCTGTGGTATATATGATTGGTTGTTCCATACGGAGCTTTGCTCACCCCCAAGGGGGGCTGTTGTTGTCTTTGTGTGTGGACAATGGCAGGTACTCCAGGATATCAGAAGACCAGAGAGGGTACTTCTGGAGGGCGTCACAGTTTGAGTTGAGGTTTAGTTGTTTATCTCAGTATATATATATATGTATCTATATACCGGGGCATGTCCCGAGGATATGATTTATTGTTGCATGAGTTGTTTTGATTATGTGTGGGCAGATTTTATGATGTGAGATGAAATACTATTTTTAGTATTCAAATAATATATTTTGTGCTCATTGTAAAGAAATTTTAAACTCGTTTTCCGCTGTAATTAATTAACCCTAATCAAATTGCATTGTAATAATGATTAGGAGCTAAGGGCTCCACATAATAATTATTAAAAAATCAGAATACGCTAGATTTTAATATTCATTATATTCAAATTACAGATTACAAGAAAAATTAGTTTGTCATATGTACCAATTTATATA